>NC_039364.1:32041625-32352458 GCF_003573695.1 Papaver somniferum
AGACTTCATTGGGATTCTGAAGCCAGACCCAACTATTTTCTCTGTAGTTGCGTGTTCTGTTCTTACTTTGTTCGTATTGAGTACTATCTTCTCTAAGATTTGCTCGAGATTTAATCTCCGATAGGTAAGATAAAAAGTAATCACAAAGCTCTTCGTCTCATTCTTTGTGATTCCATAATATCTTGTTCTGCTACCATACAGTTAAGATTATTGTGAGGTGATTGATATTACTAGGATGTTCTTCGGGAATATAAATCTTGCGTATAAATTGGTTCATGTTCCCCTTAATTTATCAAAAGATGGAACAAAAACTCGTAGGTATTTTTGTGGGAGACAAATTTATCTATTCAATAGTCTTTTCTGTGTAAGACAAATTCTTTTATCAAGTCTTCAACTTTGGGTCGTAGCAACTCTTAGTTGTGGGTGAGATCAACTAAGGAAATCAAATGCGCAGAGTCCTGCTGGGATTCAGAGGCGTAAGGAACGCGAATATACCTTAATCAGCGTGAGATCGGTTAGGGATCAACTACATTCCAGGGGTTCAAATATGGACTAGGTCCAGGGGTTTTTCTGCATTTGCGGTTTCCTCGTTAACAAAATTTCTGGTGTTTGTGTTATTTCTTTTCTGCATTATATTTTTTATATAATTGAAATATCACAGGTTGTGCGTAGTTCAATCAATTGTGAATCCAACCTTTGGTTGTTGATTGAAATTTATTGACGCTTGGATATTGGTGTTTGGTACCATCCAAGTTATTTCTCATATTAATCCGGCTCACATATTTCTAACTGTTCGATTGCAGATTGATTTGAGAAATTGAGATATAACTGTTGGATATATTTTTCTTGATTGAGTCTGACTGTCTAGTTGATTCTCTTGGAATTATATTGGAGTTAGTCCATACAGATTGACAAAACGAAATATTGGATGTGGTTGTTAGACCCCGCTTTTTCAATAATGACATCAAATGGGAGAGAGTTTAATTTTTGAACTTATGCTTAATTACTGTATCTTTATGGGGAGTGCCGCTGTGGATGTAGGAGATGCTTGTACCTTTATCTCTCCTTGATGAAGATGCTAAGTTTTGGAACTTTGTGGAATCGTCTTAAAAAGTTTGTATGTTATCTTTAATCTCGATATTCTTTTGTGTAGTTCATTAAGATCCCCCCTTTTTCCACCTTTGCCAGTTCTTTTGACAAAAAAGGGGGTTATTTACTTATTAGTATATAATATGACATATGGCTTCTCGGAGTACTATATATGGGGGAGTGAATTGCAAGTCGTAGGTTTTTTCCTATTATGAAAAAGATACAACTTAGGACTAGGGGATAACATATCACCGTATTACTATTACTTCAAAGTTTTGGTACAATTGGACTTTGAGGTAGGTAAAAGTACTACACACCGATGTAACAACCATTGAATAAATTGACTTGTCATTCTAGAAAAGATCTAATTGAGTATTCTCATAAGTTTTTATTCTTTATGGATCTTTAACAAAGGTGTTGAAACGATCATATGCAGAACCATGGAAGAGCTTGAAGTACGAAGAATTCAAGCAGATGTTAAAGATTCAAGAAATCAAGCATTATGAAAATTTAGCTGAAAGTTGATTTTAAGAATCCATATATATTGATAGTTTTGTCACTAAAAATGAAAAATTGGAAGATTGTTAGAGCATCGCCCAGTCGAAATTGCAAGTTTTGTCATCTCAAGCTTGTTGTCAATGTTAGATGTACAAAACTATATCTTTATTCCTAATCTATTAAAGTCAAGTCTCGGATTAGGATTAGAGTATGGTAGTTGAATATCATACATCACTGAATAACCCTAGCAAGTTGAAGACTAAAGTACAAAAGAATACATTTGTGAGAACTTAATCAACAAAGAGGTATGTGAAGACTAACTTATCCTATTTACTAATGACAGCATATACTGTTATATCTTAATAGACTATGTCGTATGAGTTTAGTAGATTTAGTATTGCAAAGAAGAAATTTCGGGTTCAAGCTTGTCTTGGTTAAACAAAATTATGGCGTCTTGTGTTTTTTATTTTTCGCTTTATATTGTTTATTTTTGTACAAGTAGTACATAATCAATCTAGATAGTTTAAGTCCTTTTTATTTGAGATAAAAAAACAATACTTGTTCTTGTTGAATTCATATCTTAAAAGATAGATTACATACTTAGAATTCGGATCCTCATAATTTATATAGGACTAGATTGATCTTGGATATTAATTTTTGAGATCGTCCAAGAAGTCTTATACACAATCTGGTACACGGATCTTTGGTCTATAATACTAATTGTGGAAGAGAAAGAGAAAACTTTATATAAAATCTTATTCAAGGTTATTTGCTTTGACCTAATTGTGATTGTATTAGGTTTTGTCTATACAGGTTGTCGAACGAAGAAGTTGGTGGTGTACTTGGCATCCTCTCCTTTTCAGTATATATATGTATTGTTTGATGCTGGTTTTGTAAGTAGTGGAACATGTTCATGCTAGGAAAACATCTTATTTCGACATAAGGTAAAGCTTATACTGAATATGATATTTAACTCTAAGGTATGGTGTTCATGATGCTGAAACTCTCACAATATAGGCTTGAAGAAGCGATTTTACCAGAAGGAGAGCGGGCCACAATATAGTTGCTTCAGCAGTGCAACTTTACCGTAATAACTTGTTGGCTAATAGCCCATATAGAAAAGAGAAAAAAACAAAACTCAGCAAGAATAACCTCAAAGGTACAGGAAAAAAAAGAATCAAAACTAGATGACTAAGAAATTTTCGATACTAAACTCATCATATATATACAAAGTACTCGTTGCATTAATCAGGCCTTGCGAGATATATATCCTCACCCAAGTGACTTTACCACACTACTACTAAAAAGACATTTATATATAGAAAGAAATATTAAGAATCCTTTAATGCACATTAGGAGCTTATTAGCATCTTGTAGAAAATTGACGGTATAATTTCTTTTTAATCTCCTTTCCAACATCGGAAAAGCTCCGTGTTACGCCTTTCTCGTTATCCCATATGAATGCGTTATTTATTTTCTCTTCATCTTCTTCGTCATCTGGATCTAAGAGAGACCCTGCCTCTTGAATAGGGTTATCCCAAAGGTGTGTTCCCTCTTCTGAAGGTAATCCTCTTGGTGATGAGCAGTTTTCCATGTGAGATTTTCGAGGAAGATTTTGTTCATGTTTACTTGAATAGTCTTCTGATTCATTCCACACTGAACTAGTAAGAGAATATGATCCGAATGAAGTTCTTGATGTACCAAACGATGATGGTGACGACGTGGATGCCTGCGGAGAACCCATTAAGTTGCCGAACCCTTTGATTTCCTTGCTAATTTTTAAAGCTTTCAAGCGAGCAGCCTTTAAAAACTCTTCCCCCTTTAACAGGTTTAAAACTCTTTCTGATTTCTTTTCCATATTGGCACCCCAATTGAACCTGCAATGCAGTAAAAGAAAAATAAATAGCTAAAGGACCAACATGTAATTAACAATCATATTAATTTCTTTCGTTTCTTGAAAAGAGTTACTATCATTTTTTCAGTCTGGCCTATTAAAATCAGATGGGGTATCATTTTTCAAAATGCAGCCTAATTAATTGTCGATTGAATTTCAGCTGGTGGTGTCCATAGACAAATTAGCGCTAAAATTATCTGATAATAATTACAATCTCACAATGTTAACGGATCATGCTCCATCATTGTGTATGCAGGAAAAATGAGATTAATAATATCTTACCCTTTCTTGTCTATGTATTTGAATGCACCTAGCTCTTCAATGACATCAACATCACATTTAAATTCCTTGGCAAAATCTTCAGGACCATGAGTTAGTAAATAATCAAGTAAGGACAAGGCTTTGTAAGATTGTCTCCATTCCTTCCAATCGACCGCATACAATCTACATTTGTAAGGATGATTTTTAATTATAATTCAACCCAATGCATAAGAACAACCTGATTTAGTGAATAAATGTGCAAATAATAAATTACCTCTTGTGAATAACTTCAACAATTCTCCAATAATCATCAATGTCAAATGAAGCATCAGCTATTCTATTCATTTTTCTAGCATCCGGACTCCATGGATCCGAGTTTGTTGCTTCCTCAGCCAACCTTTTGTAATAATAAATAAGATAATGTTAAGTATATGGAAGGGTTGAAAGTTGAAAAAACATCAAAACACCACCAGAGAACAAGTGACATGTTTTAGATCATTTTTACAGTATAAATGTTAAGCAAAAAATAAAAAACAGAAAGTTTCTTACAATTCTGCTTCGGTAACATCTGTTAAAGCTAATCGAGCCACTTTATATTTCTCTTGAAGGAAGTCGGATGTTTTCTTCTTTATCTCATCAAACAATATAGTTCCCATTTGTTTCCTCCAAGATGCTCAACTAAACGTTTTCTCCAATGTACAGTGTCAAAATATGAAGTTTGTACCGCAAAACGTTGGCTTCCCAAAACCACATAAGTCGCCTAAAATCCCAATTTATGAAAGGTCTCTATAACACTCAAAAAGTGTAAGAAATGAAAATGTCGTTAAGAAAAATATGAAGCTTTGATTAGATAGATAATTTATAGCCTTGTGAATTACTAGAGATTTATTGGGTGGACTTAATTTTCGGTCATAGTAGGAAAGGGATGACTGATTCAGGAACAAATGAGATCCAGAAACATGGGCCTAAATGTAGATGGCTGCAATAGGGGGGATTTTAACTTGAAATGTAGAAGCTGTGACAAACTATGACCCCAAAAAAAAGATTGGCCTCAACTTTTTTCTCGTTACCTGTAGTTGAGTGACTATTGCGAAAAATGCCGGAAATTGTCTAATTTGTAGTGCAGTATAAAATTTCGTTTTGTTTAGCCACTATGCATGTTTGATGTTTCTTGTATCATATTCTAAGATATTGGAAAATTTTAGTAAATATCAAACTTTCAAGAAAAGTTAAGCAATTTTGAGTGTAACAACGATAAAAAAAAAAATTTTGATGATAAAAGTAATTTTATTAACTAGCAAATATAGTATAAGAGATTTACAAAAACATTAGAAAGAATGCTGAATTTTTTTGTAGTGAAGCGATATCAACAAATCTTCGATAATCCAATCACCATTTATCTTTTCTTAAAGTAGTAATCCCAAGAACAAACCCCAAAATCCAACAATGAATCCCACTTATCTTTTGTATCATCTTGATCATTTTCATCAACTTCATCTCGAGGATTATCCTCGTGGTTCTTCTTCGTAAAGTATCCGCACAGTAAACTATTGTTGTTTCTTGATAATCCCCTAGGAATCATACCTGTGGAATTGTTTCTTGATAAATCTAGTATTTGGAGTCGAGGCAAACTGACAATCTCTTTTAAGGATTGACCCATTGAAACTGTTTGACCTTAGTGAAAGGTTATCGAGTGAACCAAACACATCGGATATACTTCCTTCCTCCTAAGTTGTTATTTCCCAAGTTAAGAATTTCCAACTTGTTCAGTTTACTGATGAAATGAAGAAGATCACCATCCAGATTGTTGTCATTTAGTAGGAGAAATTTAAGTTTTTTTTTTGCTTGTGCAAGCTCTTTTGAAACAGTCCCAAATGGCGTACGACACTATCACCGGATTGCATCATAACTCTAAGAACTCCTTGTTCAATTATTAAAAAACGATTGGATTATCATTCATTTGCGTAATAAGCTGGCATTGCATTAACACAAAATTGGTCAAAAAGACCAAAACAGATAAATACTGGGTGAAATAGATTGTTAGCTTTAGATACTGTTTATATAGCCAAAAAACAAAAAAATACTGTTCATTTAGACAAAATGGATATTTGACCCAGAATATTTTTTATTTATTAACCTGAAGAGACAAATATGTCCCTATCTTCTACAAATCTTTACTGCGTTGGGTTAGTAAAGGTTGGAAAAAAAAACAGAGTACTCTGCAATCTCAGGAAAAAAAAACAAAGTACTCTGTTTCATGAGTTAATATATTAAACATAGCACTCTGTTTAAGGGTAATTAAAAAAAAAATCTACACAACAGATCCTACTTAGAGCTTTATCATTTTACACAACAACTACCACAACACAACCTCCTCAGAGCTTCTACGTACGCATAATTACAACCATTTCAGTTGACAATCGAGTCCAAATGATGTCATCACCAGTCCACCTACTTCCACGATAACCATTGCTTCATGAATAACAACAACACCAACTTCTAATTGAACTCGATCTCTGCAAAAAAGAAAATATGAAGTTACATAAAACAGAGTAATCTCAGGAAAAACAGAGTAATCTTAGCAATATAAAACAGAGTAACATAAAACAGGGCAATCTCATAAAACTGGTAATCTCATAGAACATAGTAATCATGAACATAGTTATCGTAAAACAGAGTAGTCTCATAAAGCAGAATTGGTTCCGCGGGTTAGAGTTGGAAGTGCAAGATCTGGAGTTGGCTTGCAGAGATGTTGTAATGTGCAGCTTCAGTTGGTGATGTGACGCTGTTGCTGCCGTAATGAGATGTTGCTGCTTGATTGCAGTCGCTGAAATGGTGGAGCTCTATATTGCAGCTCAGTTGCATGCATGGATAACTGCCAAGGATTGAATGCAATGGCCTGGGTTGTGCTGAACCTGCAACTATCAGATGTATGTTTAGGAATTGAACCAACTGGAGAGTGGTAAGACAAGTTGGTGTGCAGTGAGTTTGAGTTGCAGTTGCTGTAATGGGAACTGATGCCATGAGTTCAATGTCTTTGAAGAGATAGTGCTACTAGTCGATGTTGAGAAGCTAGAATGAGGCTCAAATGAGGTGCTGGTAGATGTATGAGCAGAGAATGAGATGCAGTTGAGATGGAGCTGAAATAGCAGGCATAGGCATCCAGGTGCAGGTTGAGCTGAAACGGAATATAATGGAGCAACAAAGAATGAAGTATGAGCTGCGTAGAAGTATGTTGGCCTGAGATTTTCAAATGGGTACAGGTTGATGGGATCACAGGTGGATTCCGCAAGATAATAAGGATAACATTAGTTCAAAACCATAAAACAAAAAAAAGTTGTAGATAATAAGGATAACAGTAGTTCAAAAAATGACAGTAAGTATCCATATATCTCAACAGACAAACAACCCAGCAAACAAGAACCTTATTAATGGATAAAAGGGCCAGTTTACCATTACATGAGCTCAAACACTCAACAGATAGTGCTCCATAACAACAATGAGCAATATAAACATACATAAACCAGTTTGAACATGATGAAACCAGCTCAACCCAATCTAAAACATGATGAAATCATTTTCATCCTAGTTTCAACATGGGGGAAACCTAACTCAACCCAATCTAAAACTGGATGAAACCAGTTTCATCTAAGATTAAACATGGGTGAAACCAAATTCAATCCACTGTTGAATTAGATGAAACTGGTTTCATCCAAGTTCAAACATGGATGAAAACAAAATTTTATTCAATCTAAGAAAGGATGAAATTGGTTTCCTCCTATTTTAATCTTGTACGGAAACAAATTTCAATTTAACTCAATTTAAAACGGGATGAAACCAGTTTCATCCTAGTGTGAATGTGGATGGAACCAAATTCAGTTTCATCCTAATCATTAGAATGAAACCCAGTTTAGTATAGGATGAAACCCAGTTTCATCCTTGTTTACAATGACTGATACCTAATTCAAAGATCATAGATTCATCCTACCTATGGATGAAACCGGTTTCATCCTAGTTTAAAATGGGTCAAAGCAAATTCAAACCAATTTAGTATAGGATGAAAACCAGTTGCATGGTAGTTTAAAATGGGTGAAACCAAATTCAACCCAATTTAGTATAGGATGAAACCCATTTTCGCCATGTATGTTCAACTAAATCTAGCACAAGATAAAACCAGTTTCATCTAATTAAGATGAACGAATTTGAAATCAAAACACAATTAAGGTCAAGAAACTTACCAATTTGAGCATAGTCTTCATCCTTACCAATTGGACAAAAACAGAGTACTCTGCAATCTCAACAAAAAACAGAGTAACACCCTAATTTGGGAAATTGCAGAGTACCAATTTCTTATCTTCTGAAATCGAATTAACATAAAACCCTAATTTGAGAAATTTAATCAAATTACGGAAACCCATTTTGATGGTGGTGTTGCTGGTATCTATGATGGTGTTGTTGGATAAAGTTGATGATGTCGATGGTGGTGTTGGTGATTTGTGGAGGATATGGAGATGGTAGAGGTGCATGATGATGCTACTGGTTTTGATATTGGAGACGGTGTAGAAAGAAGACGAAGACGATGATACTTGTTTGTTTGGTAATGGAGATGATGGAAAACGAGAAAGATGAGGTGCAGAAGTGATGGAAAACGAGAGCTTTCTCTGGCTTTTTTTTAGATCTGGTTATGTTTCAGGAAACGGAGAAGACGAGAAGAAGATATCCCTTTGACGGTTTCAAAAGGATAGTAACGTAAACTCCTCATTTTAAAGATTCCTTTGTCCATTTGGCCCAGGCTAAATCCTAACTGTCCATTTGACCCAGAAAATGTGCACTTTTGGCTATATAGCCCATTTTCAGTTGCATTAAATAGGTTCTAATGAACTCAAATTTGATGGGGCAAAGCATATTTTAAACATGTCAATTTTTTATACGTCATGGATTGGGAAAATTAATTTACATGGCATTAAAAGAAATAAAAACAACATAAACCACGAATGCAAAATTAAAATCCCTTCTCTTCTAACTTCAAATCATCATCTAAATCTTCTTGGGACAACTCACTACTACGGTTCTTATTGGCGGGTTCGGACGCCGGTCCTGGAACTTGGACATTACTTGCTGTTGATAAAGAATTGGACTCCTTGGATCCCTTTCTTCTTTCCTTTGATGTTGCAGCAACACCAACTGTAGATGGTGATTCCTTGAGTTTCTTTTTCCGAGATGACTTTGGAATGGAAGGTGCGTCGAGTCCCTCGTTACTACTACTAGAGTGGTCCTTGCTTTTCTTTGTTGTTGATGATTTTTTCTGTTCCGTTAAATCTAAACTGTGGCCACGTCGTGATGACTTCTTTGGTACCTCCAGTTCTTGAGTTTCAGAACTGTTCAGCGTTACGGAAGTTGAGTGTCGGCGGTTCCTCGATGGCTTTGCCACTTCAGACATGTCTTGTGTTGATTGAGGAAGGTCTGTACCTTCTTGGCTCAAATCTTCATGTAAAACATATACAAAGATTTCAGATATAGTAGGAAAATCGCCGGAAGAATATTCAGCAAGTGAGATATATAAATGAATTTACCTTGAGAAGCATTTTTGGCTTTGGACTTGGTATTGGCTTCTCCTTTCTTATTCTTTGCCTTGGATGCACTCTCGGAAGCTTCTGATTTTTTTCCATTCATCTGCATTGTCATTCAAAAACTTGGTAAAGTTACACACTTAAAACGAAATGCGCAATTCAAGAAACCATGCATGGAACGTAGTATTGCATTCTTGCATAATTTAGGTAACTTACCCAGCTCGGATTAGCTACAGCCGGACCCTCGACTCCTATATGAGCTACATGTTGTACGTCTGTCGGACATCCTATTTGCATCTCTTCCTCCTCCTCTTCCTCGTAATCATTTTCTTCAAATAGAAACAAAGAAAGAAAAAAAAATGTATTTTTTTCTTCTTTTTGAAAAAAAAAATGAAAAGAAAATGAAAATCCGACTTACCAAATATCTGCGAAATGTATCTTAAGCCTTTTAAGATTCCCTTCATTTTAATTCGTCGTGCTCATGCATTAGGTTGTCCGGCAAGAATCTTTCTGCTGCACAAAGTAGCATCCGTGAGGAGGCGCATCTTGTTGTTATGCTCGTCAGGCTTTTGATGCTGATCAGAAATCGAAACAAAAACAAATATTGTTGATTCGTAAATCATTTTTGCTAGGTTGACAGCTAAATCACAACAACTTTGACAAAACCGAAAAACTACATCTTAAACTTTGAAAGAAGAGTTTTACCTTTCAAAAGCGGATTTGCATTATGAAACCCTCGATCATTCGAGGCACCGAATCGTTAATATTACCAATCGAGACGATATAATAGTATGATTATAGGACAGAAACATTCATCTTCACAGAAAAAAAGACGAGCCAAATATTTCGTCTTCTGACAACGATTTTCTTTATTTGTTGTGGAACAAGATGCAAAAGAGAATGATGGTAGACAAACAAAACTAGCTTAAAGGGAAAAAGTTTCAGAAGCAACAATTTTTATTTGTTAAGACTGAAAATTTTCAGAATTTTTTACCAGAAAAGTTAAAGATATTGGAATTGAGGAAAAATAACGTCTGGCTCGGAAATTTGAGATGTCAAATTTAACAGCTAAAATAGAGGATGAGTTTTTACCAAGTCTGCTGAAAAACCGCGGGAAGGAATGGAGAAAAACTCAGAAGCTAGAATCATGCCTATGCCTAGTTTAAACGAAATTAGAACACAAAATTGGTCAATTAACCCAAGGGTTCGCGAGTTATAACCACAAAGGTGTTACTATCCATTCACAAAAAACCCATCAAAACAAAAGTAACACGAAAACCCCATCAAAACAAAAGTAACACAAAAATCCCCAAAAAATTGATGAAACCAATTTTCAAATTTAGGGTTTTTGTATCAATTTTTAAGAATTTGGGGTTTTATATCAATTTTGTTTAAGATGGAATTTTAATGGATCCCAACATTTGAATGGGGTTTTTGTACCACAAGTTTGGTCAGTTTGGGTTTTTATGACTAGTTTTGTTAACCCAATAATGACAATTCCTGGGTGAAAAAGACGTCTAAAATTTGATATTGTTCAAATGGACGAAAATGTAAAAATAGCCGGGATGTAAACAGTTTCTTTCTATCCATTTTCAAATACTTTTTCTTATTTTTAATTTACATCAGGATGCATCCAGTTTCATCCTCGCTCTTTTTTAAGTTTAAGACAGGATAAATCCAGTTTCATTCTTGCTATTTTTTTGGTGTCAATTTCACCCATACTAACTTTTACTCGTCCATAGAACCATGTTTTACAATTTTTTGGACAAATGACCCATTTTCCGAATTAAATTTATGTTTTAAGGTTTAGTAATGAAAATAAAATGCTAGGCACACACCACCTCTTTATACCGCTTATCTCACTTTCCAAAATCTGACAACTTACAGGTGCGTATTCATGCACATTTTTTTTTATACTAAAAGAAATTTGTTAATCAGTTTCTTTTGATTTTTATTATAGGGAAAGCTAAAAAGTTTACGGGGAAAGCTGATTTCGGTCAAACGGAATTGATTAAGGAGTAACTTGGGAAGAAATAAAAAAATCTCAATAATCTTCCGTCTTGAACCAATCCTGTGTTCAATGTTCCTCTTCCTCTCGCGCACACTCTTTTTCTCTCTTATGGATTCACGATCAAACTCCTCCATGAATTGATTGTTCTTCTCTTATAATCCGATCTTTCTCAAATATATTGAAACAAAGGCCAATTCTATGATCAATACCCATTTGGATCAGGATGCAATTTGTTTGAAGGGATCAAGATGCAATTAAACCATTAAAGTACCGGAATAAATATGCTATGATCTTATAATCAAAATCAATCACTATTAGTTTTATTCCCTATAAACTTGATTTGTAAACAATATTTTTTTATTACCTGATCATATCATCGTAGAAATATGGCCACACATACATAGACGGTGGACAAAATTTGATGATTGACAATGATTTTCCACTCTATAACAACCTTCGTATCCATATGCGCCTAGCATTCTTTTTTGGTACCCCTTTAGCTTCTACTTGAATCCCATTTGAGGTTTTAGCTTTTTTGAAGTAAATCAGTGATTTACACAATCTAAAATAAGAATTTTTGAAAACAAAGAAAATTGTGTGCCGGGAAAATGATTATATATAGACTATAGAGAATGTTAAAATGTGTATGGCGGAAGATAAATCGTATCAATCCGGGATGATTTAGAATCAAGGGGAAACTAAAGCATCAAGATTTTTTTGAAGCATCTACCAGATGGCAGATCATTGAGTTCTTAAAGTTTTTTTATTTCTACCCTAATTGTCCATAATCAACTTCGTTTGACCGGAAGTCAGCTTTCCCCATAAACATTCTAGCTTTCCCTATAACAAAAATCTTTCTTTTAAAGAGTACATAGCCGTCCTCAATCCATTTAACAATATCAGGAGGATAAACTGAGACATAAGAGAAACTATTTGCTTCAAGTCTAGCTTTTTTTTGCTAACTCATGAGCCACACTATTACTTAATCTATTGAATAACTTGCAAAACAAAATAACATTCTTTAAGAACTTGTTCTTGACTGATAAAATTAAATGATGATTGAACCAATGCACTTGTGGATCATTACTATGAATTGAGTTCACCAACTTTTCACAGTCAGTCTCAATGATCACTTTATTGAAACCATTCTCTTATATCCATTCAACAGCTTTGATTAGAGCTTTACATTCAAAATGTTCTGCTGCTACTTCAGCGTCCAATTCTTCCTCCGGATTGAAACCTTTTACTGCTAATGCTTGTCCTGCATAATCACTCACAATCAGTCCAATGCTACCTTTTCTTGTTTCATAAACATAAGAGGCATCAATATTGACTTTAATAAAACCTGCATCTGGTGGAAACCAAACCTTAGGAAGTATTCCTGTTCCTAGTAAAACTAGAAGAAGCATTAGCAAAATCACATTGTTTTATCAGGTTATTGATTCTTATGATAAAGTTGTGCATATTAGGTTGTACACCCTGAAAAATCAAGCTGCACCTGTCTTTCCAGATATACCATACTGTACACATAAGTATAAAAACATAGGAATTTGTCATATAACTAATATTGCTGCTTTCACCAGTATAATACCAGAGGATATTACCCAGTCCTGAAGGGAGGCAAAATTTTGAATAATACATGCAAAATCCACATTTAAAGCATTCCACAAAGATCTAGCATAAGTGCAATCTACAAGCAGATGACTAATAGTTTCAGTACTATAATTGCATAGGCTACAGTGAGAATCCACATCCGTTTTATAAACAACTAGTTTTCCCCTCACAGGTACAATATCTCTTAAGCATTTCCAAATAAAAAGTTACACTCTATGAGAAACTTTTGTCTGCCAAAGTTTTTTCCAAACCACTTTAGGTATATGATCATCATTGATAGCATTGTTAACATGGTTAGTACAAAGTGTATTATAAGCACTCTTCATTGAAAACTTACCTCTTCTGTCTGGTTTCCATATTAAATAATCCTCACATGTGTCAGGAACATTCATACTAAGAATGGCATTAGAAGTTTCTTCATCAAGATAACACTAACTAGTTGGTCATTCCAAATTCTAGTACCAGGAAAAAACAAATCACAGACAAAAGTGAGAGAAACAAGACTATAAAGACCCACAATTGGGACAGGTGGACTTAAAACCTATAATCCAGTTATCTAGCCAAATTTTAATTTTCGTGCCACATTGAATAATCCACATGGTGTGTTGTTGCACAATCTCAATACCATAGAATATGATCCTCCATAACCAAGAACAATCATCTTTTAGTTTATTTAAGTGAAGTAAACTTCTATCTTTACCATACTTTATTCTAACAATCTGAATACAAAGAGAGTTTTCATCATTGCAAGCCCTCTAAGCTAGTTTAGTTAACAATGCACTATTAAGATGCTCCAGAATTCTAAAACCAAGACCCCCTCCCCCCAAAGCCTTAGGAGTTCTAGTTTGTTTCATCCTATCAAACAAAGGCCTTTATTATCACTATGTCCCCACCAAAAGTGTTTTTGGATAGAGTCCATTTGATCTAACATGGTTTTAGGAATCCTAAAACAACTCATTTGATAGGTTGGCAAGGCATTTAAAACATGTTTTACCATTGTTGTTCTAGCAAAATGATTCATAGTTTTACCCTTCTAAGTTTTCAGTCTAATGCCAAAAGATTGAATAAGTGGACTAAAAGCTTTAGTCTTATTTCTTCCTATTAACAAAGTTACAAAAAGATATTTATTTATATCTTTCATTTCAATCATATTAAGCTCCTTAGAAAAGATCACTCTAACACTGGGGATTAATATTGTGACTAAAATAGACACTGGACTTATCTAGATTTAGCATCTGACTAGAAACACTACCAAAATACTCAAGTACACTCATAATGCCAGCTATATTATGCATGTCATCCTTAGTGAATATAAGGATATGATAGGTGTCTAAAACACCTTGATATTTATCTATTGTTTATGCTTTCTTTGCAAAGTTTTCTTGTAAAATATGTATGTTATGATTGTTTTTGAGTAATTAGGTACTTTGGAGTCATTTGGAACAAAAGAAGAAGAAACAACGCAAAAGTCTTATCTCATGTGCAACTGCTATTGGAGGCAGATTATTTCTCATTATTTGCTTTTATTTCTTCATATCTGTCTGAAAAGCATGTCGTCTTTAGTGATGCAAATATCGGTCTGAAAAACACGTCTGCTTTAGTGATGAAGAGAAATTGAAGAGAATAAGTGGGTCTGAGAAGTAAGAGGCGGCTGCTGCTGGTGGAAGAATTCGAGGAGGAAGAAAGCCTTCATTTGGAGCGAAAAGGACAAAAAGATCAATTCACGGGCTTGGAGCTAGCAGCACACAAGTCTCAATTATGCCTCAAACAAGGATTGATGGAGCACCAAAAACGTTGGATCAGGGCAGCCACCTAACCCCATCCAATATACTCTAATCGAATCAGGTCGAGATTCAGTAAACACAAAGTTCTGTCTCGTTTCTTCTAACACAGACTTAGACGCTGTAATAAGGTTTCTCGCCGACGATCAGATTAGGTCACGATTTGAGTTCAAGATGGAGTTTAAGACACGTCTCAAGGCCGAGAAGATAGGGAATAATTGAGGTGTTGTTGATGTTCGAATTAATGATAGAGAAGCGAGAAAACACAGATGAATATGCAATGATGAAGTCGGTGATTATTAGTGATATTGCTGGGATTTTGAAGTCAAGAGGGAGATGGACATTGGGTACAAACCAATTGGCAGAAGATTGAACTGTTGCCGTTAAATATTGGTGGTGGATCCGAAATTGAAGAGAAGATGGGTTATTTGATTTGAAATCGAAATCAAGAAGAATTGAGGGTCTGCTGTCGAAATGAAGAGATGGGTGTTTCTGCTGGTATTGAAGATGAATCTGGTGATGATTTTTAGCAAGTTGCAGGGAAGCTGAGACAGATGCTGATGTGTGCTTATGAGTCATAGGTTGGCTTGACCTGAGACAGATGGTGTTGCAGGTGATGCAGGGAATTGTGGGTACAGGCAGTTGTAGTTGCAGGTGCTAGTAATGCAAGGAGTTACAGAGTGATGGATGAAGAATGTATGTACTGCAGGAATGGGTCTGTGATCGAGAACGAAGCTGCGGCTATAATCTATCATATGGTGATGTCTCGAAATCAATCTTCAGGTATAAGCAGTGATGTTGAATGTATTGAGCTGCAATTGAGTGCCTGAGATAGAACTGATGCTGTCAAAAATGGAATTGCGGAGAAGCGCGGTGACAGTGCAGTTGTGGAGGATTTTATGGGTTTTAAATGGAATTTGCTGTTGATTTGGTGTTGAAGTGATGGAAGTGGTTAAGGTTCTGCCTAGAACTGTTGCAGTATGCCAGAGAAGTGGTGGTTTTACAATGGTGCTGGTGGTGACTGAAATTAGATGTATGCTTAGGTCTTGCAATGATGGCACAAACTGGAATTTGGTGGTTCTGCTGTGATGGAGTTGGTGGCGATATGCGTGGCTGCTGGAAGACAGATAAGAATAGGTTTGATGCGATGCTGGAAGCTGCAGAATGAAGTTAAAGCAGGATGCAACCATGGGTTGTAATGATTTTGATGCAGCAATGATTTTGATGCAGCCATGGATTGTAATGATTTTGATGCAGCCATGGGTTGTGCTGGTCAGGATGAGAACAATAGATAGAAAGGGACTGAAGCAGGTGCAAGTAAAGGCATGTGCAGTGGCAGAGTTGAAGCCAAAATGGAGATTGCAAATGTGAGATTGTTGTTGCTGAATTTAATGGAGCAGAGAAGCAACACTGAGCCTGAGTTTGAAAGGTTCACTGGAATTGGTTTGTGGCAGCCAGAAACAAGGAGTAGAAATGGGTGTTGGTGGAGCTATAGATTGCTACTGTTGCAGGACAAGAGTAGATTATATTGCAGTTGGAGATTGGTTGTGGTGTTGAGGCTATCGGGTTACTGTGTAGAACTGAAGGTTATTGCAATCGTAGAACGTGAAGCTGAGCTGCAGCTGTGTTGCAGAAGTTTGGAATTGCAGTCAAGAACAAGCAAGAAATGGAGGATTTGTGGGTGCAACTGAACTGTAATTTGCAGTGAGTGCTAATTGGTGATTTGTATGCAAAGCTACAGGACATGGGTTTTGGTCAGTTAGATGGAATGTATGATGCATTGTAGGGAGAGTTGGCTGAAGTTGAATTCTATTTGGATATTGTGCTGTCAGTTCCATGGGACTGACCGTTGAACCGAGTTAACTCATTGATCCAGTCAGCTGACTAGATGGACTTGGACCTGTTGGGCTTGACTTATGGGTTGTTTCAGGGACTGATTTTGAGCGTGAGCTTGGGTGACCCAGTTTTGGAAGAGGCAGAGAAATACATCAAGTATATAAAAGAGGGTTCTAATCTCTCTTAGGAGATCTTATCTTCTCTTCTATTTTTTGCCTAGGGTTTGAACATGATAGTTTTATTGCTTCTTCTTGTGTATGAACTCCATGGATATGATTAGATAACTCTCTTTTGGTTAAGGAATAAGTTGGAGTTCCAACCATGATATTTATGCAATAAATTAGTTTTGTCTCCATATTTTGTTGCTTATGATTCACTATTAATATTGTTATATGATTTGAATGCATGTTTAGTCGAGTCGCGAATCGGTTGAATTAGTTTTCATCTCTATTGATAGATTAGGGTTATTATACGCAAAAGTGATAATTCCTGATTGCAAGTAGCATAATTGTGAGTATTGCTTGTAGTGATACATCCTAGTAGTCACAAGTGGATCATAACCTTTGTTAAAACGGATTAGTTCTTTTACACGTTCGTTTGCATTGATTAGTCTTATTTCATAGAACTTAGTGCTCTTACGGAGTTAAACTTAATTGTGCTTTTACACTTTAGGTTGCTTTCTAGGTAGAATTCACATTCGCATCTTTTAATGTGTTTGTTGATGACAAGAGGAAATTAGCGGGATATTCTTGCGATCAAGGTATCCTAGGAATTTTAAAAAATTGAGATTAAATATCAATTCTAGTTATTGTTGAAAAGCATGTTTGTGGATGAAAACGATATCCTTGACCAATCCTTTCACATATTTGAATTGTGTGTTTTATTTCTTTGTTTTGCTTTTATTTTATTTTAGTATATATAAATCAGAAAATCCTCCAATTGTTATTATAGGAAACTGAAACATATTGGTAACCCAAAGCCTCTCTGTGGGAACGATCCTTTCTTACCCTTGTTATATTATATATTTTGAGTAGTGAGAAAGTGTAATTATTTTTGACGCCTACGACAACAATCAAGATATCATCAGCAAACATAAGATGTGTAATACCCGGAGCATTCCTGGATGCTTTAACACCTGAAATTAAGTGGTTAGCCTCAGCATTTAAAAGTAATCTAGACAAGAGTTCCATACATAGAATGAAAAGACAGGGTGATAAAGGATCACCCTGTCTAAGATCCCTAGAACAAGAGTAACTTTGAGTAGGAGAGCCATTCAACAATACATAAATATTAGTAGTAGATATGCATTGATGAATAAAACCACGAAATTTTCCATCAAAACCAAATTTTCTAAGAACACCTAGAAGAAAAGACCATTCAATTCTATCAAAAGCCTTAGAAAGATCTAGTTTTAAAGCCATCGTTCCACTGTAACCCTCTTTATGCTTCATAATATGTATCATCTCATGAGAAATAATAATATTGTCATGTATATCTCTACTAGAAACAAAAGCTGCTTGATAAGGTGTGTTAGAGCACTGCTCGGTCGAATTCGCATGCGTTGCTATCTCAAGCATTTTTGTCAATGTTAGTGATCAAACCTATAAGTTTTGACTTCTAGCTTATTTATAGATGTCTCGGGCTAGGACGTAGATTGTATAGTTGAGCTTAGACTTCATGGCGTTCATCATTTGAAGACGAAGAACTAAGGGGAACTTGTGGAACTTCATCGACAAAAGTATGTGGAGACTGAAACTCATTTATCACTTGGAAAGTCTATTTCTACTCTATCTCCTATATTGAGACATAAGTCGTATTACGAAATAGTTTCCTATATACACATTTGAGATTTCGAGCTGAGTTTATCTCGCTTACATATTTCTTGAAATATGTGTTGGCAAGATTTTGCTTCGACCTAGTTCATCTTATATCATGTGAAAATTTTCGAGTAACATCTTACATGGTTTGTGTGATACAATCATTTGGTGTAGTCTTGGAATGTTTCGTTATGATTATTTCAATATCTTGAAAATTGCTTTGATGCTAATAGTGTGTGAAAACAGCTATTGTCATCCTCTAAGAAAGTTTCAATGATTGAAAATTTCTTTGATGCTAATGCGCACCCGTTTGCGTACCTGTTGGTTTGATAAATCGGGTAACCTAAGTACGCGTACCCGTTTGCGTACTGGCGTTCAGGTTCATGTCCGAGAATTTCTGCTGGGATTGAAAGTTCGCGTACCCGTTTGCGTACTGGCGAAACCGAATCTTGGTCCAGATATTTCAAGTATGCGTACCTGTTTGCATACTTGAAGGTTAAAGTTTTAAAATCGGTTATGAACATGAACTTAAACATTTATATAATAAGGAATGCAATCTTTGCAAACCATGGCTATAATGTTCATGAATTGGTTCGAGTGAATCAAACCGATTTTGCTTCAATTGTGTTCTTGTATAATTGTAAGAATATAACAATTGAACAACTCTTTAACTAGTTTCATTTGAGTCATTTGAACTAGTTATGGTTAAGATGAATAAGGTTGATATGAGAGTAATCATATGGCTAACCTCGGTTAACTATTTGTGAGCCAAATTGGTGTACACGTTTGGGTACGGTTAAATAAACCTAAAGGAAGGTACATTTCATTTTTGTGTAACAAGCTAAGTTCGATCTAACGGTTGAAAGATATTAGCTTGGTTGAATCAGGTTTTTCATCTAACGGTGAATATTGAATGCTTTGTTACCAAGGTAACTTGGATTGCAAACCCTGATTTGAAAACTATATAAAGGAGAACTTAGCAACTGGGAAACCTAATCCCCGAACCTCCTGTGTGTTACTAGTTTCATAACTAGAGTCGACTCTCCTTTAACTTTAGGTTTCTTCGAGACCCTGTAGGTTAACGACTTCAAAGACTTCATTGGGATTGTGAATCCAGACCCAACTATTCACTTTGTAGTTGCGTGTTCCGAACTTGCCCAATTCTATCGTATTGAGTACAATTGAAATAATTGACTCGAGATTAATTTTTCTGATAGGCAAGATAAAAGTAATCACAAACATATTTGTCTCATCGTTTGTGATTCCACAATATCTTGATTCGCTAGTCTATTAATATTATTGTGAGGTGATTGATAATACTAGGTTGTTCTTCGGGAATATAAGATCGGATTATCAATTGGTTCATTTTCACCTTGATTTATCAAAAGACAGAACAAAATCTCTTGGGTATTTCTGTGGGACATAGATTTATTCAATCTATAGACTTTTCTGTGTGAGGAAAATTTGTTTATCAAGTCTTCGGCTTTGGGTCGTAGCATCTCTTGGTTGTGGGTGAGATCAACTAAGGGAATCAAGTGAGTAATACCCTGCTGAGATCAGAGACGTAAGGAACACAACTGTACCTTTAATCAGTGTGAGATTGATTAGGGTTCAACTACAGCCTAGTCTGAAGTTAATTGGTAGTAGGCTAGAGTCTGTAGCGGTTTAATATAGTGTGGTGTTCAATCTGGACTAGGTCCTGAGGTTTTTCTGCATTTGCGGTTTCCTCGTTAAAAAAACTTCTGGTGTCTGTGTTATTTCTTTTCCGCATTATATTTTGTTATATAATTGAAATATCACAGGTTGTGCGTTGTTTAATCAATTAGAATATCCAACCTTTGGTTGTTGATTTGCATTGATTGACACTTGAACATTGGCCTTTGGTACCATTCAAGTTACTCCTCTTATATTCAATCGGGCTCGCAGATTTCTATTTGCTGATTGCAGATTGAATTAAGAGTTAGAGATATTAAACTCTTTGATATACTTTACTCTAGATTGAGTCTGACTGTCTAGTTGATTCTCTAGAACGTATATTGGAGTAAGTCTTCTCAGATTTCCAAACGAATTGTTGGGTGTGGTTGTTAGACCCCCCGCATTTTCAATTGGTATCAGAGCAGTAAAACACGTTAAAGACCTCATAAGTCTGTGTTTGTAACAATCTGATTATTATGCACGAGTTTATCTCTAATAAGGTACCAGGTCAGAAATTACCAGATGATTTTCAAAGCTTGAATTCACCTGAGAGAACTGTCACATCTAAGTCAATATCTAAACATTTTCTAGAATGTAGAAACTGTTGATTGGGAAACACGCCTAGAAGAACAGTTGGATGAACTTTCTGATGAAGGTGATTCAGATATTCATAGAGATGTTGATGAGGAAGTCGCAGAGTATGCTAAGTTATTGGATTCATTGAAAATGAAGAAGATTACAACTTCTCATGTCACACCTCTTCTGACTCCTCTCTGTCGAGAAACACAAGAAATTGGATTTACAGAGGTATTTATGGTTGGAATCGCTCTTGCGAATCGATCCTCAAACCGAGGAAAACCTGAGTAGAAATTCACTTGAGTGTGATCTTGTTTATCAAAAATACTTCTTGTTAGAAGAGAAACTTGCAGAAATTGAAGCAAGGATTAATTCACAGCAAGCAAGTTTTGATGACAGAGAAGGCGGGTATCTCGCTCGAGAAAAACGCCTTGAGGATGATTTAGCTGTTGCTCTTGATAAAATCAAGATGTTGGAAGATGACTTGAAAAAGTTCAATACTAGTTCAAGAAAATTAACCACTATGCTAGGAGCAAATAAAAATCATCGTGATACAAGAGGATTGGGCTATAAGGGAATAAATTCTCCAAGTATTAGCAAAGAGGTAAAAATTTTCAAGGCTAGTGATTCTTCTCAACAAAAGGTTTCCACTGATGGAAAAAGTGAAATACCTCCATCGGCAGTTAAGATTCAAAAGAGAAAAATTTATCAACCTCCAAAGTCAGCTCACACGGATCGAGGTAAGAACATTCCTTATGTTTGCCACTATTGTGGAAATAAAGGTCACCTGGAAAGGAGATGTCGTTTCCGTATAAGGAATGAGAAACTACATGATGTTCTTGTCTGGGCATCAAAAGAAGTTGTGAAACCAAGATCATATGTTAAGACTAATCCCCTTAACGTTACAGGTTGTAACTGTCCTACCTTTAGGCAAAGAAATCAGTGTTGTGATAAACCTAGATTTTCCTGTAAGCGTCATATGAATCCTTTTCACAATCGTAATGGTTATCAAAAGGATAACTTCGTAAACACGAAGACTAAATCTGATGCTCCCAATTGGAGAAAGACTAACATGCAAAAGAATAGTCAATCCAATTCTCTTTCGAGAATTCTAGAAGAGAGTAATGGGAAGAAGGTTCTGATTGTTCCTAAACGCACTAAGAAGTGGATATCAAAGAAAGTCAATGATGTTTTGAGTGTGAAAAGGAATGATCTCCCAGAAAATTCATGAATATGAAAAAGGCAGTATCCATGATGTTGGAACTTAAAAAAGTTCTCTGGAAAGATGGATTTGGATGTGAAAGGTTCTAAAAGCAATCTCTTTCATGATAATCCAAAATTCACTTGTGGTGAGCAAGACATTTCTCACCTCAACACAACCTGAGTGTGTTGTTAGTGCATCCTCACCAAGGAATGCCCTGCTTTGTATACGGTGAGGGAAGCACAAGAATTGGGGCGCACATATTATGTTCGGTAAGGATGTAGAATTCCATTGGATTCTTTTAAAAAGGTATATCTATAAACTTGAGCAAGAATTGTGATTTTATTTGCTTAGAGTACTTATAATGATCCATGTACCTTACTTATCGTTCATTTCTACCTAACTTGATCTGTGTTTAAGGTTCTTAAATGTTTAGGTATGAATATAGTAGTTCGGTATGTTTGGACTTCATGGTACACATACAAGGTATGCATACCATCATTTAAAATCAAAATCCAGGGATTTTTAGTACGCATACCCGTTTGCGTACTACCCCAAGTCATGAAAATTCGTTTGCAAACCCGTATGCATACTTGCTCGTGGACGTCGATATTCGGTAAACTTGTTTTGGCCGTATCTTCTTCGTCCGAACTCGGAATAACCTCATTCATTTTGCATTCTCTTCCTCTTTGAATTCTCTTCAAAATGGAGATGAGAATTCTTGAATTTGGATGAGGT
This sequence comes from Papaver somniferum, assembly GCF_003573695.1. NCBI lineage: Eukaryota > Viridiplantae > Streptophyta > Magnoliopsida > Ranunculales > Papaveraceae > Papaver > Papaver somniferum. Next base: position 32,064,207 of record NC_039364.1, read on the forward strand.
AAGATTGGTCTTTGTCCCGTCTCTTGTTTTTGAGTGGTTTGCTCCATTTCGTCGCACTTTTTCCTCTTCTCTTGGACTTGGGCACTTGGATTCTTGGAGCACTACTCTAAGCTCATTTGTAGCTTTTATAAGGATGTTGTTGGTGAATCAACGCATTGCTATGGGATTCTTGAATGTTCACAATCATCTTATGTGAACTATGGTACATGGTCATTATTGACTTTGTATGTTCTTCTTTGTTAAGAAAATCTTTTTATACGCCTTTGGTAGCTATTATTGGTGTAAATCCGTGCGAAAAAGATTGATTCTACCCTATAAGGACAAATCATCTTGTATGTGCATTAGGAGTTTGTCTTGATTTTGTCTAGGAAACTTCTTTTGAGAATTTATTTCTTGTGAAGGATTACTAGGGCTCGAAATAACCATTATTATGAGTACACATAGCTATTTCCAACGTTTTTCATCTTCAATGTTTTTATATTTATTTATTTAAATTCTAAGTTATTTGGAAGATGATTTTTGCAATTTTAATAGTTATGATTTTTTATATTGCAAATTGTTATGGGATATGTTGTTTACGTCTGTGAACCTGTGATTGTCCCATACTTGTTCAAAAGTTATCTCTATTATGTCGGTATGAAAGTATTGATAAAAAATAGAATGAACTTTTGACAAACAAAAGTTAAAGCCTTTTTATGTAATTATGCAAATTTTGATGGAAGAAATGATGCACTTTTGTTTGCAAGGATTAAGTCTATTATATGTCATTGTACAAATAGTGATGAAAAATAGAATGAATCCTTGTTTATTCGGCAGTATTGGTCTATCTCCGATCCACATTTTTGTGTATATACTGTGTTGCTCCGTAAGTTCTCTTATGTCGAGCATGGCCAATTGGATTGATCATTTTTTTGGTTGATTCAACTGAGATATTTTGGACAAAAATTCATGTTTCATGTGATTTGTTAATGTCCAAAGAAATCCTTATTTTCCTGTAAAATCAAGGTCGCCTTTGTTGTTCTTTCGAGAATGACATATTATGGGGGAGAGTTCTTTTTGAACTTGTGCTTTATTGCCAAATCTTTGTGGGGAGTGCGGCTGTGGAATATTATAGGGGTTATCTTGTATATTTATAGACTCCTTGATGAATGCATTTAGCTTCGGATTTATGATTGCATTTAAATAAGTTGGTATGTTATTCTGTTTTGGTCATGAAGTATCTCTATGAAAATTTCATGAGGATCCCACTAGTTTTCGTACATTTGCCAATTTATATTGACAAAAGGGAGAGAATTAATGTGTAGTTGCATACTATAAATACATATGGTTTACGGATCATTATGTAAGGGGGAGTGGTTTTCATGTCGATATGAAGTATTGACTAAGGGGGAGTGATACATATCACCATGGTATTGTTGTCAAAGTTGTGATACAATTGAACTTTGATGTTGTGTGATAATGCTAGGACACTGTATAACAATGATTGAGAGCATTTGTTTTCTCATTGTTATCGCTACGGATCTTCAACAACTATGATGATGAGTTGAACACGTTTAGAATCATGGAGTACTTGGAAGTGACGAAGTTTTCGAGTCGTGTTGAAGATGTCAAGGAGATCAAGCATTTGGATGAGAAGCTACAATTTTTATTTATTTTGTAATCCATATGTATTGATAGTTTTGTCACTAAAATTGACAAAGGGGGAGATTGTTAGAGCACTGCTCAGTCGAACTCGCATGCGTTGCTATCTCAAGCATGTTTGTCAATGTTAGTGATCAAAACTATAAGTCTTGATTTCTATCCTATTTATAGATGTCTAGGACTAGGACATAGATTGTGTAGTTGAGATTAGACTTCACGGCGTTCATCATTTGAAGGCGAAGAACTACTAAGGGGAGCTTATGGAACTTCATCGACAAAAGGTATGTTGAGATTGAAACTCATCTATCACTTGGAAAGTCTATTTCTACTTTATCTCCTACATTGAGACATAAGTCGTATTACGATATAGTTTTCTATATACACATTTGAGATTTCGAGCTGAGTATTTCTCACTTACATATTTCTCGAAATATGTGTAGACAAGCTTTCGCTTCGACCAAGTTCATCATATATCATGTGAAAATTTCCGAGTAACATCTTACATGATTTGTGTGATACAATCATTTGGTGTAGTCTTGGAATGTTTCGTTATGATTATTTCAATATATCTTGAAAATTGCTTTGATGCTAATAGTGTGTGAAAACGGTTATTGTCATCCTCTAAGAAAGTTTCAATGATTGAAATAAGAGTTTAGAACACTTAACCATTATTGGATATGTCATGTTGTGCACTCTTGCACATATGTAATCCATGTCCGGGAACCATAGTATGCGCACCCGTCTGCATACCTGTTGGTTTGAGAAATCCGGGAACCTAAGTATGCGTACCCGTTTGCGTATTGGTGTACAGGTTCATGTCCGAGAATTTCTGCTGGGATTGAAAGTTTGCGTACCCGTTTGCGTACTGGCGAATCCCAATATTGGTCCGGGTATTTCAAGTATGCGTACCTGTTTGCATACTTGAAGGTTAAAGTTCTAAAATCGGTTATGAACATGAACTTAAACATTTATATAATAAGGAATGCAATTTTCGCAAACTGTCTCTATAATGTTCATGAATTTATTCGAGTGAATCAAACCGGTTTTGCTTCAATTGTGTTCTTGTATAATTCTATGAGAATATAGCAATTGAACAACTCTTTAACTAGTTTCATTTGAGTCATTTGAACTAGTTATGGTTAAGATGAAACTGATATTAACTAGAAAATGTAATACAAGAGGGTTACAAATTCATTTTTATCAAAAACATTAGTATATATACTAGCTTTTTGAATTTTTTGATGCAGTTTGGTCGACATATGCTGAAGAATTTTAATCCTTGCTTTCGTGGCAATGTAATCCGCTTCTGAATTATGCTTCCTCGCAATATATTTCACTTTAGCTTGAGGTAGTTCAATCAAAATTATCCTTGCTTCCTGCATAGTATTTTCCGATGTCCACGGAAAGTTTGAGCTTATCTTGATTATGTTGTCTGCCAGGACTTTGCAGTCTGTGACTATTGAAACGCTAGACAAAACATTTTCTTTTAGCTAAGTAACTTCCTTTAGAAAAGATTTTGCTTCTACGTGAAATGCTGACGTAGCCACTCTGAACACGTTGATAAGTGCATGAAAGTCTCATGATACGCTGAGTATGGGATAAAGACATAATCCATCGACCAATCTTCTTTCTTAAAGGACGCATCTACAAAAATTATCCAATCTGAATTTAGGTTGGACCAGAGTAATTGATTGAGATTTTCTTTTGTATTTTTATATCATCTTGAAGGATATTCGAAAGGGTAGATTGTGAAAATTTATTAATTTTTCCTATTAGATTAATCGTGTCTGGATTTAACAACCGGGCATCTATATTTCCAGATGAACCAAATAATGGCGGATATTTTTTCCTATAAATTGACCAAATCAGGTTTCGTAGTCCACCATCTACCCAAGAGATAATCGTGTCTGTATTGCAGTTTAAGATTAAATTTTCGAGGGAGACACTAAACCAATTTTTTTTTTTGCGAAAGGACACTCTTTGAAGAGATGGTATTCCGTTTCCTGCGCTTGATTATTACACATCTGATAGTTTGTGCCAATATCTGGATTGTGAGCTCCCAGTCTAGAAGAAGTTGTAAGAGCTTTTTGAGCTAGTTTCCTAATGAAAAGTCTTATTCTTGGGATTGCCTGAATTTTCCAAAAATTTTCCCAGGGAAAGTATAAAATGACATTATTATCTTGATCCTGCTTGGCTTTAAAATTATAAATATTCTTAGCCGAGAATTTCCCTGAGTGATGATGCCTCCATCTAATAATGTCTTGCTCTTGTCTCCTTGGATTTATAGCTTGAATTTTTTTTATCCTCTGGGTAAAAATATTTGTTTAGTTTTTCCTAAACCCATTTATTTTGTTCCATTATTAACTCTTGTACCATTTTTGGTGCCTGATCTTGTAAGTTTGGAATTTTGTGGACAATATCCACATTATGAATCCATCTGTCCTCCCATATTTTTACCGATGCTCCGTTTTTGACTTTCCAAACAAAATTTATCTTAATCAGTTCTAAACCTTTTTGGACACCCAAATTCACGACAAATTCGAAGTTCTAGAGGCTTCAAGTGGGTGTGAATTTGGGAAATACTTGGCTTTAAGAAGTTTAATCCATAATTGATCTTGTTCAGTGATTAACCTATTGGCAAGTTTTGTGAGGAGAGCTATATTAAATTGATGTGGGTTATTAAATTGAGCTATACTTGGTTTGCATATACTTGTCCGAGCTCTTATGAAACCTCCTTGCCTTTTTTGCGCTTCTTTTTTCTACCAGAAGTTTCTTTGAATTCGGTCAAGTTGATCTAGCGTTTCTTTTGGCAGAGTTAGGACTTGCATTTGACAAGTTGGGTAGGCTTGAAGAATCGATTTAATCAAAACTGTCCTGTCCGCTTGGGATAGAAATTTGGATTTCCAGCCTTGTAGAGTGGAATAATATTTTTGGAGGAGAGGCTCAAAGTTGGCTTTTCGATTCTTATTAAAGAAAAGAGGTGTACGTAGATATCTATCATCTTGTTTGGATGGATACGGGGACTAAAATAAACACTTGATTTTTGTAAATCAACCTGATTTTCCTAAAAAGCAGTAAAGTGTCCAGAAGGTTTTTAGCTTCCCCTAGATCGCTTTGGTGAATTTTTGCTAGTTTGAATACCGCGGATTTATACATATTCTCAATAATCTATAAATTGAATACACCCCTAAAAAGGTTTTGACCTTTTTGTTAAAAACTTATATCATTAATCCAATTTATCTTAACAAAATACAAATAAAAAAAGATGCCCCAGCCACTTTATGTCAGGGCCGGCCCTGGAGGCTGTTCCACATCAATCATATTTCCGGCTTCGTAGTTATTTCCTGCACTAACAGCAGCCACATCTGCATGCTAACTGTCCTCAACCTGCATATGATGTATAATGTTTAAATCTGTAAACCCTTGGGTAGTAAAAGGACCTTGCATGATTCAGCTTAGACCTTAAAAGTGGATAGCACCCAAACCAGAATAAAACAAAAAAGTGAAACATTTCAAACCTACCTCATTTGACATTAGTTTAAGCTCCGAAATCAAAGCTTTTCTTGTCTTCGCAACACAGTGTGTAATTGGAACAGGGTTAGCACCAGCGGCTATAACCTATAAATCATCTCCAAGATAGTAGCAGACATGGAAGCTGCATCTCTTTGATTAGCATGTTGTACAAAACTTGACTCCTTCAGCAATCAGATGTGGGGGTACCATTCCATGCCAAGTCACTGGTCTTTGCAGCAGCTTGTCACACCAACTTAGCACCGGTGTTTTCAACTGGATTTTCCAACTCGACCTAGAAAATGAACCCAAATTTTTGCATCAAACCAAAAATAAAATAACACTGCATACTCGCTTTAAAAAGCATTATGTGCATGTGCCGACCTCCTTGGCCACAGTCACTCCATTCGCAATCTTGGGGGAGCCATATTGCTTTCTGAAAGAGCAATCTTACCCTTTAGAACCAAGAGTAACTGCAACAATATTTGCAAGCTTGTTAACACCGTTCTGCAATGGCAGAAAACTGTATAAAGGCAACAAAAAGTAAAACCCAGCAATGAAATAAAAAAAAGCTCAAAAAATAAAAAAGTTAACAAACTTACTTGCAGCTTCTTACTAGCAGACCCATCTTAATATACAGGTTCTTGGCTACCCCTAATCTTTGGTGAACATCTTTTTTGTAAGACCACATTCTGTCTCCTTCCACCAAAAGGCATTGTCGACAATTTTAAAGAAAATGAAAGCATCTTGTCAGTCGCACAGCTGCACAGAGCAACCAATGAACCCACAGATGAAATCGATGCCATTTACTTCCGCTATCTGAAATGCTGTACCTCTATTTCCGTATCTTAATAAACTAAGTCCAACTGAATGCAGCCTTTGGATACCCACTCTAAGGAGGTAACGTAACTACAAATTAGCTCATCTAGTACTATCGGAAGAAAAAAAAAATCAGTATCTAAACAAAAATTAAGTCTTTTTAAACCCCAAGCCAGAATCTACTAATTACACTAAAACCCATAGCATCGTCTGAATTCATCCGAATTAAACTCAACCCAGGATGCATTCGAACAATACACCTACAAATAATATCCCCATGTAAAGCTTGAAACAAACTCCACCCACATAGATTATCATGCAATGACAATGCATTCCACCCGCATGAACAAAAAATGCAGTTATGAACTATATTGCACGGATACGCCTTTCCTGCAACATAGGTTATGACACAAAACACAAAAGATTAATATCTGCTATGAATTAGGGTATGTTTCAGATCGAACCATGAAAAAACGACAGTACAATATTAACCAAAGAAACAACTCTACATTATATAATATAGCATTTGAAGAAGATATATGTTTTTAAGCTTTGGCTGAGCTCTTGAACTACCAGTGTTTTGGTAAGGACTATGCTTCTGTGAATAGAAAACGATATCATATGTAAAGGTCTATAAAATAAACAAACACAGTAAAACTCATGTCCTCAACAATATAATCAATTGATTCACTACATTAGGAAGAAGAATTAAGTTACTAAGAGACTCTCACGAATACGAACCTTAATCCAGCACGGTGTGAAGTAAACTAACATTAACAAACTAAGGTAACTACCAATACTTTAGCTTAATACTGATACCAGAATACGAACCTATTTTCCTGGTTAGATATTTTAATGGCAAAAACAAAGGAAAGACAGAAACCTGAAAAGTCGTAATGAACTTCCTGTGTGAGCTTGATGTTGTCTGCTTCTGAACAGGCAATAGACTCTCAGCAAAAGTTGCAACCCTTGAATCACAGGAAAAGCCTGGAACTGAGGAGGGGATCCCAGTGATTTGAATCTCATTGAAGCTCTTGTTTTTCCAATTGTAGGAATGACAAGTTACGTCAGGCATCTCACCTGGAAATGATTGAATACAGGAGGTTATAATTGTCTGATCTGCTCTTGAAACTGGATGGAAAAAACCATGTCGACGCCACCTAAAGTATAAGGCAGCTCCATATGAATCTCGGTCCAAGCACTACTAGCATCCTTATTATCATCATCATCAAATAACCACAGCTTGGAGGTGAAACCGCTGTTTAGAAATTTTACTAATAAAGCTACCCGTCCATTCAATTCATACAGCTTAACACTATGACTTATGCAAAAGTCATCGCCTGCCGCAGGTCGATCAAAGATCTCATTGGGGACTCTAATGGTTCTAAACTTCTCAGTTCGAACATTAAATGCCACTATGAATTTTGGCTCATCCTGGGCACTAGGTTCACATGCCATAAGCATTTGAGTGGTATAATAAATTGAACCATTCACATAGACAGAAGAAGAAAATGCCCAATAGTCCAGGGTAAACAGGGGTACCTCATCTATCTTTCTCCACTCGTTGTCTCCTACAGTCAAGACCTCACAAACTACTTTCTTAGGTCGATCAAAACTCCATATGCCAACCACTTTATGTTCTTTAGTGGCTGGATCATATCCCAATGCAAGAGAAGCCAATGGGAAATGTAACCGTTTACGGCTTTTTTTACGCAATTCACTAAATGATTTTGATTCAATCCGTGGTGTAACTTCTCGGGTACTGAGATTGCATATACAAACACCAGGAGGGATTGTTTTGCCATAGAAACCTATCAGACCATTTACAGGTCCCAACCTTCTATCATAATACGTACCATCAATCTCTCTTATGGTGTGAACGGCTGCTGTTGATATTGCTCCGCCTTTGCGTTCATATAATAAATCAGCTGTCATCAAAGTAAACGTTCTGTCTCTTAGATTGGTGATGAGGAGATTAGGTCTTGTTTTTTAATGCTCAAGGTGTTGATCAGCAAATGATGGATCTTCTTGAATTAAATACAACCAGTATTTGCAAACACACTTGAATCGCATAAGCGATTTTACAGGTAGTCTGCTTAATATTTCCCGTACTAATACTAATATTGCTGAAAGTGTTTGAAATAACATTTAGTTCTTTTTGATCACAACAACCATTACCTCTGCTCTTCTTCTCCCAATCCCAAGTCTCTTCCTCCAATTGCTTCCTTTTTCGTTTCAATTCAAAACGGGAACCAAATTTTTTGGGAGTGAAATTAAATTTACCAAGGCTTGCAACAGCTTTCACACACCTACGAGAATGCCTTTGTGAACGGAGACGGGGACGACGACTACCAATTAGTCGTGCACCCTGTATTACCAGATTTAAATTGAGAAGACAGAAATTAAAAACCAAAAAATGGACAAGTAGAAGAAAATTTCTCAGCTAAAAAAAACAAACATTCGCCCTGATTTTAATTTTATAAGATAAGCTGCAAATTATATATGAAACACCCGAAATTCAAATTCCAATGATCAATAAAAAGATGAATTAAAAAGGAAACGAATTACTTACTAAACCAGGTGGGGAGAGAAACACCATTCTTATTCTTCTACACTTATAATCCTTTTACAGAGTGGTAAATAAATAACGATCCTGAGCTACAAAAACTACGGTTCGGTAAAGAGAGGCATTTAGGAGAGGAATAAGTAGCAGAGGGGATTATATTGGGGAAGAAGGTTATTTACGTATCCGTCTTTCTAATGGAATCAATTGAGAGCTTACTCACTTCTAGAGCCTTAACTATGGATACGGTGACGGCCCTTTCGGGTATGGGAACGCGTATGGATGCGGATACTGTCGGGCACAGCCATAGTTATCATCGTGCGTTTTGTAGTGATAAAGGTGAAAAAAATAGAGAAAGAGACAGAGTTTTTTTATTGATCAACACCAGGGTTACATGGATACAACAACAAATATATACATGTAAGGGAAACTCTAGGTATAGCTAGTTGGACCACACGTTTATGGGCCGTAGGTCCTGTAACATTTCCCCTTGTGCGGTTCAATAACAAAACAAAACTTTATACATAGTGCTTTACATATAGTTCTTCAAATGTCGTTCTCCTTGATGACTTGTGTCGAAGTCCATTACCTCATTAAAACTATGATAAGGAAAAACCCCGTGGGATAAAACCTTGGTACAACTTTTCACATGTAATACTTCACATGTTGTCTCGTAATTTACATGTAATTCATCACATGCAATACGATCTTAAAAGACCGATGAGTCTAAGTTACTTGCCTCGTTAAAACTTCGTCAGGGAAAACCCAAAGGGACAAAACCTGAACTAAAAAAAAAGTACAATATTAGGCAAACTTATAACATAGTTGGACTCAAATATGTTGCTTCATTAAAACCTTGACAAGGAAAAACTCAGTGGAATAAAACCTTGATGAATGGAAAAGAGTACAACGTGACAGATGCAAGTAAAGGTGATTCGTTGCAGATAATCACTTTGCTCCGTTGAAATCGACTAGTTGCTTCACAACTTTTAAGGCAGAAAATCCTCGTGGGAAAGGCAATATCCTTAGATGGGAAATTACATTCCCGGTGTTTGTTGTTGTCTCATTAAAAATCTTGTCGAGCAATAAAACCATGTGGGAAAAAGTAACCTCAGTGAAGGAAAAGAGTTCAACACACCATTAGATGCTCCCCCTGATGTCAGACAATTTTCATTAGTCTAATGCAGTCAAAAGGAGTTTATCACATCTTACTTTGGTGACTTGAATGTTTATAAGATCATGTTATTGATTCTGGAAGTTACATTGATTAACAAACTATCGCGTTTCATTTCTTTGATTCAGATATTTTCAGTAATATCAACGACGATATTTATGTCTTCAACGTTCAACATACTTGATGTTGTTAGTGTTGTCTCGCTAAAAACCTTGTCGAGTAACAAAACCCTTTGGGAAAAAATATTCTCGATCGAAAGGAAAAATAGTACAACACATCTTCAATTTCGAAGTAAAATATGTCGACATCATATTCTTAGATCCTCCCCTTGATGTCGGCATCTCTCCCTGATTACTTTAAGAGTTGTTCCAGACAGTTTCTTTAGTCATGTAATTTTCGAAACTGAATATTGGTAATGACTTAGAAAATAGTCTACCATATCTCCCCCTGATCACTTTCGTTGGAGAAGAGATTATTGTTCCTTCATAATCAACAACCTTTGGATTGCAGTTCCTAACACATTTTCATCTCCCAATAAATTTTCGTTATCTTCATTAAGACGAAATGGTCACTTACTTACATTTGAACCTCGATTAATCATGGGAGTGCTATCATGATGCATGTCTTTGTTAAATTTCCTGAAAACTTTAGACAAATGCAAACTGGTGGAATAATATACCACTAGCTCAGTATTCGATCGAGCTTTTCCCAGATTTTTTCATCTCAAATTAGGGTTTCAAATAGCTTTTAAGGTCTCTTATTACATCAAGAGTACCCATCATGTCTGTATCATCGACATAGATAGCTACAATTCCAAATCAGGAACTTTCTTGTGAATACGCAATGAAAAAACTTACTTGTCTATCCCCTCCAAATCAAATAGTCACTTACAGGGGTATACCACATCCGCCTGATTGCTTCAATCTATAAGTGAGCGTTATATCTAACTGTAAACACACTCCGTGGTTTAGAGTCACTTGATTTGGGAAACAAAAGGCTATCAAGTACTTTTGTAAATATCTGCTATCTATTGATTCTTTCAGAGATACGTAACAACCACATACATATGCTGCATTTCAAGTTCTTTTGAAATTACCAAGCTAACTAAGTAGCGGAACACTATAACGCTCATTACAAGAGAACAAATCCAGGGCTTTGTGAGAAACCTCGCGCCACAAGGAGAGTCCTTTTACTTTAAGACTTCTTTCTTCTCATTATGCTTTGTGACAAATTAATCATGTATGTCCAATAGGCTTTACACTTGGTTGGTTAGCACTACCACACCAAATACCTGTATATTTGTCAAAGAACCAAGTTCTACCTGGATTATATAGGCCAAATATTCTATTTATTTGAAATTAATCAAAATAAAACATGGTTCGATCTCATTTTGCTCTACTTCTGGAGCAAATATTTATGGATTGTATCATCACTATGCACGCATGATCCTTCCATTGACTCATGTGCAATCTCATAATCCGCCAGGATTTCATTGTTCTCTAGAATCATTTAAAACTACGGAGCGTCCTCCAGTATTGATTCATGGACATAGTCAGAGACAATCAAATGAGATGATTTAATTGATGATACAAATTAGGTTGTGCCTTACATCTACTTCCTTTCTAGATGAGCATTGATCGAACCGAGTGGTCTCTACATCTTCCTTTATGGAGCCACGGCCTCAACTACAATTTCACCAAGTGTAGTTGCAACACCTTAGTCTATGATGTACCCCATACTGAGGATTTTTAACCTTGAAGGAATATTTGCAGCTGGTATGTGTGATCTTGTCACTTGAGCGACACCAGTGTAAATTATGAAAATCGATTATTCACATTTGTGGAGTACTAGAATCAATATGAGACACAGTGGGAGCACACCACGAAAATTCCTGTCGTTCCCTTAGAAAATATTTTTTCTTATCTCCTCCTAACGACGGGAAGACTGTCTCATTAAAATGACAATCCACAAAATCTAGAGGTAAGAGATCTCCTGCCAAAGGTTTTTAAAAATGCGGATAATTGTTGGGAACTCATTTCCAAACATGACTACTTAACAGTTTTGAATACCCATGATAGTACGATGTGGAATCGTACTGGCACATATATAGTGCAACCAACAATGTGTAAGAACACGAATGTCAGGCTTAAATCCAGTTACCAATTGGTACGCATAAAAGGTTGACTAATATTGGGTTCTATAACGAATTAAGTAAAGATGCGTCAATATATATTGCTTATTCCCCAAGCAGTTAAAGGTAGGTTTGTACGCATAACCATGCCTTAGGCACCATCTGTAACCTTTGATGACAGCCTTTGCGAGACCTTGGGGTATATGATACTCTGCATTGATCCTATTAAACATGCAATAACCATCAAGTCCTTTTGATGTACAATCACTAGCATTTATAAGGGGTGGTGAGCTCTTACATGTAAAATATGTGCTAGTAGTTTTCCAAATGCAAATTTATTGGGAACTATAATTAGACCAAAATGTCAAAACATTCACCAGAGCCATAAGTGACTTTAATGGTCCGCATTCTGCATGAATATTTTTCTGAATTTCACCTTGTTTTCTTTGTGAAAATGGGTTGTTTACCATTTGTATTTTAGGATGGTTTCGATCCTGTTTTACTGAAGACTTTGTAAAATGAGTTATACGCTCTCTTTCTTAAAAGCATAATGGGAGGGAGGACGGGGTTGTGCATCTAGTACTTTAGAAAACACTTATTAAGAGATATGCCGTTACTTTGCATTCTGTCAATACTTTTACCGTTGTCTCGTCCACTCAAACACAGTGATTACGTATGATTCCTTTCAAAACGAAACATCATGTCACAACCAAAGTGCCTTTATGGTTTTGTCAAAGCCTGTATGAGTCAATTCCCAACATTTCATTGTCGAAGTCAATATGGATTCAATAATCCAAATACTATAGTGATTTCCTTTTTACTAGATTGACTCATTAGTTTATCTAAGATATATTTCCTTCCAAATATATTAGAGACTATAAAAGATGCAATCAATTACATTATCATCACAGTCAGGTGTCACATGATATCCATTTGCATGGATTTCTTTGGAATTTAACAAGGTGTAATTATTTCTCGGTACATGTAGAGATTTTGTGACGTCTTTGTTTTATCTTAAAAACAAATTTTTGAGCAGTGTTGCGCTCAATGATCCAATCCTCATAGTCACATTATAAGGAAATAGTTCAACAACTAGTTTAGATTCCTTAAGCTAGTAGAAGAAAAACAACTATGAGTTAGACATTTGGGTCTTGAGAGTTTTAATAAGTGGTGTGGCCGTATTACGTAATAAAAGTGGGATTCAACTCAAGTACTTTAGAATGAATATATATTACGTCTCACCCAATATATCTCAAGTGATTTAGAGAACTTATGTCTCGTGTTTTCATTCCATTGGTGCAGATATTGGATCTAGTTCAACTGAATAAGATAGTCAATTGGCCCGACAAAGTTCTTGTTTCCATTAAAGTTGATGTGAAAATTGGTTGCTACTATGATACACCTATTACATTGTATATACGAATACCTATGACCAGGTGCATTTCCAACTCTTTCATTTATGATGGATGATAGAATTACATTTTAGCTTCATCCCATCATATATATGTCCCTTTTCTTATGTTTTATTTGAGTCATTACGTTTAACCCTTATTACTTCGGGGTTCTTTCCATTTTCAATTTTGCTACATTTAGATTAATTTGAGAAATTTCTTTATCTCAATAGACCAAGAGAATCTCACTACACATTTCAACCACTTACTTTAGGTTGAATATATAACTAAAGATAGTTCTCTTGTTGTCACACTTCAACATGTACTGGTTCGTTAGTATCATGGATGAAGTAAATAAATGGAAATTTTCTGACTCATATAATCTTTTGTGAGTTCTTCCACAAAAATTGGAAATTTGTAATACCTGTGATTTTATGTGAATGTATCTTTTGAAACTACAGAGTCTTTAATAGTCGAGCAAGCGGATTACAACCCACAAAACATTCAAATTTGGGCACACAATATGGTGCTCGAGTACTTTTACACCCCAAATAAATATATTTGAACCGAGTTGGTACAACCAATTGAACAAAAGATAAACATCATTCAACCATAGCCAATATCATTTCAAGAGAACAAAATAACAATAAAGCCAAAATTCTTAATGGTCGAGATCAGCAATCATAATTTAAATTGACCGTTTATATAGTACAGACTTATCTTAAGAAAAAAAAAAACAGAACTAGACATGTTCTAAAAACCAAATAAATAAGCCCAACTAGTATTCAACATAAAAACCCACGTTAGAGTTACATACCTTAAAACTTGAACACCCATTATATATGCACAAAACCGGAATGCCCTTGGTTATAAAGGTCTCGAACCAGAAAAAGCGTACAGGACATCCTAGGACAGGACATGGTAGGGTAGCAGCCGGAACGGTACAGGACAGGGCAGCAGCCGGAACAGGACATGGTAGGGTAGCAGCCGGAACGGTACAGGACAGGGCAGCATCCAGGACGGAGCTGGTTTCTCTTCTCTACAGGCGACTAGGGGTGTAATTAATACCCGAAAATACTCGGCATGTCTGTATCCGCCCGAGCCCGCCTGTACCCGAAGTAGCCCAAAGCCTGTTATGGCCCGTCATGGACCACCCGGCCTGGCCTGGATTAATTTATTGGGCGGTCTCGGACTTTGAGATTAATTATGAAGCCCGGCCTGATACCCGGCCTGGTGCCCGGCCTGAAAGCCTTCTATGTGCCATTAATCATTTAATATCCTCTTAAAAAGACTTAAAAGTTACAATTTTATAATTGTCAATTTTGTGTCAAGAAAAATAAAATATATAATTGTTTTTACTTATAATTAACCTTTTCAAAACATTAATGGTAATATATTTTCTTATTAGAAAGTTTATTGTACTTTAATTAATTATTTATTATAGGCTAAAATTAAAAATTTGTCAGTGTAATTTAAATATAAAATAATACTATCACTTACGATATGCGATGTTGGAAAGGAAAGGATATTGTATTTAATACCGTTCATTTGAAAATTTAAACTTAAAAAAAAAATTCAAAATAGTGGTCTGTCTGGCCCGATCTGGCCTGCCCGTATAAAAAACGGGTTTTGGGCGGTCTTTGGGTAGCAAATTATCTACTTGTGCCCGGCCTGTCCGGCCTGAATTTGTTTACGGGCTCACAAATATTAAGTCTGGCCTGCCCGGCCTGTCTTAGTTTTTGGGTCGGACGGCCCGGCCTGCCCGAATTTACACCCCTACAGGCGACCACGCTTCTCCGGAAGAAGAACAGATTCTCTTTTTTTCTCTTTTCAGAGATTCTCTAGGTCCACAAGCAGATCCCAAATTACAAAGGGACTAAATTAATCACAAAAGAAGAATTGCACAAGTAGATTAAATTAATCAAACAAACACTAGTACCTACGTACAGAGGATTATACTAATAAAAGTAGCTCTAATTCCTAATTAGTACATACATAATATACGAAAATAAGAATAATAATCAAACAATTCCCGATTGCAAACAATTAATCAAGATAATTCCTAATTCCTCGGTAAATCAATTTTCGCCGCAGATGTAAAAGAAATAAAATATATATTCGTCGTAGATTTAAAATAAATAAATAAAATATATAGGAAAAAGAGTAGATCTAACTTATCTGATTTGGTTCCAGTAATTTTAACATTAGGTTGATGGTAATTGCATAACTGCGTTGATCTAAATCACCCATGTAGAAGGAAAAAAAAAATCTACCAAAATCCCATCTAGCGCTGCGATATAGCATCGGGCATGATAACGTTTTGTAGTGATAAAGTTGAAAAAGATAGAGAAAGAGACAGAGTTTCTTATTGATCAACAGCAGGGTTACATGGGTACAAAAACATATATATACATGTAAGGAAAACCCTAGGTATAGCTAGTTGGACCGCACATCCATGGGCTGTAGGCCCTGTAACAGTGCGCTCTTTGTTTGGAAAAAATGGCAAATAGTGGTGCTAGACACACCCAAATTTCCACCGTGAAAGCTCCCGAAGAAAAATTCGACGGTCCCTCCAGCGCTCACAGCGTTGGGATTAGTGTGGAAAAATATGGGGTCCATGTTTCTGTGTCTGTCGGTGATCCCTTCGGGAGAAAGTAGAGTTATTGAAATGACAAATTGCACTAAAATAAGTAAGGAAAATCTACAAAACAGTCCCATTCAGGCTCGTTACATCGTTACATCGCATTCTGGAAAATCTACAAAATAAGTGGTAAGGCAGCCGCTTACATATCGTTACATCATTCAGGATCGTTACACCGCATCTACCCAAAGGGTTCATCATTTTCCCTAAGGAGGGTATTTTGGAAAAAGTTAACACTGCTTTATTCAAAAGTGTTAAATTGGATGGAAATTTGTAAACGAATTACAAAAGTATGACTATTTTGTGAACGAATTACAAAGAGTATGACCATTTTGTAATTGGCCCAATAAGTAAATAAAGTACATATATATTCTCGAGCAGTGGATTCTCTGTTCCTCTGCGCCATCCTATTACAGAGTGCCACGTGTCTCATTGTAATTATCATATTTGTTTTTTCATCTCTTTTATTAAATCTCTTTTATTATGTCCTCCAAAATCTGAAATTTAATTTATTAAATCTAGTTAGGATTTAGAAAAACGCGATCGTTTTAATAATCCATGAAAATTTCTCGAGGGAAAA
This sequence comes from Papaver somniferum, assembly GCF_003573695.1. Taxonomy (NCBI): domain Eukaryota; kingdom Viridiplantae; phylum Streptophyta; class Magnoliopsida; order Ranunculales; family Papaveraceae; genus Papaver; species Papaver somniferum. The sequence goes on from NC_039364.1 coordinate 32,080,657, forward strand.
ATAAATTTAGTGGAACTTGGAAGTCGGAATGAAAATTTTAAATTGGGTTTTTGACTGTATTCATCAAGGAAATGAAGATTAGATTCATGTCAGGGACAACCAAATTCGTTAAGGAGTACTATTGTGATCTCTTGTGAAGTCCATTGATGTTTGATTCTTATTTTGCAACTAATAAAATATGGGAGTGACTAAATACAACCCATAAATGGGTTAAATACAACCTTCAATAATAATTCAGAATAATTATAACCAAACTTAGGTGGGTGATAAAAACCTTTCTTAATCTTCTTCTGTGTTTTTTTCTTCTCTTAATCAGTTTTTATATGACAAAAACCAGCAAACAATAGTGGAAACACAACGACTGTTAGTTGTTTGGGAATCATGAAGATCATACAGATAGTGATAAGATTGAGAGTTTCGACAACTATTAGGAATAACAAATTATTTAGCACGAATATATCTAGTAAGTTTATTAAAAGAATTTGAAATAACATTTTTCATAATTTGATCTTGTTTCACGCCACAATCATGCAGTGTTCATACTAGAATTTGGGATCGCAAGAAAATATCATCGTGTAACTAAAGAGAAAAATCATGCATCAATAAACAATATTAAAATTATTATGTTTTAGGATTTAAAGATTTGGAGTATGGCCTGTACGTGGCCATGACCTGTTATACCTCAATTCTCAACATAAGTTAAGATAGGTTCTATCTTGTCAACTTGTATTTGTCATTCAAAAGATATTCAATGATGAACTGGACCAATCATGATGTCCTTTCGATTACGAAACAAGTTTTTATATGTACTTCCTTTAAACAAATGTTATAAAACATTTTTTCCTAGGATGAAATCAACACCTATAGCTTACACATAATCAAGCAACTAAATACAAAGATTATGTTGATGTCGTATTTACGAAGTTCCAAAAGATAAGCGTTTATACTTCGTAATTCAATGGATTCTTTGGCACGTTGATCATAATGATATGACCAAGTTTAATCACTAGAGTATTATATATATACAGCTTCGCATGTTATGTTTTCAATATAATACGACTTGAAGGAATATGTTAGGAATGGAAACAAGTCAAGTCAGTATTACTAACCTCAAGTGGAAGGATGATTTCCTCGCTGCAGTCGTTAAGTCTTCTCATTCTTCAGGTCTTCGGAGTAATACCTGTACGTCTCGACATTCCTAGACTTTCTAGTCTAACCTAAACGAAGTTGACTCTAGTATTTAATCAAGTGACTCTAGATGAGTTTTGAAACTTAAATATGACAACCAAACTTGACATACCAACGCTTGTGTGCTCAATCGAGCTATGCGCTAACATTGACAATCAAAAAATAGATGTTTAACTGATTCAATCGAGTGATTACAAAAATCCACAAGGATTATCAATATCATCTAAAAACTATCCTAGCTTTTTCCTAGCAAGCAAAGCATTATTAATACATTTCCATAAGAATACTTTATTTTTTTGAGAGACATTTAGTTTCCAAAAGGTTTTTCAAAATTTAGAATTTGATACAGAATCAGTAAGAAGATTATGTATTTTCTCATATAAAGATTTAACAGGAAATTCACCACTAGTGATTATCTACCCCATCCTAATTTATCTTTCTTCGGATGACCTTCATATTTTTTTATCCATGTTTTGTGGAAAGTTATTTCTGACTTTATCAATGTTCCACTTTTTGTTTTGAGAGTCCATCAACTCTGACATATTAAAAAGTTATATCTAGTACCATAAAACGAGTCTAGAGCATTCTCAATACATGTTATATATTTGCCGGACCATATATTAATCTTCTTATCATCACCTACATCCCAAAAACTGTATTTGTGTATGAAAACACTCTAACACTTCCAAATCCATGATTCGTCACAATTTGTTTTGCATGAAACAGAGATGAATATCTAAAGTACTTAGCATTTAGCAGAATAGCCCAAAAAGAAGATTGTTGAGTTGGTACTTTCCAAGCAAGCTTTGCAATCATATCTTTATTCATTTTATTTGCCTCTTTAGAATTTAGACCACACATTCACATTGGTTTACGTGAAAAATCCCATGCTTTCGTATAAAGAACTCTAGCATTTTATTTCCTTCACCCACCAAAAGTCTCGTTGGATAACATTGACTCTATGAGTACATTTTTTTAGGCAAAACAAAACAACCCATCTAAAGGTATGTGGAGGTAAACGCGTCAAGGAAAATCGATAGATATGTGAAAGTAAATCATATTATTGGTTTTAAAGTAACTGATGTTCCTAGTTTTATGATGCCATGGTTTGCATGACTTCTTATTCCGAGTTGAAATTGTCAGAGACGCACATTTAGTCCTCCAATGCACTATTAATTAACTAAATGTACCACGGAAAGTAGTACTATGTTGAATATATTTACGTAAGCCTAAAGAAGTATAACTATTAGACGTTTATAAGTTGTATCAACGCATGTTTTTAGACAAGTCTAAAAACTTGAACCATTTTTTAAAATTTCATGGCATACAAAAAAATATTCCCATCTAGGATGGATCTTATAAGGGGTATATAGTGGGTAGTTCAATTACCCATATACCCTTAAACCGTTAAATTACTAATTTACCCTTACCCTTAATATAAAAACCTAAATCAGTTTAATAAAAATCAAAACCAGTTTATATATCATTTCTTCATCTTCCTCCTCTATCCGAACTCTTCCCTTCCCTCACGAGATTTTTTTTCATCAACGTGATTTATTGTCGGTTCACGAAAATTTGATCGATGACTAAACTCAACTACATAATGGGTCGTACAAAGCAAAAAGTATGATGTAAGCGTTCGAAATCATCTTCAAATTCATCAATAGAATAAGAAGAACCAAACGAAGAAGGAGTTGTAGAAACTGAAAATGAACCTGAAATCGAACCAAAAATTCGAACAAGTGAAGCACCAACTCCTAAAATGAGGATAAGAAGTAAGTTTTAAAAACCCATCTCTTTCTTTGTTTTTTTTAGTCAATTGAATAGGTTTAATTCCTGAAAAATTAGGGTTTTTAACGGTTACAATGTTGGGTTCGGCTCAAATTGAGCAGTATTATAAGCCGAACTTCTCCTGAAATTTCATTCTGAAAGTGTGTATGAACAATTCGACTTAAAACATCATATGCCGAACCTAGTCACATAGAAGAGATGCATGTGTTGTTCAACTTATTTGATAATATTGAATTTGAGCCGATTATTGTTCGCCTAGTATATAGTTCCATAGATTCGACATGTTATGATATTGCAATTTTAAGCCGAACTACTCACCGAGATTCTAGGACAATGAACTTTTATTGGTTTGGCTTAAAATGGTATATCGGGATAGCCGAACTAATCACTGAGATTCTAGGACAATGAACTTTTACTGAGTTCGGCTTAGAATGGGTATTTCGGGGTAGCCGAACCCTTTGATTTGATAACCCGTACAGCATGAAACTTGAGTTAATTCACCATTTTTCTTTTTTGTTCAATGTATTAATCAAGTTTTATACTTGTCTTAGGAATAACGAAGTTAACAATAAGAGGAGGATGTAGGTTACGCCGTCTACTTCTAAAACTTCCGATCCTCGAGGTGGAGGTAACAAAAAATTGGGAGCAGGAGGCACAGGAAGTGACAAAGACAGCACGTTAGAAATTTCTAAGTGATCAAGAGTCTCATATATTCTCTTTGCCCAAGATTCGGCGTAACTGATCAAAACCCTTCCTCCATTTAGGGAAAAGACATGAGACTTCTGATCACAACGATATCGTCTGAGTATCGAGTCTTAAACATAACTTTGGGTCTCTCACTTTGGGTTTCTAACTTTGTCAGGTTCGGCTTAAACGTAATCTCTATACCAAGAAGAACCTTGTATATTGGTGGGGTTCGACATTTGAGTTTCTTGCAGAACCATATCCTGTATTTTCAATTATGGTTTTTAAAAGTGATCCGGCGCATACGTAATATTACGGGAAATCCGAAATTATTGCTTGTGTTTGATACCTTGCATCGTGGCACTCAACGCCGGATGGATCCCTATGGGTTGCCAATAGTTCCTTGTTTGCTTGTCTAGTTTGGAAACGATTCAATTTTTATCTTCCTACCTTTCGGGACCCCCTTCTCCGGTTCCAAAATATTCTCTTAGGTGAATGGATACATAACCGACATCATGTTATGCCATGAGATTTGTTTTTGAGCTCGGAACATCCTCTTATACGTTTCCGCCAACTTTTTCCCATTTACCGTGCCCCAAAACTCTAGATCATCCTCGTCATCTTAGGTTGGAAGAGGCTCAAAGCTTAATTGTTTCAAAAAAGGATCAATATCCTCAAATGGTATGATACCATCCTTGTACCGAAGTATGACATGGCGGCATAGAAATCCCATAGATGTCTTCATTTTACAAACACACTCTTCCTCCAAGTTAGCGGACAATGTCTCAATCAATTCCACTTCTTTCATCACTTTTTCAATGCATAGATGGGAGACTCTATATAGCCATTTATTATCATAGTCTTTGTGCTTGAACATAAGGTTATGTTCGAATGCCGCTTTAATTCTCACAATATCAGTTTTGAAATATTCATTCATTGCATCAAATATTGTGACAAACGTGTCAATGCAACCAAAAAGATTCTTCTTCAACCGATAATGAACCGACTCTACCATACTTGTGGCTTGGTTGTCGAAGTATTTGTGTCGATTGGTGAAACAAAACAATTTTTCAATGATTTAAACCTACAAAAACGAAATTAAACATAATCTGGATTTATACCCGTGTATTACTAGCATCGGGTTCCTCATCGAAGTGTTCATCATCTGGATTTCACTCATAAAAATCATCATCATGAGTTTGAGTTTGAGCTTGAGTTTGAGTTTGTGTAAAATCATTCTCATAATCTAAGAAATCATCCATTAGAGGATCATTGTTGTAGTTGATGTGTATTTTCCTAGGTTTTTTAGATGAAGATTGTCCCTCATCCATTGACATTACTTGAATCAAAATATAATTGTTCCTCACTTCCCCTTCTCCAAAAAAACCAAACTTTTTTTTTCTTCCTCAAATTTATCATCAACACAAACTTTTATAACTTAATTATCTTAATCACTAATCATTAACATTAATCACTAATCAAAATTATTAATAACTAATCAATGTTATTGACAGGAATACTGAAAAGGCAGATTTGACAATACAAAAAATATTTTGTTAAGAGCTTTTGAGTTTACTATCTGCAACCCGTTTTTCTCGTTTTGCCTTGAAATTTTTACATACGCCCTAAAACAGGATTCAATAACTTTATTAGGTCTCTTAAAAAATTACAAAGACAGGAAAATGGACCCAAAGGGTCCTTGGAAACAAAATTATTTAAATCTAAAATAGCTAATGATGGGACCCTCTAAAAAAGAATTACATGAAATAACTAATGGTGGGATACATCGTCGGCCAAAATTTACTTTTTTTATATACATGTTTCAGAATATCTTCGAAAAGTCTTATAGTGCGTTTGGATGTACACTCAAAAATTGCTTTTTGACTTCTTGAAGTCAAGAAATCAAAAATCAATTTGGCAATAATATTTCAAAACGACTTGTAGAAGCAGAAAAGTCGGCTTTTTGTGAAGCAAAATAGTTTTGCTTCTGACTTCTAGTTCTGGAGAAACAAAAATCAGAAACAGATTTGTATCCAAACGTGTTATTAGCAAAACTGGTACTTAAAGTAATCATGCTATAACTACGAACCCTGATTTTGGGCATACCAAAATCTTTCTAGGCATACAAAACAATAGTCCCATCTTGGGTGACCTTATAAGGGGTACCCTGTGGGTAGTTCAATTACCTATATACCCTTAATACAAAAATCTAAAATCAGTTTTCTAAAAAATCAAAATCAGTTTCCCTTACCATCTCTTCTTCCTCCTCCTCCTCCTCTAGCCGAACTCTTCCCCTTCCTGCGAAAAAAAAATTCATCATCGTGATTAATTGTCGATTCGTAAAAATTTGATCGTCGATTAAACTCAACCACATAATGACTCGTACAAAGAAAAGCAGGGACTAGGCAAACCAAATCGTCTTCTAATCCATCAATTGAAGAAGAAGAACCAATTGAAGATGAAGGTGTAGAAACTGAAAATCAACCACCAATTGAACCAGAAATTGAACCAACTGCATCTCCAACTCCGGAAATGAGGATAAGAAAGCAAGTTTTACAAACCCAATCTCCTATTTGCTGTTTTTCATCGATTAAATGACGGTTACAGTGTTGGGTTCGGCTCAAAATTGAGTTGCGTTTTTAGGCGAACTGTTCTTCACAAAAGCTTCATGTAAGTGTATATGAACAGTTCGGCATGAAATTTCATGAAATTTCAAGCCGAACCTAGTCACAGATAAAGATGCATAGGGGTTCGGCGTATTCGATAATCATAATATGTGCCGAACCTAGCACATTAACGAGGTTCGGCTATTACGATATTCTCAATATGTGCCGAACCAATAACAATATTTTAACCCAAAAAATAACAAATTGATGTTCGGCTCATACGATTTTCGAAATATAAGCCGAACCGGTAATTATTTTTTTTCTGAGCTATTCAGGATGTTGTTCGGCTTACTATGAAACTTTCATATAAGCCGAACTAGTGTCTAGCAAACAGTTCGGCACATGCAGTAAACAGATTCAGTAAGCCGAACCGTTCATCAATTGGTAGATTCGGCTCATAGATGTGAGCCGAACCTCAACCTGTTTCGCCGAACCATGATTTAAAAAACCTAACTTTTGATAATTGAGAGCTATAGAAGTGAGATTAAGTATAGGATATAAGTGTACCTGTGTATTAGAAGCATTGGGTTCCTCATCAATGTCTTCATCATCAGGATTTGGCTCATAAAAATCATCATCTTGAGTTTGTGTAAACAACTCATCCTCAAATTTTTCATCTAAACAACTCTTATAATTCTGAAAAATTATTTTAATCACTAAACAAAATATTTAATCACTAATCAAGATTATTAACACTAATACGTAAAGGGCAGATTTGCCATTAAAAAAATTTTGGGTTAAGGGGTTATCTGATTTTGCTATTTCACAACCTTTTTTGTCTTCATTCAGTATGCCTTGGAAGATTTTGGTATGCCCAAAATTATAGTTCATAACTACAGTCTACGAATCAGACGCTCCAACTATTTCGTCCACCATCCAAAGAACAGCCCACTCCAAAGCCCATTCTAACCCTGTGACGGTAGCTTCGATTTTGGCTGAATAGTGTACTGTTGTTTTCTCGATGGAGTTTCTTACATCTCAATTTATTTTACATTGGAAGTGATGTGTTTGCTAGTGTTAAATGCTGATAACAAATCTATAGTAAAGTATTAAACTGACTTTTACATAACAATGATACTATCCATCCAACAATGTTCATAAAAAACCAAATCTGGAAACAACAAGGTTACAGAAGTAAATCAAGATTGCAAGATGAAGGAAACCATGGGAAAAGAGACCCAAACATCTGGTTATCAAGATATTTTTCCTTATCAGGAAGCTTTCAAGTCGTCCAATCCAACACTAGCCTGAAGCAAAAAACAACAAAAATAATTAAAGAAAACATAAATAGATAGAAAACAGATAAAAATAAAAAGAGCTAAAGTTACAATTACGATGAGTAGTAGCTGTAAATCTGTCTACTAATACAAGAGCCTAAGTTATACACTTTCAGGAGAATTATACGAGTGAAAGGCTTTACTGAATGATCTACATCTATTCATTCTTGCCGATCATTCAGGGGTAGTTGCCTTATAGTAGTTGTCTTTTTTTTTAATTAACAGAGCCTAAGTTTTCAGGAGACAACCCCGCATTCTTTCATATTTCTAGTACAGTTTGTTATTTCAGATCTTAACAGAGCCAGCAGGGTCTCAGTTCGGATGTTGGATTACAACAACAAAAAGTGCATCGAAGAGGAAATTTACCAGAAACTTGTGGTTCTCCACCAGAAATGGGGAAAACTCAGTGCAGAATCTCTGAATGTCTGCGTTGATATCGCCTGTTCCTCCTATCACGTCCATGAATTTCTTCCTATCCGGAGCAAGCTTCATAGCCATCTGCAACAGCAGCAATAAGTCGAGTTATAAAGAGAAGAATGACAAAGGGGGCGGAAGAGTTACTTTGCGCCCTATGCACATTATGTTAATATAATACTCTCCACTTACATTTTCAGGTTAATAAAATTATTATCTATATACTCTCTTTAACTTACCCATGCACATCACCTTCAGCAAAATATTACATCATTCAAAACTCTCATGCACGATTGAAGAATGAGCGATTGATGGTCTGCCAGTTTAATGGACATATATACCTATGAGTGTTACTAATAGTGCCTGAGGTTTGTAGATGCATAAAAAATTACAGAGAGGTTATTAAGTAATGTTTTTATAACTTTTCTCAATACCAAGAGATTCATAGAAAGCACTAATCTGCAATATCATGACACTTATTATGGAAAATGAACACCCAGCTGATGCTTTAACTGATAACAGACTCGATGTCCTCTATAGTAACCGACTTTATGATTGCCATGAGAACACAGTTCAGCAGCATTGCAATAGGGTTTCCAGGTAACACAAATATGGATAAATTATCCGAACAATGACGGATATCAAACCAAAGCATAATTTATGTAGCTTCGCATAACCAATTAGTTCCTCGAAAAGACGACATTTGCAGAAAATTCGGGATAAGAATATTTACCGTGAAACTTGAACTGGCAAGCCAACCATGCCATTTTTTTAGTGTCTTTGTGTAGGAATCAGTGCATGCTTGTGACATCGTCCAATCAGGGTGGTCAATTAAATTGCGGAACAATTCAACCAAGAAGTCCATGGCCCTGAATAAATTATCAACACAACATACATAAATGTAAATTAGTTAATGAAGAAAGTAAATAACTGCACAAACGTAGAATCTATGCAGAAGTATAAGCAACCAATGGCCATAAGCTTCCGGCACTTTTCACCAACACCCACATCCATAAAGAAATGAGAGGAAAGTTGAGAAGCAGTTCATTTACAAGAGCATACATAGCAATAGAAAGGCATGAGGCTGAACCTTGTCAACCAGAGGAGGCCGTTTGTGCAGCTTGATGAAGATTTTGCGGTTTTGGCCTCAACCTCTACTTTTACCAAGCTGTACAAGTCAGCGAACTGTGAAGGATTGGAGGAATATTTGGCATCTAACCTCTGCAAGCCCAGAAGCAAAATAACAAATTAAAAATAGAAGAATACAAGCATTCTACAGTTCACAGACAAAATGTTAAAGTAAATTGAGCCAGAGAAATTTTCCACATCTAGCAGTGGCACTAAATGATGCAGATTATTGCTCAAAAATCATAGCAAAAAGTCAGAAAAGTTGCACTCGCAACCTGAAAAATCAATCTTATCATTAAAACTTCTACTTAGACACTTCAATCTCACCAATTTTATTTTTTTTTTGTGTTTATGACGCAAACCAATCAGTTGCTGAGCTGTATTTCAACTTTTACTATCAGAACAAGTCGGGATCATATCGATAGAGAAACAAAACAAATGTATCAGATTTATGAACATGAAAAATCTGTTATTTTCTGTTTGTATTGTTTCAGTTTCGTGGATATGGAAATATAAGGAGTAATAGAAAGCATTTGAGTTGAGTTTGTATTGTTTCAGTTATCATAGATTGCTTCCACGTGTTCATTATCCCATTTTTTGTGTACAATTAAAATTTTGGCAACACTCAAAATCACATCATATAGAAAATTCTAAAGGTTGGCAAAAAAAAAGAAGAAGAAGATGATGATGTTTGAGCATTGATAGAGACAATATCTGGCCGACTACCATTTACTTTAAATTTCTGTTTATTACTCTATAACTTTACTAAATAGCTATGTTGTTGTTGCTAGTCATTTATTATGGCTGCGCTTGGTATCAAAGAAAAATTTGCATGATGCAACTGATTTAAATATCTTAATTCACAAGGTAGCAAGTGGTAGATTTGATTTTCGTTTCCATTGACTCTTTAAATTGTACAACAAAAAGGGTTTTCAGCGCTTGTGAATGCAAGAATTCCCACTCTCAAGCCCTATAATAGCTCCCAAATGCAAATTAAATCAGTTTCGAAGTCTATCAAGTGTTTCTCCCACTTTGCATCGTGTACATTTTATCTAGATACCAAGAGGATCCTATAATTTTCTTTCAATACCGTGAACATGGGTAAGAGATTGAGAAGGAAACCAATGTAAAATTGCCAAGATAACTTCATCAGGGAGGCTGGAGAAAAGATCTTACTGATATATTGCCCCCAATATCAGATTTAACGAGTGTCATGGCAGCTCCAAACTTCTCTGAAACAATATGAAATGGAATATTTATCGTTAGAACCCCAACAAGACCTAGTTTATACACAGAAGTACTGAAATACACTTCTTTCGGCATCCTTTACAGCTAACAAAATAGTATAACAGATAGCCTAGTCAAAGATAAGATTGTAAACTTTAAGAAGCACACATCACATGAGTAGAGGATGCCTTGCAGGTATCCTTGGGCTATATAATATGTCTATAGCCATGTTTCTAGGTAACAACATCACAGAGTGATAATTCACATCAACAGACCCTCATAATACAATACTACCGTGTAGTTCTTACGAATGAAAAGACATAAGTGCCAGCAACAGTTCCAATATCACAAAAGTTTACCTATCACAGGAAGTATAAGCTTGCAAGTATCCAAGAATGGCTTGGTCAGCATTTGCCCTTCCTCAGATTTCACATTCTTCATTCCTTCCAAACAGGGAGTGAAAACAGTGCCCTCCATTCTTATGTTTGACTGCATAACCAAGATACTTCAATCATCAGATTGACAATTATGAGAATATCACTGAAACCTTAGATGAGATTTAAAAACCTCTGATCATTTTATACCGATAAATAAATGAATCTTTTTAATTAAAAAAGAAAAGAAGAAAATGGACAACCCTGATTCAGTCAGATCTGTTCATTTAGATATGGAAATCTATATCTGACAATCAAAAACCCTAGAATCTCTTAACATCAGGAAATTGATTCCAAAACCAACTTCTTCTCTTCCCTAATTGATAAACAGTAGTTTAAGTTAGACTAGCGGTTGATCACCTGATTACAACAGTATGTGATCTGCTGTACAATATTCAATATGATACAAGTGATCAAAGATTTCGGATTTCATTTCGATCTGATTCAACATCGTTTAAGAATCTACCAAAAAAAAAAACTGTACCCAAAATTGAGAAACAAAACTTACAGTGTTGATTCAAAGAGATACTATCAATTCAATGGTGAAGAAGAAGAGGATTTAAGAATCAAAGGAGAGAAAATGAAATGTGTGGGAATATGCCCAAGGCCAAGAGAGTGGAGCTGATGAGGGGAGGGGAGGGGAGTGTGTATTTTTCCCACCGAAATATTGTGGGTTATAAAATAGGGCGAGTTGGCAAGAATATTTTTGGTAGTGGCGAATGTTATGGACGGTCCCTATGGTCTGGTCAAACCTATCAGTGATCGTGGCCCGTGGTGGAGTTCCACTCTTTTTCCGGTTTTGGCCTAATTGAAACCGGGGTCGGAAAGGACCGATCCAAAGTTGTTCTCCTGACAGGCTGACACGCACTGAAAAGGAAAAGATCAAGCAGCCTGCCAAAGTAGATCACTTATGCCTGAATGCACTGATATGAATTTGAAGTGTCTTTAGTGTTACAAATTGCAATAGACCGCTGTAAAGGAATGGATACGGTGTTAAACTGCTGGGATATGCAATCACATGCGAACATAACAACAAATTAAAGGAAGAAGAGAGGAACTCGCATATGGAAGGCATTCGTCAAGGTAACTGTTGGCTGTTCCACTATCCTGGATAACATTACTCCTCCAAAAACACATTGCTTTCTATTCTCAATGCTGCCACATTCAGTAATTGGGATCATAGCTTATAGTCGCCCGCCTCTTGAAAGAACTCCTACAATTACCAACATCTGCTATCCATATGACTTCCAACCACTTATAAGTATCGCATTAACAACCTCGATTCTAGCAAACTAACTCAACTGGAACCTGGTGGTCAAAAGCTTAAGAGAATAGTGCTAATACCAAGCGCAGGTCCATCTCATACAAGGAAGCAACAACAACAAAACCTCTACACTTCTCTAATAAATGAAGCCCAAGACTCTTGAGTTCTAACTGATGATCCAAAAAGCGGCTGAACATTAGCAAGTCATCAAGAAAAAGCAACCCAAAAGATATCAGAACACTGATCTACATCCATACCTTCCTCCCTCGCATGCTATGCTGGCCTGCTTCTTTTGCCCCCAATTTCGCCCATAATTTTGTAGACTACAGATCTAACAGGCTCCTCCAAAATAAACTCAGCCTCTGTCTTTTCCTGGAGCTCGGCAACAGTAACATATTGAGGAAACATTTTGGCCAATGCTGTAAGTTTTCTGACTCCAGGAGAAACTTGATCATTGGGTTCCTTCCTGGCATCCGATGTAGATCTTTGTCGTTTACGCCTATGTTCATTGCATCTATTCTCAATGAGGATAGACCTAGTAAGTTCTTCACAACTAGCTACCAACTCTGCAAATTGAACTTCCTCGCAGATGGTATCGGAAACCATTTTTGGCAACACATCAGCCAAACCTGCAAGTATTATGTCTCTAGGAGCAGCCTCATGCCCTCTACTATGTAACGAAAAGTACTGTTCTATATCCGGGCCTAGCTGATTCCTAAGTCTAACTATCTCTGCATTTGAATTTGTTTTACTTCTAGCTGAAAGCTGAGTAACACCAGCTAGAGTAGGTGTTTGAGAGTGAAAGCAGTTTCTGCTGATTTTGGTAATTTCGGGTACATAGGTGAGAAACGAGTCTAAACCCTAAACAATGTACTGCAAGGGAGTACTTTGATTCGAGAGATCAACCTGTACAAATCCGGCCTAAACCAAGAAATGTCCGTTCCAGACTTGCTTCGGTCACAAAGTGAAGGAGGAGGGTTGGTCTTAGGGAGGGAAGCGAAGAGAGTGTTGAGACCAGAATAGTTGATTCGGGGAGAGTAGTTGTTTGACGATTTGTATCAGAAAGTGAAACGCTAGCAGATTGGAAAGCTAACAAGTGATTTCTGAGTATTGTATGCTCCTCACCCAAAACTTGTTCTTTGGTGGAAATAGGTGAGACCTATTTATACAAGTCATAACAAAACGTATCCTGGCCTCGTAAGAAGTGAAACGGTTGAGTAATGGAAGAGAATGGTAACGGGTAACGCCTAGCATTGATGTTTCCATAATGAAGGATATGTTTCACCATTATTTCTTGTCGTTACTAACCGCCTTACTCTTATGACACTTTCTTGAAACGGGCGCATTGCACGCCGCACACTGTAAACCGCCAGACCAATACCCTGATGAGCATCCCCCAGTTTGTGACATGTTTTGATGTCTCGAGTGTTTTCGTGGAAAACGTGTAGCATGTTGGTGCGTGTGGAAAGTTGAAATTGAGAGGCTTGCCGATTCGGTGGCGACCTTCGACGACCGAGATTTGCATCTCGAGAGGAAGGGCAACCGTCGATTATGGCTACCTTCCATTGGCGGCTAGCGGCATGGCTGCATGGCCAGCATAGCCTTGGCGTGGCCAAATTAGGGTTTGGCACCGTGACCAAAGAGTTGGCATCATGCGGCTTGGAAAAGAGCTGCTTGCATGGTGCGACTTGGACGAAGCCGTTAGCATGGTGCGGCTTGGAGCCGTTGGCGTGATGCGGCTTGGGCGGAGCCGTTTAGAAGTGTTTTTGGCTAAGTGGCATGGCAGGGTTGGCACGCCTCTGGCACAGTGGCATGGTTAGCATGCCATTGGCGTGTTTTAGGCGCGGAAAAATTAGGATTTTGGCACAAACCGTGGAATTTGGCATTGGGCCAGAAGTTTCCACGCATTTGAAGGTGATCTTGTACGGCTAAGATTTGCATCTCAGAAGGAAGGGTAGCCGTTGATCGTTGCAACCCTCCGTTTTGGCAGCCAGTGGCATGGTGGCATGGCCGTCCTGGCTTTGGCATTGTTTAGGTGCGACCAAAATAGGGTTTGGCACAAATCGTGAAATTTTGGCCTTGGGCCAGAAGTTGCCACGCGTTTGGTGGCGAACTTGTACGGCTGAGATTTGCATCTCATAAGGAAGGGTAGCCGTCGATTGTCGCAACCATTCGTTTGGCATCCAACTGCATGGAGGCATGGCCGGCATGCTTTTGGCGTGGAGACGTGGCTGGCGTGGTATGCCATCGACACGGTGGTGCGGCCGGCATGGTTGGCATGCCTTTGGCGTGAAGGTGCGGCCGGCATGGTTGGCATGCCTTTGGCGCGGAGACGTGGTTGGCATGGTGGTGCGGATGGCATGGTAGGCATGCCTTTGGTGCGGAGACGTGGCTGGCATGGTATGCCATTGGCACGGTGGTGCGTCTGACATGGTAGGCATGCCTTTGGCGCGGAGACGTGGCTGGCATGGTATGCCATTGGCACGGTGGTGCGGCTGGCATGGTAGGCATGCCTTTGGCGCGGAGACGTGGCTGGCATAGTATGTCATTAGCACGGTGGTGCGGCTGGCAATACTGAGGGTTTTGTCGTGGAACATGGCACATATATATAAAAAAGGTACCCTGGTAAATTTCTCACAGACGTATTGAAGGGCTCAATAAATGTGTGAGTAGAGACATTATTACTCAAGTTCTGTTTCTTTCAGAGTGACGTCACTGTTTGACTAAGGTTTTACGATTTTAACCCTAAGCTAAAAACCACCATCAACATTAAGTCCCATGCTTAGCTCGGAACAAGGGCATTGTTGCGAGGTAAGCATAAGATAGCGACAGATAAGGACAAAAATCAAAATGGCAAGTCATGAATAGATAGTCAGAAAGATCCGACTAGCCTTTTCGAGAGATAAAGAGAATCCATGACTCTTGCGTTGGTTGCTTTTGTGCAAATTCGTTTTACGGTGCTGCCTGCTAGGCAGCGAAATGGTAGAGGTGGTTGCTGGATGGGATGCAGACTGTTGGCATTGGATCGGCTTAGAATGAGCCGTTAGCATTGATCGGCTTGCATTGGATCGGCTTGGGATGGAGCCGTTAGCATTGGATTTGCTTGGGATGGGCGCTGGCTTGGAGTGGGCGTTGGTTTGGCATGGCGCTGGTTGTTGGCTTTGCATGAAGCGGACTGTTTGGCGCTATGAAGCGCTTGCTAGCGCAGCTTGGTTGCCTCCTTCCATGCGTGGCTCAGATAGGGAATCCTCATTCAAACTCCAAAATGTTACGCCCTCGTGTTTCTTTTGTTCACCTTTCATTAGGGTTTTGACAAGAGGTTTCGTTTGAGGCTAATTTTCCGGCCGTTATATAGTCCCATTTTATCTGCTTGACCTCCGTTTCTCTTTCTTCCTTTAGGGTTTCCGCAGTATTTATGCCGGTGAAGCTGCATCGTCTTTCCCATTTCAAGACAAAGGTTTCCTGTGACGGACCGGAAAATTGCGCCTTTGGCGCGATGCCCCGCAGGCCGTAACTCCCCCGGTGCGCCATGATGAATCTACGATCCGGGCCTCATCCCCAGGAAAATGCACGTCCATCTTGCCCTTGCAAGCATGCTCGTGGAGCATGATGCAGCTAACTTAGCTTCCACACCGTTCCAAAGTCACCCTTGTCCGCAGAAGGGTATATGGCCATAAGGACGTTGCCAAGAGTTCAAGCCATAGAGGCTATGGCCAATGCGTATTGTACGCATCATTGGTTGTTCCCCAACGTAGGGAATTCATCACTGAATTTCCTATCTAGATGAGCAACCGTCAGCGTCCGAGTCATATCCTGACTTAAGGCATAAGTTGTGGACTTAGGCATAGACTGCTCTAAGCCTACCACCATTCTCTTACTCCACTTTACCGACACTTCTCTTGATAGGAAGTATGAGCATCCACTTGCTGGCATGCAACTAAGCCTCATCAAGTATGGCCACAATCATCTCTTGCGTCGAGATACCGAACTTAGATGATATGAGGGGCCAGAATGTCGCAATCATCTCACAATTATATGATATGAGCGACAGAGTCCTGGAACGGCAATGCTGCAACTCATTGCGGCTTCTTACGTACCATTCCCTACTCTAAAAGGATCAAGCACAGACCTTAGTTCATCCTCAAAGGGACATAAACTTAATCTAACTCGTTTGCTAGGCCGTGGCCAAGCAATATTGGTAATGGCCTAGTCCGTATAAGCCGTTCCGTCAAATACATCCAAGTGATGCATCATCGAGTCCGTGCAATGGCATAGTGATGCCTCAGCATCATATGCTCCATTCGTAAGGCTACGCAACTTAGAATGAGCCTTAGGCATCATTCATAGCGTTCCGGCTAAGCTGTGAAGCTTACTTGGTACATGGTCCGCATATGCACCTTCAACCAACTACCCCTCCCTATATATGTTAATTTGACATTTTTAGAACTCAAATTGGGGGAGCAAAAATCATTCATCAACTCCCCACTTTTACTATTCATGGCTGTTGTCATGTATTTTCCTGAATAACCGACCAAGATGGCCGTACATTCAGTTATGGCTCACATGCCAGTTCCAATGCCCGGCCAGGATGGCTGAACACTTCCTGAGCCAAACCCGATAAAGGGCCGTGATGGCTATATTTCCGACTTTGGCCCATATGCCACTCAAATGTCAACTCGATGTTCAGCCAAGATGGATATACATATTCAAGGCCATCTACCCAACTGGCCTAATGCATCATTTGATACAAGATTTGCTCTTGGCCAATGTAGCCTCCAACTAATGCCATATTGGCCTTAGCCAATATGCATACGCGATATGCCTTACTTGGTACCGGATATTGGCCCTGGGCCAGATGCATCTCACATGCAACGCAAGCTTTGTATGAAGCTTCATCTCGAGCAATGACGCATCCTTTAGCATGCGCCATGCTAAAAACACGGGGTGTTACATTTCCTCTCATCGAGTCCATATTTCTTTATCATGTCAATCAGAAGTGAATCATCCTCGAGCCAGCTAGATTCTTCAGTCAAGCGCGTGAGGCCTGACTCTCGCAACAATTCTCCTACCCGGATCATCCGAGTCAAGAAGATTATACCGGTATGTTTCCATTGATCAATAGATGCTCCATTGTTTGCTGACGAATGAAAAAAGATTTTCTTCTGTGCAGAGATATCTTGTTGGAGCATGCGTGACTGTCGTTGATGAGGATGACTTGTTTGCCCCCTTTCCTTTGAGTCTGATCCTGCCAACCGCTGCAGATCTGGAAAACGCCGATTTAGGCATTTCTTGTCGTGAGTATCCCAATGCAGGTTTTTCGTTCGGAATCCTCATGAAGTGTTTATCTTCTAACTAACGCAACGTTGGTGGGTTTCTGGTGCCGAAGGAATTCGTGACTCTTTACAAAAAGATATGGAAAAGATACGGCCACATTGCTACCAGGAGTGTGGTGCAACATTGCTCGTCTGCCTTGGTATCCACAATGAACTGTCTCTTGCATATGGTCGCCGAAATGGAAAGTATATCCATCTATGTCGTCGTGGAACCAACTATTCAAAAGTGGGAAAACATGGTGTCTACCTGTGAGTCCCTGAAGTTCAACGTGAGTTGGTTGTGGCATCGCCTTGACATTGTGAAGGTCGATAAAGCCGGTATTCTTGTTCATGTTGTTCCTGCTGCAAAGGCTATTTTGGAAGAGGAGAAGGCTCTGGCCATGGAGTCACAGAAGGTGGAAGAGTCAATCCAGAACTTGAAGAGCAGGACTGAAAGGTATCAAAACCGGTTGAAGATGATGCTTTCGAGGAACTACAATCCGTTGTATGGGATTTTCTGAGTTATGTAGTTGCGAGATGTTTGGTTTCTTTCTAGGTCTCGAGTGCATTTTTTTTTTGTATCGGTTTTTGAAGAAATAAGAGAATTTTATTGATTTGCTTCGAATAAACAAAAGAAAAGAAACTTGATAACTGAGATGTAAAAGGAAGCAGAAAGATGCCTGGCTAGCCGTGCTATGATATGGCGAGGTGCGAGGCGATGGTCAGGCGTAGTATGCCTTGAGCCACTTTCCGTTGATGACTGCTTCTAGTTTTCTTCAGTCTTCTTTAATGACCTTGTAGTACCCACTGTTGTATGCTTTCGTGACTATATAAGGCCCTTCCCATTTCCGGGAGAATTTTGGTGCGGACGCGTCTTGCTGGACGTGTTTTGGAAGTCTTCAGTATCAAATCTCCTACTTAGAAAACCCGAGGCTTCACAGATTTGTTATATGCTCTGTAAACTCTATTTTTGTACGCTTGCGCGTGTTCTTCCGCTCTGGATCTTCAGTAATCCACAGTGTCCAACTCTGCTATCCTGGCGCTCAATGCTTCAGCTTCATTCCATCGAAATCCGCTTGCTTCGGCAACCCTAGATGATGGGATTTTAAGTTCTGCAGGGAGGATGATGTCTGCACCGTAGACGAGGGAGTAGGGAGAGGCGCCAGTGGAACTTCTTGGTGATGTGCGATACGCCGAAAGTGCGATTGGAAACTGTTCGTGCCATGTCCGAGGATTATCGTGCACTGTCCGATTGAGGATTCAGATCAAAGTTTTGTTAGTGCTTCAGCCTGTCCGTTTGCTTGGGGATAGTACACGGTGGAGAAAACTTGATTAATTCCATATTCTTCAATTAATTCCCGTACTTGTTTGTTGGCGAAAGGAGTGCCGTTGTCGGTGATGATATGTTTAGGCACGCCAAATCGGCAGATGATGTACTCCTTAATGAACGCTGCGATTGTCGCTTCCGTAGTTCCTCGCAAAGGTATGGCTTCGACCCATTTGGTTAAATGCTCGGTCGCTGTGTACTCGTGATGTTTTGAAGACGGCGGGTTGAGCTTTCCAATGATGTCGAGTCCCCAACTATAAAAAGGCCACGGACTGCTTATTGAGTGCATAGGAGTCGACGGTACATGGATAAGGTTTCCGTGGATTTGACATTTTTTGCATTTCTGAACAAAAACAACTTCATCACCCTCCATGGTTGGCCAGTAGTATTTCTCGTGTATCTGAAGAAATAATTTATGTTTTCCTTGGTGTTCGCCTTCGTGCATTTCTTTCAGCATGATCGGGATTTATGCCTCGTTTAAACACCGTAGCAAACTTCCTCCAAAGTTTTTAGGATATAAGATTCCTTCATGGAATACGAATCTCTTGGACATTTGTTTTATCTTGGTCGCGTCCTTCTTGTTGGTGGGGAGCACGCTGATGTGATTTTTAATTTGTTGTCGTAGTAAATAGAATTCGAACTCTAAGACTTGTGAAGATTAAATTTAAAGGTTTAATGAAAATAATAAAGTGAGGGTTACTGGGACTTGGATTCCACCGAATTCATATCATAAGACTCAATTATTCATTCTCAACAATTATCGCTCAATAAATAAATAAAACATCGACTCTTGTTTTGCCAAAGTAGATCCTCAAAACATTAGTTATAAATCGTAAGAATGGGACATCAAACATTTAACCAAGCATGACCCATCTAATAAAATAATAACTAATTAATTTGAATCATAAATCAATTCAAAATAAGTGCAAAAGTCATATAGAAAATAATACAAATTCATCCATGTGTGAAGTCCGGCATCCTCCGTCGACCCAGTGTAGGGGTTTAACTCCTCATATTGTAGCCACACTCAAAATTCATTTTTATTGCTCAAAAGTGCTTACAAGAGGTGAAGAGATAAGAAAAATGAGTTTCGCAACGCTGTAAAGCTGTTACAAATCTGTTACAATAAAAATTACAGAAAACTATCGTTTCTGGTGGAAACAGTGACAGTTTTAAACGACAGACTACAAGTGTGGTCTGTTCTTCTTCTTCTTTTCTGCAGCAACAGAAAAATCTGCTCTGCAACCCTCTGTTCTTCTCCCAAGTCACTCGGTATTCCCTCTAATAACCTCTAGCACTCTTTTTATACTCGACAAGATAAGAAAATCATAGTAATAACTCGAAATCTTCACCATTTACTTCAGGAATATTTACCTTCCTTTTATGTAGCTGCACGAGAATATTTCTTTGTTTCTTTTTCTTTCACGCGTCTGCAAACACCAACACACTCCAAACTCTCCTTATTTATCTCATTCACCTTCCAAAAGTCTTTCAAACACGCTTAAACTTTGTGTAATCCCGTGACATGCACATTCGAACTTGTGTTTCTCTGTTTTCTTCCACACGATTATTCGGCCAAAACTAATCAATTCCAAGGACCTTACCAGACATGTTTGGTCAAAACAGGCCCATACCAATCCACTGGGGTGATTGAATCTCTCTAGAAATCTCCCAAATCGAATACAACAACTCTCGGGTTTTCTCAAGAGAAACCCGTAACTCCCTGTTTCACTCAAACTTGATGATTCAGCCAAATTCATACGATTTAACCCATCATACCAGTCTTGTTTAAGTTAACTAAGTCCAACCCAATCAATTACGGTGATTGATTATCCACATAACATCTTCAAAAACTCGAGAACAACTATCCTCCCCTGTTTAGCCTCAACAGAATCATTTAGCCCAGCTCTACCGATTCCGGAAAACATATCATCCTTTTTCAGTCGAATACAGTCGTCCCAAGAAGTTTCAGCGATTGAATCCGCCTAAAACACGTCCAAATCACAAACCCTAAATTATGCCGTGAAAACCAAAAATTCCTGCCAAAATCCAAATTCAAACAGAGAAGATGACATCCCCCTAATCCTGTACGGGTGTCCCTTTAGCACTTTCCTTATGTGGTGTAAATAGTAAGGAAGGTGTCCCTTATCCGTTGAGATGCTCCTTAGTAATTGAGGTGCCCCTTATCCAAAATAGGGGTCCGTTTAGCAGTTGTCCTCCGGGGTGCAAAAACCACTTTTCGAGCAACTTTCTCCATAAGAGCTTATTTCCTTGAAAAAACTTAAAACAAATTTATTAGTGATAAAATGAGTCCCAGCTAATGTATTTATGGGTGAAAATGTGTAGCACTTTCGTGCTTATCACACGTCATCGCGAAGGTAACTGATATATGGCTCCTGCCAGTCCCCGACGTGGCCAATATTGAAGACTTCCGATTGATGCGGTGGAGCTTGACAATTGGAACATGTTCCTTAAAGCAACCGAGATTGAGCTTCCATTTATGGCCAGTAGTAGTCAAGGCGTTGCAAATGGCGATAGAGTGTTACCACTAGTGTTAGCCCGCAAATTTCATTATGGACGCGGTTGACTTGTTGTTGCGCCTCTTCCTCTCCGAGGAATCTTGACAAGGAACCTCCCGGGTTCCGATGGTAAAACACTCCTCGGAGCATGAAGAAATTTTGTAAAGTTTTGAGACTGACCTTTTCCTGGGAAAGCGAGCTGTTAAGCTCTTGGATAATCGTTGTTCTCCAGTCGTCAGCTTCAGCCTCCTTGGGTTGTGAAAGCCACGTTGAAGCCACAGTTTGTCTCTTCACAGTCAGGGTTTCCTCAAAACCTTCGAATTGCATATTTGATGCTAGCGTGGCTAGACAATCAGCATGTTTGTTGCTGATGCGGCCAACATGCGTTATGATCGCGTCAGCGAAGTAATTTAGTAGCTTTTGTGCCTCGGCTCTATACGGGGCCAATGTTACTTCCTTCATTGTGTATACTCCATTCACCTGGTTGACGAGTAGTTTATAATCACCTCTTATTTCCAGACGCGTGGCTCCAGCTTGTTTAGCTAATGACAGTCCGATGAGAAAAGCTTCATATTCTGCTGAATAGTTGGTGCAAGGGAAATCTAGCTTGAAGGAGTGCGAGAAGACTTCACCGACCGGGGATACTAGAACCACACCTGCTTCTCCGGTATCGTTGTTAGGGGTGGCGGAGATGTCGAAAAATAGCAGCCACGTTTCTTCTTCGATGAAAGAGATTTTCGTAAAATATGTAGAGAGGTCCTCGTGTAGTGTCATGGTATTCTCTCCCGGGAACGTCGCTAGTAAATCCGCAACTACTTGCCCTTTGATAGCTCTCGGGGAAGCGCATGTTATGTCAAATTATGACATTTGGAGGAGCCATTTGGCTGGCATTCCTATCAGAGCCGGTTTTGAGAGAAGGAACTTCACAGGATCGGACTTAGATATCAAAACCAGTTTGTTGGAAAGCAGGTAATGTCTGAATTTCTGGATGGAGTGAATCAGGGACAAGCACGCCTTTTCTGCTTTGGGATATCTGAGTTCAGCATCTCTTAAAGTTCGACTGAAGTAGTATATGAGATGTTTAATCCCTTTGTCATCTTCTTAGGCGAGGAGAGCTCCGACGACAGTGTCACTGTAAGCAGTGTATAGGCACAACGGTCTTCCTTGTATGGGAGACTTCATGATGGCTGGGGAAGACAATATTTGCTGAATCTTCCGAAACGCCTCCTGTTGTAACGTGGTCCAGACAAAGCTCGTTCCTTTCTTCAGCAAGGGTGTAAACGAAGCAACAAGTTGATCTAATCCCGGTATAAAGCGGCGAATGTAGTTTATTTTACCCATGAAACTCTGGAGTTCTTTCACAGTTCGCGGTGGTGGCATTGTGAGGATGGCTTGGATTTTGACCGGGTCTACTTTAATTCCCTCGGCGGTTACCTGGAAACCTAGGAACTTGCCCGAAGAGACACCAAAAGCAAACTTTAATGGATTCATATTCAGTTTGTACTCGCGACACCTTTTAAACACCTGTTGTAGAATTTCTGTATGGGCCGCCCGAGTTTTTGATTTAACCACTATGTCATCTACATAATCTTCAGCTTGCTTTTGCATCATGTCGTGAAAAATGGTAGTCATGGCGCGTTGGTAGGTGGCGCCAACATTTTTCAAACCGAAGGCATCATAATATAGTAAAAGTTTCCGAGAGGAGTTCGAAAAGCCGTCTTACTTGCGTCGTGTTTGTACATCTTTATTTGATTGTAGCCGCTGTACCCGTCCATGAAAGAGAACATACCGTGTCCATTGGTGGCGTCTACCAGCATGTCAATGTTAGGAAGTGGAAAATCATCTTTAGGGAAACACTTGTTCAGATTCCTAAAATCGACACATCACCTGATTTTACCGTTCTTCTTTTTTATCGGAACTACGTTGGCCAACCAAGTAGGATGGTGAATGGGTTTGATGAAACCAGCGACCAGTAGCTTTTGAATCTATATCTTGATTTTTTCTTCCACATCGTGCCTGAACTGTCTCGGGGTTTGTTTGACTGGTTTGGATCCGGGTATTATGTGTAGATGGTGAGTGACCAGTTTCTCGTCCAAGCCAGGCATTTCCTCGTATGTCCATGCGAATACGTATTTATATTCTTTGAGAAGGTCTACCAACTTTGCACGTTCGTCGGTGCACATAGTCGATCTGATTGAGATGGGTCGCGGAGATTCCTCGCTCCCGACGTTGAAAACTTCAAGTTCAACTGTTGTAGAGTTGGTCCCGTCCTGTAGTTGTCGTGGTGCATCCGACACTTCTTCTTGTGGCTGGTTGTTGTGGTTTCATTCTACTGGGCAGAGATACTGGGTGGTAGTCTCCCCTGTTAATTGCTAACAACGGCGCTGATATACGGTTTTTCCTTTTTCATCATGACTCGTGATAAAATCCCTCTCTCGTTTGGTATGGGAGCGATCCAAACTTTGGCTTAATATGGGAAGACTGGTGTGCTTCCCTTTTGAAGAGATGATGCGAGACCGGTTTTCTCCATGAAACGACGCGAGCCTATCGCTCTCTTCAATTGACGCCCACTTCGGTAGTGGAGTGTGGTGAGTCTTGCCTGTCGGGTTCCGCGAACTCTTCATTGGTTCAAATATATCCATGCCACAGATCGGCGCATAAGGGGATAATGACGCGGTGATGCGGATGACTTCTCCGTTTAGCATAACTTTCAGACACTGGTGATATGTCGAAGGAACGATTCTGTTGTCGTGGAGCCACGGCCTTCCCAGTATCATGTGGTAATATGGCTCTTTCTTGATTACCTCAAACTTCACCTTTGACTGAACTGGTCCTACTGAAAAATTCAGGTTGATGTATCCATACGTGCTGGTTTGGTTGCCTTCGAAATCTGTCATCGTAGTAGGTTGTCGCACGACCTCGCTTGGCCGCACCATGGTTGTTCTGAGAGTAATGACATTGGAGGACGTTCCTGTGTCGATAAGGCCCCTCTTGAACTCCACATCCTTGATACGAGCTTTGACGTGTAAAACCCGGTTATGTCCCTCTTCTGCCATCATGTCGTCGTCGGTGAATGTGACATTGTTGATGGACATCTCCGGTATTCTTGAAGTCTCCAAGTGTGAAGGAACCAGAGATGCGTTTAATGCTATTTAATTGATGGAAGTAAACATCTCCATTCGTTGATCTTTCGAAAGGTGTAGGAGTTCACATATATTTTCCACCAACGAGGCAGCCTCCTGGCCTACTGGTTTCCGGTTGGTGGTGAAACCGTTGATCTGAGAGTGATTATCCGGGACGTTAGTCCCCAGCTGATTAAAGTTTTTTTCGTGGTTGTAGTAATGAGGTTCAAACTCTCGGACTTGTGAAGGATTATAGAAAATAAATATATATACAAATATTGACAAATTGGTAGAGAGGTACTGGGACTAATGATTCGGCCAATCTTCATAACATAAGGGTTAATGATTTATTCTCAACAATAATAGCTCAAAACATATATGGACTCTTATTTTGCCAAAGTCGATTCTCAAAACATTGGTTGTAAGTCCTAAGCATGATGTATCAAAACACCTAAGCCAAGCATACATCATCAAATTAAATAACAACCAATTAATTCAAATCATATTTCAATTTTAAATTAATGCAAAAGTCTTAAAAAGAATTAATGAAATTACCCCAAGTATGAAGTTTGGCCTCCTCCGTCGTCCCAGTGTTGGGTTTTAGCTCATCATAGTAAAAATGCTCTCAAAATAATTATTTATTGCTCAAAAAGTTGTTTACAAATGATAAAAATGAGTAAAACAATTGAACAGAAAAATCGCAACAGAAATAACTGTTGCAAAGGCGTTGTTCAGCTGTTACAAAAAGAACGATAAATGTTAACTGCTGTTGTACGAAGAACTACGACCCACGCGTGTGCGTCTTAGACACTGTTGATAAACGACAGCTTCTGCGAGTCCGTTCTTCGTGTTCTTCATCTTCATCAATGGCAGCAGCAGCAGCAGCAGCAGAGAGAAATCATGGTTCTCGATCTGCAGCGTTCCTTCTCTCCTCCCAACTCTCGACAGTCTTCTCTGAGTCTCGTAACCTCTTTATATAGCCAACATGGGATGAAAATATCTCGTCATAACTCTGAATCCTCTCGGTTGAATGCAAGAATATTTTCTCTTTACTCTCACAGGAATCACCGAGATTTCCTTGTATATATTCTAAACATAGAATCCAACGTCGCAGTGAATATATTCTCAAATAACTTCCATATATCCGAACCAATCACCAGAGATATTCCCGGTCCCTGTTGTGAACAAATTCACGAGAATATCTCCCAAAATATTCACGTATACCCTGTTTAGCTCTTGATCGTCTTATCTAGACAATTTGGATCCATTCCAAGACCCTTTCCTCGCCTGATGAGGGCTAAGAAACAAGCCCAAGAGAAATCATAGCTTTAATCTCTTCATGGATAGCCCAAAATCTCGATTCTTAACTGTCAGACGTGAAACACTTATTTCCCGCCAAATTTTTCATTCAAATTTTGGGAGGAAAACTGATCTCCCCCTAATCCAGTTCTGGTGTCCCTTTAGTAATTTGGGGCTGAAATAGTAATTTTTCTGGGTTCCTCCGGGATATTTCTGGGACGTTTCCGGTGAATTTCTGGGTGCCTCCGGTACATTTCTCCGGGGGTGTAAAACACTGCTTTTTGAGCCCATTTCGCCGCAAGGGCTTATTTCTCTAAAAATACCTACAAAGACATAAAATCACACAATAAATATAAAATCGAGCATTAACAATGCATACAATTGAGACATATTAGACACAAAAATGTGTCTATCAAATACCCCCAAACTTATTATTTGCTAGTCCTCGAGCAAAAATTATTCTTGAAAAGTGATCGAGTTAATCTCGGGTGGGTTTATCAGAGGTGTACCCACAAAAACCAATACTCCAGACCCTAACTATCTACGCAGAAGCTTGGAAAGCACTAAACAACCTCCTTGGTTGGCATACAATTATTGACTCTAAGAGGAAGAACCCTGATGCGAAATTCCAATTGCTGTACACGAGTTTTCACTCAAGCATACTAAAATTCATATAAGTGACGGAGCGCTACTAAGATAGTTTCACGATGTACATCATACTCGGAGTCAGACTAATCACATGAAAAGATTGAGAAGATGGAAAAAGAAAAATGTAGATGGTTGAAAAGTGAACGGTGTTTCCCATATCTGTCTGAAGGCCTCTGCCAAGGTGAACCTAACCTAAATGACTGAGATACCGGTCTGACTAATATGAACACACTGGCATATACAAGGGAACCAGTGGTCAATAACTTAAATCTAGATCAACAACCTGGCAAATACAAGGGAACCAGCAGTTGACTACACATAACAATAACCATTTTTTTTTTTTAAACTTAACGGCATGAATAGATCTTTTGGATCCAAGCGCATGCTTCTTGTCAGCAGATTACACGATAGTTCCCACGGGTCCTGCATTCCACGCTTTCTTAGGCGACGGAAACAGGAAGAACACACGCATATTGCTATCCAAGTGTTAATACTTATTCCGATTGGTCTAACTGGTCTGGTCTTTTTTTTTTTTTCTTTTTTTCTTTTTTTTTTTTTTGGAAAAGGTAACTCAGTCACTCTATTTCACCCTAGCGAAGGTAACAACTTGAATCGTGTGCCCCACCAAATCACTTGAAATAAAAGAAAACTAAAAATAGAAAGTGAAAAGGACTCGACGAGATATGGCGAAACTATCATGTTAATTCTAACACCTGAGCTCTGTGCTTTTATGAATAGATTCTATAGATGTTTCCATCTAGTCAGATTGGTTCCTCAGCTCCTAAAACAAAAATGTTTCCATCCACTTAGATTGGTTAGTGCTATCCTTAATAGGCGTAAATTTCTAGGCTCTGGAGTTTATTTATTATGCAACTAAAAAGTTTCTCCCTACCCCCAAACTTAAATCTAACATTGTCCTCAATGTTCTAAAGATGAAACTAAAAGCATGAACAAGGAGAAACTGTTACCACTTGAAGCAAAAGAGATAAGGAAGGATATTACCGTGTCGCAAGAATATTGGGTTACCTCCCAAGAAGTGCTAAGTTTAAAGTCTTCAGCCAGACTTAGGAAAGGATTAGTCAACTCGAACCATAAAGTAACAGTCGAAATAACTGTGGGTCTTCAAAACGAAAAAGAGCTGACCAAAGGAAACTACAATAACCCAAGAAAGTGAACAAGAATAACATGCCCTTATCTAGTTTCCTGATTAAGATATTTATATCTAATTGTGGTTCAGGTTCAGGTTCTATGAAAGGGTCTAAATAAAATATTTTCCTCGGATGCATTTCCTCATAGGTTGGATCCAAATTATTAGGTCCTAGAGTCTGGAAAAACTCAAATAAGAACTTGGAATCACAAAGTAATAACCTAAATAATTGCGGATCCTCTAAGTCAATCAGATATGACTTACATAATTGACTACAGTGAGAGTGGTGGTCATTCTTAAGATAATGTGTCGACCCTAATATCCTAAAGTGATTAGGTTTAGTCTCAAAACTTAATAACCGACACATCTTAAAATCAAAAGTTCCCACAATTGGTTGAAAAGTTTTGGTGGGAAAACAAAGTCAATCTTGGTACCATAGCCTGGGTTAACCACATCAACCAGAGGATGGGTTTCTAACAACTGAGCTTCTTTCTGGACATCATTAGGTTCGGAAAAACGTGTATGAAGATAATCTTGTAAGATGGTTGAGGCACAAATGTCAAGTCCTACAGGAGGGTACTTTCTAAGAGTTAAAGCACACGGAGAATGATAATCACCCCCAAACTTAGAGTTTTCTGTGTCTCTAGAAAGACTAGTCACAACTTCCCTAATTTCTAGGTCATCAGATTCCTGGAAATGGTCAATAGATTCTTCTAAGTTGGGTTCATCCTCACTCATTTATACGAGTTTATCATCTTCTAAGACTAGTGTTTCTAAATCGCTAGATTCTAAAACAGTATTCTCAGGGTAAACTCTTTCCTCTAAACCATCATCACAATCATATAAAGGATTATCAGAGAAAGGCTCATAAACTAAGGTTTTAATCATAGTTACCTCCTCCGATTCACTGATAGGTACATCAAATAATGGATTATCCAACATACTGCAGGCTAAAGGATCATGAACTACATCGTCTAAAACGGTGGTATCTCTAATCAAATCCACATCTTTTTGAATAGGTGAATAATCATAAAAATTATTTGGATTTGAACTAGAAATAATATAATCACTATACAACTCAATTGGATTACTAGACTCCTGATCACTATGCCTACATATTTCAGATTCTTCATTACTGCTATCCTCATCATCATAGTACGAAAATGATTGAACCTTATCTAAATAAGTAGTGTATTTTATTCTAACCTCGTCCTCTAAATTAGGCAAATATTCACTATTTATATCAAGGGTAAAATTGGAAGCACTATTTTGGAAATTTAGATCTTTTAGAGAAGTTCTATTCTGGGTCTCTAACAAAAGCTTTTGGGCCGACTCACACGAATTCCTGACGTAATCTAGGAAATCAGGTAAAGAAAGTTCACTCATTGCATTATTTTCGTCCATAACTAAGTTATTCATTTCAGCGAACTTACGTGTTGTCTCAGCTAACTTACGTGTCGACTCAAGTAGGAATTAGCAGAATTTTTCTCGTATGACTGATGGTTGTGAGGATAGTGATTGGGATCACCATGGTATGAACCATAACCTTGAAGAGTTTGGCGTTCCCAACCACTATTCCCACCATGGTAATGAAACTGATGATGTCCATATTCAAATTCGGGTCGATATTCATTGTATTGGCTTCTATCATACCAGCTCAACATTCTTAATTGCAAGGGAATTCTACACAATCACAAACAAGGCCGACTCGACTCCACCAAAACAAACCTAAAGATTTCTAGCAAACAAAAAGCATGATGGCTCCACTTAGATTGTTTCTAGACCAGCTTCTATCTTTCGAAAGGGAATTCGTTGCAGTTTGAGCAAACCCCTCTGGAATCAATCCGAGTCAAAGTAAGTTGAATTGAGGCGAGGGAAGCTCAGTGGAGCTTTGATACCCAAGGCCTCACCGCTATCACAAGTCGGCGCAGTCACGCATTCAACTCACAGAAACCATCATGAACTTTGGAGTGTGCTTAAAGAGCAACCAATATTTTTCAAACGAGTTTCCTATTAAGCTCGTTACCCTATCAGTCTCGTTCTATTCCAAATTTTAAAGCTTAGGTTCGCGTTCGGTTTCGTTTTCCTAAGGCGGGCAAGAAAAGAACGGTGATGAAATCCTAACCCTTATCTTGTTTAGGCCAGGCCTTGCCCTTTACTAGGAAAATAAAGACAGTTTGTTTCGTCCTCAAACAATTATCACCTTAAGGCAGACAGTAACCCGCTTGCAGGAGATTCGCGGGTGTTTCGATTGGACTTACCTCCCGTACCAGACGGGCGATGAACCGTTGTCGTCGACTCGGGCCACGACTCCTATGCCGTGTGCGAACCCGAGGGGCCGAGACGATATAGTAATCGTCGTCCTTCCCTGCACACAGTTTATATAATAATTTTTTTTTTAATAATAATACCCTTCCGTAGGGTTAAAAAAAATAAAGTCCAATTGTTTAAAGTCCAAAATCCAAAATAAATAAATAAATAAATAAAAATTACAGTTTTCCTCACACACTCTAAAAAAAAAATAAAAATTAAAAATTAAATCCTAAAATTGTCCTTTTTTTTCTTCTCTTTTCGCTTTAAGATTTTTCCTCTCCAAGTCCTTAGTGCTCCACTTCGAACCTGTAAATCAAAGACAAAAAGACAAAGTAAAAAGGAACAAATAATAAAAAAAAATAAACCTAAAAATTCTACCTAAGCACAAATCCGCGTCGGCGGCGCCATTTTGATTAAAGTTTTTTTCGTGGTTGTAGTAATGAGGTTCAAACTCTCGGACTTGTGAAGGCTTATAGAAAATAAATATATATAAAAATATTGACAAATTGGTAGAGAGGTATTGGGACTAATGATTCGGCCAATCTTCATAACATAAGGGTTAATGATTTATTCTCAACAATAATATCTCAAAACATATATGGACTCTTATTTTGCCAAAGTCGATTCTCAAAACATTGGTTGTAAGTCCTAAGCATGATGTATCAAAACACCTAAGCCAAGCATACATCATCAAATTAAATAACAACCAATTAATTCAAATGATATTTCAATTTTAAATTAATGCAAAAGTCTTAAAAAGAATTAATGAAATTACCCCAAGTATGAAGTTTGGCCTCCTCCGTCGTCCCAGTGTTGGGTTTTAGCTCATCATAGTAAAAATGCTCTCAAAATAATTATTTATTGCTCAAAAAGTTGTTTACAAATGATAAAAATGAGTAAAACAATTGAACAGAAAAATCGCAACAGAAATAACTGTTGCAAAGGCGTTGTTCAGCTGTTACAAAAAGAACGATAAATGTTAACTGCTGTTGTACGAAGAACTACGACCCACGCGTGTGCGTCTTAGACACTGTTGATAAACGACAGCTTCTGCGAGTCCGTTCTTCGTGTTCTTCATCTTCATCAATGGCAGCAGCAGCAACAGAGAGAAATCATGGTTCTCGATCTGCAGCGTTCCTTCTCTCCTCCCAACTCTCGACAGTCTTCTCTGAGTCTCGTAACCTCTTTATATAGCCAACAGGGGATGAAAATATCTCTTCATAACTCTGAATCCTCTCGGTTGAATGCAAGAATATTTTCTCTTTACTCTCACAGGAATCACCGAGATTTCCTTGTATATATTCTAAACATAGAATCCAACGTCGCAGTGAATATATTCTCAAATAACTTCCATATATCCGAACCAATCACCAGAGATATTCCCGGTCCCTGTTGTGAACAAATTCACGAGAATATCTCCCAGAATATTCACGTATACCCTGTTTAGCTCTTGATCGTCTTATCTAGACAATTTGGATCCATTCCAAGACCCTTTCCTCGCCTGATGAGGGCTAAGAAACAAGCCCAAGAGAAATCATAGCTTTAATCTCTTCATGGATAGACCAAAATCTCGATTCTTAACTGTCAGACGTGAAACACTTCTTTCCCGCCAAATTTTTCATTCAAATTTTGGGAGGAAAACTGATCTCCCCCTAATCCAGTTCTGGTGTCCCTTTAGTAATTTGGGGCTGAAATAGTAATTTTTCTGGGTTCCTCCGGGATATTTCTGGGACGTTTCCGGTGAATTTCTGGGTGCCTCCGGTACATTTCTCCGGGGGTGTAAAACACTGCTTTTTGAGCCCATTTCGCCGCAAGGGCTTATTTCTCTAAAAATACCTACAAAGACATAAAATCACACAATAAATATAAAATCGAGCACTAACAATGCATACAATTGAGACATATTAGACACAAAAATGTGTCTATCACCAGCCTTGGAGTTTCCAGGTCTTGTGAGTCACCCGAATCCGATGTCAAGCTGATAAGGAAGTCGAGTATGTTGTTAATCGTCTCCTTCATCAGATCCATGTTCCTGGTGTGGATCTCCTGAACCCGTGCCAACTCGGCCAACCTTGGGATTTCCTCATCGGCTTCTCCAGTGGATGCCGTATTGGGAGAGGATACATTTCCATTTGCAAGAGTCTGGGCGGAATTTGGGATCATGGATTCAGTTCTAACCGACCATCTTCCTGAGTTGAAGTTGAAAAGTAGAATTGGAAATCGATATTGTAACCGAGAGATTAATCTCCCACTGTGGTCGCCAATTGTTTGAGGGTGAAACAATTTCTGTTGATTTTGGTAATTTCGGGTGTATAGGTGAGAAACGAGTACCGCAAGGGAGTACTTTGATTCTAGAGATCAATCTGTACAAATCCGGCCTAAACCAAGAAATGACCGTTCCAAACTTGGTTCGGTCACAAAGTGAAGGAGAAGGGTTAGTCTTAGGGAGGGAAGCGAAGAGAGTGTTGAGACCAGAATAGTTGATTCGGGAAGAGTAGTTGTTTGACGACTTGTATCAGAAAGTGAAACGCTAGCAGATTGGAAAGCTAACAGGTGATTTCTGAGTATTGTATGCTCCTGACCCAAAACTTGTTCTTTGGTGGAAATAGGTGAGACCTATTTATACAAGTCGTAACAAAACGTAACCTGGCCTCGTAAGAATTGAAACGGTTGAGTAATGGAAGAGAATGGTAATGGGTAACGCTTAGCATTGATGTTTCCATAATGAAGGATACGTTTCACCATTATTTCTTGTCATTACTAACCGCCTTACTCTTATGACACTTTCTTGAAACGGACGCATTGCACGCCGCACGCTGTAAACCACCAGACCAATACCCTGATAAGCATCCCCCAGTTTTGTGACATGTTTTGATGTCTCGAGTGTTTTTGTGGAAAACGTGTAGCATGTTGCTTCGTGTGTCAAGTTGAAATTGAGAGGCTTGCCGATTCGGTGGCGACCTTCGACATGGCTGTCGATTATGGATACCTTCCGTTGGCGGCTAGCGACATGGCTGCATGGCCAGTATAGCCTTGGCGTGGCCAAATTAGGGTTTGGCACCGTGACCAAAGAGTTAGCATCATGCGGCTTGGAAATGAGCTGCTGGCATGGTGCGGCTTGGACGGAGTCGATAGCATGATGCGGCTTGGAGCCGTTAGCGTGATGCGGCTTGGATGGAGCCGTTGGCATGGTGCGTCTTGGAGCAGTTGGCATGATGCCGCTTGGAGCCGTTGGCGTGATGCCGCTTGGGCGGAGCCGTTTAGAAGTGTTTTTGGCTAAGTGGCGTGGCAGGGTTGGCACGCCTCTGGCACAGTGGCACGACCGACATGGTTAGCATGCCATTGGCGCGTTTTAGGCGCGACAAAATTAGGGTTTTGGCATAAACCGTGGAATTTGGCATTGGGCCAGAAGTTGCGACGCGTTTGGCGGCGATCTTGTACGGCTGAGATTTGCATCTCAGAAGGA
The DNA here is from genome assembly GCF_003573695.1 of Papaver somniferum. Lineage (NCBI taxonomy): Eukaryota > Viridiplantae > Streptophyta > Magnoliopsida > Ranunculales > Papaveraceae > Papaver > Papaver somniferum. The sequence goes on from NC_039364.1 coordinate 32,113,883, forward strand.
AGGGTAGTCGTTGATCGTTGCAAATCCTCCGTTTTGGCAGCCAATGGCATGGTGGCATGGCCGGCCTGGCTTTGGCATTGTTTAGGCGTGGCCAAAATAGGGTTTGACACAAACCGTGGAATTTTGGCCTTGGGCCAGAAGTTGCCACGCGTTCGGTGTCGAACTTGTACGGCTGAGATTCGCATCTCAGAAGGAAGGGTAGCCGTTGATTGTTGCAACCCTCTGTTTTGGCAGCCAGTGGCATGGTGGCATGGCCGGCCTGGCTTTGGCATTGTTTAGGCGCGGCCAAAATAGGGTTTGACACAAACCATGGAATTTTGGCCTTGGGACAGAAGTTGCCACGCGTTTGGTGGCGAACTTGTACGGCTGAGATTCGCATCTCAGAAAGGGTAGCCGTCGATTGTTGCAACCCTCCGTTTTGGCAGCCAGCAACATGGTGGCATGGTCGGCATGTTCGTGCATGCTTTAGGCGAGGCCAAAAATTAGGGTTTGGCCTGGTTTAGGCGCGGCCAAAATTAGGGTTTTTAGCATTGGGCCAGAAGTTTCCACGCGTTTGATGGCGAACTTGTACGGCTGAGATTTGCATCTCAGAAGGAAGGGTGACCGTCGATTGTCGCAACCCTTCGTTTGGCAGCCAACGACATGGAGGCATGGCCGGCATGCTTTTGGCGTGGAGACGTGGCTGGCGTGGTATGCGATCGGCACGGTGGTGCGTCCGGGATGGTTGGCATGCCTTTGGGGCAGAGGTGTGGCTGGCATGGTTGGCATGCCTTTGGCGCGGAGACGTGTCTGTCATGGTATGCCATTGGCACGGTGGTGCGACTGGCATGGTAGGCATGCCTTTGGCGCGAAGACGTGTCTGGCATGGTATGCCATTGGCACGGTGGTGCGCCTGGCATGGTAGGCATGCCTTTGGCGCGAAGACATGTCTGTCATGGTATGCCATTGGCACGGTGGTGCGCCTGGCATGGTAGGCATGCCTTTGGCGCGAAGACGTGTCTGTCATGGTATGCCATTGGCACGGTGGTGCGCCTGGCATGTTAGGCATGCCTTTGGCGCCGAGACGTGGCTGGCATGGTATGCGATTGGCACGGTGGTTCCTTTGGCGCCGAGACGTGGCTGGCATGGTATGCGATTGGCACGGTGGTGCGGCTGGCATGGTAGGCATGCCTTTGGCGCGGAGACGTGGCTGGCATGGTATGCCATTGGCACGGTGGTGCGGATGGCATGGTAGGCATGCCTTTGGCGCGGAGACGTGGTTGGCATGGTATGCCATTGGCACGGTGGTGCGGATAGCATGATAGGCATGCCTTTGGCGCCGAGACGTGGCTGGCATGGTATGCAATTGGCACCGTGGTGCGGCTGGCATGGTAGGCATGCCTTTGGCGCGGAGACGTGGATGTCATGGTATGCCATTGGCACGGTGATGCGGCTGGCATGATAGGCATGCCTTTGGCGCGGAGACGTGACTGGCATGGTATGCCATTGGCACGGTGGTGCGGCTGGCAAGATTGAGGGTTTTGCCGTGGAACATGGCACATATATATAAAAAAGGTACCATGGTAAATTTCTCACAAGACGTATTGAAGGGCTCAATAAATGCGCTAGTGGAGACATTATTACTCAAGTTTTGTTTCTTTTCAGAATGACGTCACTGTTTGATTAAGATTTTACGATTTTAACCCTAAGCTAAAAACCACTATCGACAGTAGGAAAATTATTTTTATGAAGAATCTTCAACTCTTGAATCTATTCTCAGCTACTATCCCAAAATAATGAGGGTACTTGTATCGAGTTACAGCCATAACAGCCAAGTTAAACTTTTCCCATTCTGGAACTAGCTCCTCCATGCCAAGGAGGACAGATGAGGATTTAACCAACTCATCCCTAATCATTGTATAGGTACCCATACAAGTCCAACTCAAAATATCTCTAACATATGAAACCATAGCATCCATGGCACACATTCTTGTGTATATAGGACCCATGAGCACGTCATCAACGATCAAGATCTTAAAAATGCGTAGACGATTAAGGATAGCTCCGAGCTTAACAGCAGTTTCTGCCACCATAGGAAGCCCGGTATCATTTGCTTTGGCGGACCCAACCACAGAACAAAGACCATAGGTTTTTTAGACATGAATTGATCATAATGTACATATTCCCAGCCTCTGAATGGAATAAACAGAAGCTGACTAATAATAACAACGACATCCCTATTTGTTAACCCTTGTGTTCTTTCCTCTCTTAGATTTTCCACCCATTTGGAAGTATCCCAGGGTGTATCTACCACTACATACCCACTTCGCCTTATACTTGTGAGAATCTTGTCTTTTATGTATTCGAGATTAATACAAAGGAATGAGAAGTAAAGGCTTAAAGCTTCATTGACATCCTTGGAAGTACTCAGATGATAGTTGATATTTGAGACAACTCTAACATTATTATTTGTGTCTTCCGGATCAGGTGCAGTTATTATATACAACACTTTGTCAGGTTTTATTTTCGGGTGACTACTACTTTCTCCTGCTAGTCTTTCAGTTCATTTTTGAGACATTGTTCAAGAACTAATTAGACTACGGTTTAAGGTATTTGATTGTATATGCCTAGTACTAATGGGAGGAATTAAGCTCAACACCAAAAGTATGGAACTAAAGAAGTAAAATTTGTTTGAGCAGATAGTCGTTACCTTTCTTGCTATAGCAGATGATGAAGGGCATTACACATTTTATTCATTCTGTTCCTCCGGTGACAACACTTTGAGGTATAAATTAAAGGCTGCAGAGCTATTCTAAACACACTTATCCCTCATAGCATTTCATTTTAAGAGGCGTGATGTGGCATGATGTATGTCCACGTGTACGCAGCAACATCACATTGGCAACATCTGTCATCCATAAGTACTCCTCATGCACTTGCTAGCTAGTATGGTGGTACACCTCATTTTCTCGTTTTATTATTTTTCTTTGTAAAGACGAATATAAATCGTAATGGTGTGTACAAGTGCAAGACTGAATGTCGTGTGGAACAAATAAATTTAGTACATCAAGGCGTTGTGCCTGAAGATTGAACCTGCAGAGAACTATGCAATTTCCAGTCTAATTAGGTTAAATCTGCAGGGCGACCAATTAACAATGAACACGCCTCATTGCCTGTGTGGGAGGTCTGCAGTTCAATGAATCTAGTGTAGTACTTAGAGATGGCGAGATCAGCTGGAATTAGGGATGTCCTAATTGGTCGGGCCTCGACCAGGAAGGATATCAGAATGGGATTATGAGGTGCAATATCATGTCTTCTGGTGGAGTTTCACTATTCCGATCGAAGTCTGATATTCAAGCATTAAACTAATTCTCCAGAAATACAACCATGCAGAAAATACTTGATTGCTAATAATAACGGAGTGTACTGCGGATCCGTGCATGATAATGGCACGTTGTTGGATGGAAGTTTCACTTGTTGCATCCCCTGCTGCTTCTATAGTTTTGCTATCACATGTACAATAATCATTTCATAGAGAGCTAATACCAGTGAAGATGAGATTTTTCTACAAAGTTTTGTTTTTTGTTTTGCCAATAACAATTATAACAGCGCTCTCCAATAATCTACGTATAGCTGACCAATAACAATTATAACAACGCTCTCCAATAACCCTGGACTTTCCTCTCTTAGGTTTTCTGTTGGTATGCATAAGATGTTATGCAGTCAATATTGGATCTGCATAAGATGTTATGCAGTTAACTAAAACAGATTAAAGAAGAAACACAGTTTAATGTGGTTCGGCTATAGCCTACGTCCACGGGATAAGAATGATTAGGGTTTCTTATTATCAATGGAGGTTTTACAAGAAGTGTATATATATATTCTATACATGCCACATATTCGTATAGATAGCAACATATCTAGAGAATATTTTCTTGCAGTGTAAGCCAATCATAAATAGAGAAACCAAATATTCTCCTTTGTTCCAACACTCCCCCTCAAGTTGGTGCGAAGATATCAATGGAGCCCAACTTGGATAGAATTCCATTGAATTGCTTGACAGGTAAACCCTTAGTAAAAACATCTGCCAGTTGTTGATGACTACGAACGAAGGGAGTGCATATTACTTTGGCCAATACCTTCTCTCTAACAAAATAACAATCCACTTCTATGTGCTTTGTACGCTCATGAAAGGTGGGATTTGATGCGATTTGTATCGCTACTTGATTGTCACAAAACATCTTAGCTAGCTGAGGTGACAGAAAACCCAAATCTTTAAGTAATGCTCGCAGCCAAACAATCTCACAAGTTGTTGAAGCCATGGCTCTGTATTCTGCTTCAGCACTTGATCGAGAAACAACATTTTGTTTCTTGCTTCTCCATGTAACCATATTACCATCAAAGAATATGCAGTACCCTGTTGTTGATTTACGATCAACTGGACATCTAGCATAATCAACATCTGAATATGATGTTATACAGTAGCTAGAAATTGAATAGGCTTCATTCTTTGTCATCAAAACTCCTCTTCCTGGTGATCATTTTAAATACTGTAGAATCCTAGTTACTGCATTTAGATGTTTAACACGAGGTGTATGCATATAACGACTGACTAAGCTTACTGCATGTGCTATGTCAGGTCTGGTAACAGTGAGATAAATTAACTTGCCTACTAACCTTTGATATGACCCAAATCACTTAACACATCACCATCATTATCAAGTTTTTTGCCAATTTCTGTAGGAGTATCACAAGGCTTTACTCCCATTTTTCCTGTAGCCTTCAGCAGGTCCAACACATATTTTCTTTGATTCAGAAAAATACCCTTCTTTGAGTAAGCAACTTCTAATCCCAGGAAATACTTCAGTATTCCTAAATCCTTGATGTCAAATCTGGAATGAAGCATTGCTTTAAGATTTCTAATTTCTTGTTGATTGTCTCCTGTAATCACAAGGTCATCAACATACACTAGAACTATAGTTGTACCAAGATTACTTCTTTTAATAAACAAGGAAGAATCGGCAGATCTCCTTTTGAACTTATTCTGGATGAGTACTGAACTTAGCTTTGCATACCATGCATGTGGTGATTGCTTTAAACCATATATTGCCTTCTTAAGCTTGCAAACCATATTGCTCTCTCCTTCTCGAGGGTGTCCAGGTGGTATACTCATATACACCTCTTCTTCTAGATCACCTTGTAAGAATGCATTCTTCACATCCATTTGGAACAATTTCCAATCTTTATTAACTGCAAGAGACATAAGAACACGAAAAGTATTCATCTTTGCAACTGGTGCAAAAGTTTCTGTGTAGTCTTCTCCATATCTCTGAGTAAAACCTCTTGCCACTAATCTTGCCTTATAACGCTCAACAGTTCCATCACTTCTGTATTTAATTTTGTACACCCATCTACATCCAACAGTCTTCTTCCCGGGAGGAAACTTGACAATACTGTATGTATTATTTACATCTAAGGCACGTAACTCATTCTCCATTGGTGCCCTACATTTTGGATTAGACTTTGCTTCATTATAGTTTTTAGGTTCTTGATGACTGGATATAGCACTTAGAAATGCAGAGTGCGAAGAACCTACATGATCATAAGTTAAATGTGCTTGTATAGGATACGCAGCGGAATGATACGTAAAGAAATCTTTGTATTTCTCTGGAGCCTTCTTCTCACGACTTGAGGTTCTGACAATTGGTACCACTGGTTGTGGAACCATAACCTCAGTTTCTGGAACTTGATGCGGCACATCTTTTAGTCCTGTATTATCATCAGTAACATTAACATTATTGTCTGAAGCTTCTTCATGAACTGCTTCATTATGCACATCCAACACTGCAGTAGGTAAGTCCACCAACTCTACCCCATCACCATTATCTCTGTGGGAATCTGTTGCAGTAGGTATCTCATTAATAACTGGAAGTGGGGCCAAATATGTATAACACTCCCCCTGAGACCGACTGCCAGAATCACACTGAAAATAATCCACTGTTTCATCAAACACAACATCACGAGAAATCTGTAGATTTCTAGTGGGTGGATGATAACAAATATATCCTTTCTTTGTAGAAGAGTAACCAAAGAACACACACTTAGTTGCCCGTGAATCCAGTTTATCACGATGCTTTGCCTGTAAATGTACATAACACACACAACCGAAAACTCTAAGATGAGAAATGTCAGGTTGATGATGTTTTAAAACCTCTAATGGAGATTTGAACTCAAGCACACGACTAGGCAGACGATTGATCAAGTAAGTGGCCGTCAGAGAACCATGAGACCAAAATTTCTTTGGAACATGCATCTGAATCATAAGAGCATGGGTTGTTTCCAGAATATGACGGAGTTTCCTTTCAGCAACACCATTTTGCTGTAAAGTACCAACACAGCTAGTTTGATGGATAATACCATGACTACGCAAATAACCTGGAAGAGGGCCTTTGACAAACTCAGTGCCATTATCGGATCTAAAATTTTTAACCTGTGCATCAAATTGGTTGCGGATCATACAATGAAAATCCACAAATACAGATGAAACTTCAGTTTTGGATTTGAGTAAATAGATCCATGTAGCACGTGACCAATCATCTATAAAGATAACGAAATATTTATACCCATCATAAGCATCAATTGGAGCAGGACCCCATAAATCAGAATGAATTAATTCAAAAGGCATTGTAGCTCGAGTCACAGAGGTAGGAAATGGAAAACGAGATTGTTTAGAAAACTGGCAAACATCACATACTTGAGACTGAACAGAAAAAGTGGGAAAAATCCTAGACAAAACACGACTGGAAGGATGTCCAAGTCGTTGATGATAAAGAAACTGCGTAGTGGATCTGTGAGTGAGACATGCCATGTCACTAGAGCGTAACAGGTACAATCCATGAGAAAAGATGCCTCTACTAATCGTCTTCTTCGTCTTTCGATCCTGAAAGATGACCGAGGTAGGGGTAAATGTAACATCACAATTCAGAGAATTAGTGATTTGACCAACATATAACAATTGAGTAGGAAACGAGGGAACAACAAGTGCATTAGATGGCAGACAATATGGAAAAAAATGCACTTTCCCACTGCCCAGCACAGGAGAAGTAGAGCCATTAGCAACAGACACATTTTTATGAGAGCTGCGAATAAATGCATGAACTGACGAAGGATCATTTGCCATATGATCTGTAGCTCCTGAATCAATAATCCAAATGTGACGGTTGGAAACAGGCGTAGTAAGAAAGGCTAGCAGGTTACCTGAAGTATGGTTGGCCTTGCGCTCATTCTTATTACTCAACTGGTGAAAGAAATCCTTCATCTGGTCTATGGTAAAGGATGAATTTTCAGCTACAGCAGCTCGAGCAAGCTTATTTTTGTCAAAATTAGCTTTAAGATGAGGATAAATATCCCAACAACGATCCTTGGTGTGACCAGTTTTATTACAATGATCACAATGAAAAACTACTCTCTTACCCTTAGCACGAGAAGTCTTGTCCTTATCAAATGGCATGGCTCTTCGTTTATCATCTCTGGAGCTCAGAAGAGCACTGGATTCAGCAGCATCCAGGTCCACAATGATTTTAGAAACAGGATTCATAACTTTCTTGCGTGTCTCTTCACGTTGCACAGTCGCACAGACACTAGACAAACTTGGCAATTCAGCACTCATGAGAATAGTGCTTCTAAGAGATTCATACTCTGATGTGAGGCTACTGAGCACATCAAAAAATTTATCCTCCTCAACCCTCTTTAAGAGAATTTTGGCATCATTTGTATGAGGACGATATGTATCCAGTTCATCCCACTTCCTTTTTAAATAACCAAAATGCTCAGTAAAACTTTTCGTACCTTGTGCAGCCTCAGCAATCTCACGCTTCAGCTCAAACACCCGAGCAACATTATTCCGTAAGCCATACATACTAGCAACAGACTTCCACAAATCCTTTGCAGATTCTGAAAACGAGAAAATTTCCGAAATATGTGGTTCCATCGACTGGAGAAGCCATGTGCGAACCAGTTGATCATCAGCAATCCAATCTTCATACTTTGGATCTTTAGCATCTGGACAAGTACTATTCTCACCAATATACCCATACTTTCTTTTACCCCTAAGAGCAAGAGCAGCAGCCCTAGACCAGCTGACATAATTGACATCATTCAGCAAGACAGAGGTTAAACACAAACTAGTATTATGATCTGATTGTGCCATAGTAAACACACAGAGAAACGAAACTTGATTACAGAGAAACGGCATGGATCGTTAACGATCCCCTGATACCATGTTGGTATGCATAAGATGTTATGCAGTCAATATTGGATCTGCATAAGATGTTATGCAGTTAACTAAAACAGATTAAATAAGAAACACAGTTTAACGTGGTTCGGCTATAGCCTACGTCCACGGGAGAAGAATGATTATGGTTTCTTATTATCAATGGAGGTTTTACAAGAAGTGTATATATATATCCTATACATGCCACATATTCGTATAAATAGCAACATATCTAGAGAATATTTTCTTGCAGTGTAAGCCAATCATAAATAGAGAAACCAAATATTCTCCTTTGTTCCAATATTTTCCACCCATTTCGAAGTATCTCATGGTGTATCTACCACTACATACCCGCTTTGCCTAACACTTATGAGAATCTTGTCTTTTATGCCTTGGAGTTCGAGGCAAATACAAAGGAATGAGAAGTAAAGGCTTAAAGCTTCATTTACATCCTTGGAAATACTCAGGAGATACTTGATATTTGAGACAAGTCTAATAATAGTATATCTGTCTTCCGAATCAAGAAGAGTAATCAGACTCAACACCTTGTCAGATCTTGGTTTTGGGTGACTACTACTTTCTCCTGCTAGTCTTTTAGTTCGTTTGTGAGACATTGTTCAAGAACTAAGATACTGTTTTAGGGTGTTTGATGGTATACTGCTGGTACTAAAAATAGGAAGGCATAAAGTGTGTAACTAGAGAAGAAATTTTTGTTTGAGCGGATACAAAACAGCAGATTCAGTCATTACCTTTCTTCCTAGAGCAGATGATTACAGGTATTAATATACATCTTATTCATTCTCTGACCCTTCCATATCAACGTTTTGAGTTGCGAATTGAAACTTAAAAACTCTCGGAACATTTCATTTTAAAGACGTGAAGTGGTATGTTTCCACGTTTGCTCTCCAACATTCACATTGGTGACATTTGTCACCTTCTACTGCTCATGCATTGGCTAGCTTGACGGTTGCACACCTCATTTCGTGCAATATATTTTCTCATTTATTTTTGATTTTTGTTAAAGGGAGAGCGAAAGGTGATCCGAGGAGAGCAAAAATTGTAATTGACTCGCTGATTCGGACCTATCCGATATAATTTTATAACTCCGTCCAGACTACCTCTATTAAATATTCACACATATACTTCCCGCACAACTCCACCACCAGCTGATCAAGAATAAAAAGCAACCACCAGTACCACCATCGTTCCACCAGCCTTCAGAACATCGAAGTTTTTATTTTTGAACCAAAAAATGCAGAAAGGTATACCATTAAGGAACAATTAAATGCAAACACAAGAAGCGATAGTAAATCCCGATGCTATGTTGCGTATTTGAACTTTAAGAATTAGAATCATTATCAAAGACCGAGTTTTGCCATAGCTTGACAAGATGAACACTATCCATGTGAGTTCTCGTAAACTATTGGATCCAATGGTTACTGCATCCAATTTTTATTTCATTGGTAAAACGAAACATTCTCTGGTCTTTATTTTATAGGAAATTAAAGATTGATTACAAAGTAGAAATTTATAGATGCTTCACAAATTTCGTCTTATCTGGTAATGATTCTTTTTCTAAGGGTCGGAGAAAGAAAGTGACGAGAGTGGTGGTGTTTTCTAGGGTTTGGAGTAGTGAAGGTGTTTGGAGAATGAATGTCTTTCGTTTGTTCAGTGGGTGGAAGTATCGAGGGTAATTTGTGTCCGAGTTATAAAATTATATTGGATAGGTCTGAATCAGCGAGTCAATTGCGATTTTCGCTCTCCTCGGATCACTATTTGCTCTCCCTTTAACAAAAATCTTTATTTTTTGTTATTTTCTTTGCGAAGGAAAAATGCATACGGAGTATTTTAATAAAGTGGCGTTTGCACGGATAAGACTGGATGTCGCGTCAAACAAAACATCAACGTTGCGTCTGGATATAGAATCTGCAGAGAACTACGCAGTTCCAGTTAAGCAAGGTTAAATTTGCAAGTCTGCGTATGGCATCTTGCAATATGGTGCATGCCTCATTGCCCGTGTGGGAGGTCTGGATTTCGATCTGTTGGTTTTGAGACGGTGGTCAAGGTTGAAGTTTTGGTAAACTTCTACCTTAAGTAAACTTAGGAATTTAGGGGCCAAGTTAGTGAAACTTGTTTACAAAGTAATGTTTCTTAAGGGCCAATTTTGTTTCTCTATATATATGATTAGAATTGTAGGTTTGTGAGAATCCACTCTAGAAGAGTGGTAAATCCTTGTGCTTAGGGTTTTGGTCTCTTTGGTAGGGGAGGATGTGTGCTAATGTGAAGGTCAATATCGGTGTGATAGAAAGACTTGTAGAGAGAGGATTTTGGTGTTCTAGTGTTTAGGGTTTGGGGTTTTCCCCTAGACCTAGTTTCTAGTGTTTCCATGTTTCTCCTTTGTTACTAGAAGCTGTGAAGACGGTGTAGAAGAGCAGACATGAGGCTGGTTTGAGGAATGGTTAGAGAATTGGTTTCTATGGTTTCTTCGATGGTGTTCTCGGGTATGTCTTGTTAACTCTTTGTCTTGTCTTAGGTTGCGAAAATATCATGTAATGGTCTTTGATTATAATGGAAGTTTTTTTGGTGGTGCTGGCCGTGGATGTAGCCTGTAAAGGTGAATCACGTATATCTTGTGTTGTGGTTGTGTATTTTTTTATCTTCTGTCTTTCTCTTATTATTTCTCCTATGCTTGGTTCAAATCACCAATTGCCCTTTGTGATCCTGATTTCCGCTGCGCTAGGGTGCCAATTTTCCCAACACGATCTACATCCCCTCTTATGAACAAGGTTGAAATCAATAGAATGTGTGATTAAGTGTAGTACAACACTTAGAGATGGATGGAGGGCTCAGCTGGAAATAGGGATCGCCTAATTGGTTAGCCCTCGACCTGGAAAAATATCAGTGTGGGATTATGTTGTGTAATAAGGTGGAGATCGAAGTCTGATATTCAAATGTGGGGGCCAAATATCGCACTTTATGATTCATAACCTCGCTTTAATCAAAATGGTCTTAAACACGAAAAGACGGATTAAACGAAGAGTAATTACGCGAATAAGAAAGAAGAGCACGAAGAAGAGTAACACGACATGAACAAGGCGATATCATCTCAAACAGAAGGGACGCGGAGAAGAAAGTAGCAGAGCGACATGATGGAGACGGTTCTCAAAAACCTGACGAATAAGACAAACTGAGATAAAATCCCTTAGTCAAAGATCTTGCACGTGAACATGGTTGTCTTCTATTGATGTATTTGCCTATATAAGGATTCAAATAGTAAAAAAAAAAAAAAAAAGAGATAGAGAGGGGAGACTAGAATTCAGTGAGCAAGTAGATAAACCAACAAGAGAGAATAAGCTTTATGATTTACTTTCATCTTATTTTTATCCATTGTTGTATGAAAACTCATCTTAAATATCAATAGAATGTATTTGTGTGAAGATCATATTAGTACCAAAGTGGTGAACAAATATCATTAATGTTTGAGTTAATCCTTGTGACTTAGGCTTTTTGTTATCATCATTACAACTGGTGTAGTTGTGGGATTTTCTGCAACTACATTTTGGTGCTAGAAACAGCGAGGATTCATCCTCACCCGCAGGTCGTTAACTAGAAATCGTTAAATCTCAAAAATCATCTATTTTCCACCTATTCTTCACATAGTCCACCATGAAGTTGCAGTAAATAATGTCTCTGTTTGCTTAGAAAGGTTGTCAAAAACCCCTTTTTTACCCTTATAACTTTCTGGAAACATCTCAATCATCCTACCAAATCCCCTTTCAAGATTTCCTTCTGGTCACCAAACACCCATTAACACTTGTTCGTTAAAAACTTTCATTAGTATAATGGTACGAATAGCTTCAAGAGAAGGACATGTCATTGCCACGAGAAGAAGCAACAGAGTAGCAAGACGAAAAGGAGTGAGAGATGCACCTGAGACCTCAGCTGCAGGAGAAAGAAGGTGACGTACAAACAACCAATACTGAAACAATGGAAGACGAAGATCAGGCGATGCAGGGAGAAGGAGAGAATCCAGGCTATGAAGACAATCTGACCATTCAATAGCTGAGAGAGAGTATTGCACAAGATAGGAGTATCGAAAGAGAACTGAGGCAAGGACTCGAACAAAGTAGGGAAAGGAATGTAGAGTTAGTAGAAGAACGAGCAAACTTAGCACGAAAAAACGCTCGGGTAACGGAGGAAAAAAACGTCTAAATGAAGGTGTACGAGCACAAACTCAAACTGGGGAATCGGAAACTCAGACAAGTAGGACTTCATCACGGCGAAGAAGAGAATATCAAGCTCAAAAAAGAGAAGCACAAAACACTCGGGAAGAGTACGAGCTAGGGGTACGCGAAAGGGAACGAGAAAGTGAATCATCCGACACCAAGAAAGGAGATTACGAGAGCGAGCTGAAAGAAGAAGAAACCGAGAACGAAGAGAAAGTCCAGGACGCGAAATTCAAAGAAATAAGGAAAGAAGAGAAAGCAGTTCAGAACGAGAGAGTCAACGGTGTAGAGAGAAACGGATATGGAGCGAGATACTAGAAGGGCAATAGAAAGGAGCATGATAGAACAAAGAAGATCGTAGATGACAGTGGAACCAAGACATATGTAAATGGAACAAATTGCGGCAAATCAAGCTGTACTACGACGACTCGAAGAGCTTAGAAATGCGATGAAAGACAATAATAGGAGGGGAGGAGGAAATATGAAGTTGGCAGAAGTTATAGAAGAAGCAGAAAGATCACCATTTTCACGCGAAGTATTACAAGCACCAATTCCCGCCAAATTCCCATTACCTGTATTCACCGTCATCTTAGATGGAACGGGAAATGCAGTACAACACATGAAGGCCTATAACCTCATATTAATGCCATGGGCACATCACCAAGCAGTATTATGCAAATATTTTCCGGCGAGCTTACGGGAGAGGCTTTGACGTGGTTTGATAATTTGTGCGAAGGATCAGTCGCCTCATTCGCGCAATTATGAAAACTATTCCTGGGAAATTACATAACCAACAATCGAACCAAGGCAGGCATTGAAAATGTGTTTGGTATAAATAAAATACCAGGAGAAAGCTTGCGAAGTTTGGTCACGCGATGGAGAACCATGTGCAGTGAGTCGGCAGGAGAAGTATCAAAGCAACATCTAATCCTTGCGTTTATGAAAGCTCTATATGCCACAGATCTCTTATACAAAGAGATATTCCAACATAGACACTCGATGGACATGCAAGAATTAAGGGAATACCAAGAATAATTTATCGCATTGGAAGAAAAACAAAGATAAATGGAGATCAATACAACCAACATAACAGATGCAACAAAAGGCAGCGTGTCACTCTTGCCACGAATCACAAGAAATGTGGAAAGCACACTAAACACTGAACAAAGAGTGCAAGATAAAACAGATAACACGAAGGAGATATCTTTATCGGGCAAAGATGAAGAATGGTACCGAAGAGAATATGAAGACAGTTTTTACCCGTACAGTTATCCAGCTAAGAGATACGACAATCAAGGGGGGAGGTTCAATAACAATTGCATGATAGGTTACAATAATAGTCAATGGTTTGAACAAAAACCTCCTTACCCACAATTTGAATATATAAGGCTCCCAAACTTGAACACCACGATTGGAAAAAAATTGGGAATCTGTCGTGTTAACTGAAGAAATACTAGTACCTGGGAATATAGGGCGAGCACCCCCACGAGGAAACATAAGCGGTGAATTTTATGTATATCATCAATTCCATGGTCACAACACCGCAAACTGCAGAAACGTGCGAAGATTCTTGCTATAATTGATTGAAAAGAGGAGGATGAATCACTTTCTGAAAATGAGCGATTTTCCAAAAGCACCACCACAACAACCGGCAACTATACATAATATTGAAACCGGACAAAATTCAAGGAAAATAAACTCAATCATCCACTCTGCGAAAGACATCAGTGATTTCCACGATAATGTATTGAGCCAGGTACACAAGAGAGACTACAACGGCAGAGAAATACATCTAGTTACAAAAAGCAGACCACTAGAGAAATAGCAAAGACAATAGATATCCTTCACGGCAGAAGATGTACCTGCGAGAGGAGCCCATACAGACCCACTAGTCATCGCTATGAATATGCAACCGCATACTAAATGTGAAGGAAATGACGAAGAGAAAAATCTACTCTGGACAATAAAAAAAATCTTGGTAGATACAGGAAGTTCAATTGACATCCTGTTTTACCACGCGTTTAGAACCATGGGGTATTGCGACTCAGACCTAATCCCGTCCACATACACGATCTATGGATTCAACAGTGTCGCCTCAAGACGAAAAGGCGAGATTACCATGGTCATTCCCGCATAAACCCTGGAAACAATGGTGACATTTTGTGTAATCGATGTAGAATCACCCTATAATGCTATCATAGGGAGACCCTGGATTCATGGAGTCATGGGAGCGCATCAACTTACCATCGGAGAATTCGATTTCTAATCCCAACTAGCATAGGAAAAATCATGGGATATTGTATCAGTGTGAAAAGATGCAATGAGCTAGATATAAGACAATACGAAGGAAAGGCGAAGCTGAAAGAAAGACAGAAGCAAAATGTAAAATATGACAAAAGGTCGGAGAGATTAATGATTAATACAATAAGAGTAGACGATTTCTCCAAGGGATTAATAGGATCATCAGTGAATATGTCATCATCAGTTTCTTCGTCATCTTCGCCACGATCTTAGGCATCAGTCCCAACAGCTTCATCCTCATGCTTTTAATCATCAGATATTGGGTCGAATTCAAGAATTTCACGAGGCAGGCCATGCTTGTTGCAAATTTCATCAGCGAACTTCTGTTTGGAAATGTTTGCGTTTCACAGATCCATTTTGGCGATCTTCTTGAAATCTTTCTCCATTTTCTACAGATCCTCATTGGTCTCATTCAAATACTCCTTCAAATACTTAATCTCTTGAGTGTTCCCTTCCTTTTGGCGAGAAAGATGGATAATTTGGTTTTTTAAGGAGTTCTCAGATTATGCGAAAAGGAATGAAGACAAAGTAAGAATAAGATAATAGAGAGACAGGAAGAACAAAATATGAAATGTTGGTAATCATAATGACTACCTTACTTTTGAAGGATAGTGGACTTAAGGCTTTGTCCAATGTCCAATGTCCTCATAATGACTACCTTCCTTTTCGCATCTTTAAGACAACTATACCCTTCGGAAATAGGTTCAACCTGATTCTCGTTTTGATGAGATATCACTTGCTTCTTATTATGACAAGGTTTCAATATTCCCTAGTTCTAACGAGAAGTTGTAATCTTTTTATATCGGCGAGGTGCATGCTTATCCAAACGATAAAGAAGAAATTTAACTTCTTATTCCATCCGAGCCTTATCAACTTTTAAATCATGAACTTCACCTAGAGCCTTTCGTATGTTGACTCGGGGATCATTACCCGTTTCATTCACGGTATGAAAACCTTGGTTCGTACATCCACTTATCGTTTACCGGCACAGACAGCCGCCATCAATGGTCGGGAAACACAAGTTCCCATGGGGATCATTACCCATTTAACTCTCGGGGATCATTACCCGTCGTTAGTAGGAAACATATTTCATATAACGGTAAAACATGAACTCATTTTATTTTATAAATCATTTTCACAAGCAACCATGGCTTAACAACATAAATTTCTTTCAAACATTTATGCAAACAAGCTAACTGCAGACATTTTACATCATACATATCAGTGTGAATGCTATATCTGGTCTTCCTAAAATTTTAGTAAAATTTGCATAATTCAATAAAAAATCACTTATAATGATTTTATATAAGAATTCTAAAAACCGGGAATATTACATGTCATTACCAAACAATTCATTTTAAATTCATAACAGTCTGAAATTGAATCAATAAAAATCACAATGATAGATAAATCAGAAATATACAACTTTTGTTCTTTGATCTAATCACTTTAGTATCATGTAGGTTACCTAAGATAGCCAAACTATGACAAAAGCAAAACCGACTAGAATTTCAGAAACTATCATCCGGAATCATACAAATATTCGACGGTGAATTTACGGTGGTTAACTTAAAATTTTAACCATATATATCCAATCATTTTATATATCAATATTCAAAGACTGATCATCAATCGGATGCACAAAACTACACGTATAATTTTCAGAAACCTAATGATATGAGAATTGAAATCAAGTATATATAACAACAAAAGACAAACAGAAATGGGATTTAACATTCCACCTCTCAATTGCTACAAACTCTTAATTTTTCCTAATCCTTTTTCTCTAAAAAAATCTCTAACTCCATCTCTTTCTTGTTCTTCCCAGCCTTTTCTTTTCTAACTTGTAAAATCTATTTTCTAAACCATTTTATTTGTCTTTTTATTTTCCCTTAATTTTATTTATTTATGATTATTATATTTCCACCCTAACTGGTAGCCTTTCTATTTCAATCCACCTACCTAGTTGCAATAAATAAACTTCAGAGCCTAGAAATTTACGCCTATTAAGGATAGCACTAACCAATCTAAGTGGATGGAAACATTTTTTTTTAGGAGTTGAGGAACCAATCTGACTAGATGGAAACATCTATAGAGTCTATTCATAAAAGCACAGAGCTCAGGTGTTAGAAATAACATGATAGTTTCGCCATATCTTGTCGAGTCCTTTTCACTTTCTATTTTTAGTTTTCTTTTGTTTCAAGTGATTTGGTGGGGCACACGATTCAAGTTGTTACCTTTGCTAGGGTGAAATAGAGTGACTGAGTTACCTTTTCCAAAAAAAAAAAAAAAAAAATTTAGACCAGACCAGTTAGACCAATCGGAATAAGTATTAACACTTGGATAGCAATATGCGTGTGTTCTCCCTGTTTCCGTCGCCTAAGCAAGCGTGGAATGCAGGACCCGTGGGAACTATCGTGTAATCTGCTGACAAGAAGCATGCGCTTGGATCCAAAAGATCTACTCATGCAGTTAAGTTAAAAAAAAATGGTTATTGTTATGTGTAGTCAACTGCTGGTTCCCTTGTATTTGCCAGTTTGTTGATCTAGATTTAAGTTATTGACCACTGGTTCCCTTGTATATGCCAGTGTGTTAATATTAGTCAGACCGGTATCTCAGTCATTTAGGTTAGGTTCATCTTGGCAGAGGCCTTCAGACAGATATGGGAAACACCGTTCGCTTTTCAACCATCTACATTTTTCTTTTTCCATCTTCTTAATCTTTTCATGTGATTAGTCTGACTCCGAGTATGATGTCCATCGTGAAACTATCTTAGTAGAGCTATGTCACTTATATGAATTTTAGTATGCTTGAGTGCAAACTCGTATACAACAATTGGAATTTCGCATCAGGGTTCTTCCTCTTAGAGTCAATAATTGTATGCCAACCAAGGAGGTTCTTTAGTGCTTTCCAAGGTTCTGCGTAGATAGCTAGGGTCTGGAGTATTGGTTTTTGTGGGTACACCTCTGATAAACCCACCCGAGATTAACTCGGTCACTTTTCAAGAATAAATTTTGCTCGAGGACTAGCAAATAATAAGTTTGGGGGTATTTGATAGACACATTTATGTGTCTATTTTCATCTCTTTTGTGTATTTTGTTAGTACCCATTTGTTCTTATTACGGTGTTTTTATGTTTGTTTAGGTGTTTTTGGAGAAAATACCCTTCTGTGGAAAGAGTTGCTCAAAAAGTGATGATTTACACCCCGGAGAAAAGTACTAAAGGCACCCCAGAAATGCACCGGAAACGTCCCAGAAATGTTCCGGAGGAACCCAGAAAAATTACTATTTCCACCCAAGAATTACTATTTCAGTCCAAATTGCTAAAGGGACACCCGTACAGGATTAGGGGGAGGCCAGTTTTCTTCCCAAATTCAAATTCCAAAATTGGCGGGAAACTTAATTATCGTCTGCATGATTTGGAGTTGAATTTTTTGACGTGTTTTTGCGAGATTCAACACCTGAAATCAATTGGGATGGGCTTGAATTCACAAGACAGAGTTAGTACAAGCATTTTGATCGAGCAAAATGGGCCAAGTAAGCCATGGGAGGAAATCAAAGTTAAACAGGGGAAGATATTATCGGGTGCACTGTGAGCTAAATTTGGAAAGTTTGTGGACAAACAGGGGAAGATATCTTCTCTTATAAAGTTTGTATGTGGCTTATGGAAGTATTACAACTCATTTGCGCAGGCAGAAGAGGTGGAAAAGATCGTATCTTGGCTGACAGTGAAGAAAATAAAAAAAATATTTTCCCGAGTAAATGAGAATTATATGGAGTTATTGCGAGGGATTAAATGCTGATGTTGGGTATAAATTAACTCCTTGGGTCGAGTAGAAGGGATGTCGAGAGTCTGGGGGGGTGAGGAGAGCCAGAGAAGAAGAAATTCGAGTTTTCCCAAACTCGGTTTCTGCTGCTGCTGCTGTTGCTGATGAACACGAAGAACACGAAGAACGGACTCGCAGAAGCAGTCGTTTATCAACAGTGAAAGAGACTCACAGGCGTGGGTCGTAGGTGTGGGTCTTAGGGATTCAGTAAAAATAGCACCTCTTCTGTGTCGTTTATATTGGACGCCTTCTGTGGGTCGCAGAATCCTGTTTAATACTTTTTATTTATCTTTTCTCTTCATTGTAAAACACTTTTGAGCATCAATGAAATTCTTTGAGAGGTTTTCCAACATGATGAGCGACTAATTCCCTCGTAACCAAGGCAATGGAGGAAGCTATTCACGCAACATAAATGGGTAACTATTTCATTTAATTATATAATTCACCTAATCGCTGCTTTTGCAGAGTTTTAAATTATTTGAATGATTGTCTTAATTATTTGTTATTCAGTTTGATAGGTTATGCTTGGTTTAATCTCTTGATAATCTATGCTTAAGGTTTACAAATAATGTTTGAGAATCTGTATGATTGATAGTGAATTAAAGATAAAAGAGGACTTAAGAATTGAATTGAGTTTTGAAATATTTATCATTCAATTTTGCATAATAGTGGAATCTAGTGTTTTGGTTACCTCTCGCCCAAACTGTTAATATTTTTGTATAATTATTTATTAAGTCTAAAAAATTATCCTTCACAAGTCCGAGAGTTTGAACCTCATTACTACAACCACGAAAAATCTTTATAACAAAATGGGAAGAAAACTGGCCTCCCCCTAATCCTGTACGGGTGTCCCTTTTGCAATTTGGGCTGAAATAGTAATTCTTGGGTGGAAATAGTAATTTTTCTGGGTTCCTCCGGGACATTTCTGGGACGTTTCCGGTGCATTTCTGGGGTGCCTTTAGTACTTTTCTCCGGGGTGTAAATCATCACTTTTTTAGCAACTCTTTCCACAGAAGGGTATTTTCTCCAAAAACACCTAAACAAACATAAAAACACCGTAATAAGAACAAATGGGTACTAACAAAATACACAAAAGAGATGAAAATAGACACATAAATGTGTCTATCACTAGGCTAAGGTTAAGGAACAACAAACTAATCCACAAGGTTAATTAATCCGGGTATAACCCGACCCGAAACAGTAGCTAAAAATACAGGTGTTACATTCTACCACCCTTAAAAGAAATTTCGGCCCGAAATTTAGGATATACTTATCATATCAAATTCCAAATACAACTCAATCTAACACACAATTTACAATTTACATGAATCACACAAAAATAATAATACAACTAATACATGAAATAAGCAATATACCAATCAAATCAAACAAGCATGTGTATCGATATACAACAATATTTTATATTTGGTCTCATTCAATATCTAAAGCCTAGAGCTCTGATACCAACTTGTAAGACCCCGAGTTCCGGACCAGGATCAAACCCAAATGGAGATCCGAACTCGAAGTGACATCCAACATGAGCATAAGACACAATTTCGATTAATCAATAATGTACATTTTCAACCAACAAGATCACCACCCAAGTATTATTTTCACTAGATCATCTAATTAACATTTCAAAATATGACACCAAAATATGACTCCATAAAGTATTATTTTCACTAGATCATCTGAGTACATTTTTTTTAATCTCTTATTTACATTGAAGTTGCGATTGATAGATTGACGTGGTTGCGGTACAAGTCTTTATAAAGCAGAAGAGAAAATGGATAAATGGTATGTATCGCCCTTTCTCACATGACAAGTGTTCATATTGAGTAATTTATTAGGGTATATGTATTACATATTTTTCTTTGGCACCCATTTTTGGCAACCAAATTAGTGTAATCTTCTTATACTTCAATTAAGTTAGTAATATTTATGCTATTCCTTTAATTTCAGAAACACAGAGTGTAATTCCCCGACCCTCCACCGATACGAACCCCACTTAGACACTGGGGATATCCGACAGTGTGGGGTTTTCAATGGGCATCGGTGCAATATCCCAACAAAAACTTCCTGGGAGGTCACTCATCCATAGATCACTCAAGTGTATCCATCAGGCCTCAGTGTTAATTAGGAAAGGAAAAACCATTACTTATATTTCATTCAACCAACCACTGCCGAATATCAGAATATTACACAAAGGAACTTTTGCGATCGAAATTAAGGTTGAATATTCCCTTTTTGAAGAGAACTCACAAATCATCAACTGATAAAAGAAGAATTAAAGAAAATTAGATGAAGAAAAAGAAAAAGATTGAAATTTATATGAAGAAGAAAAATAGAACATGAGCGAGATTTAGATCAAAAAGATTAGAGAATCTTGCATTTATTTGTATGGTACCATAGTTGTATTGAAAGATTCTTTCATTACAATGAAAAAAATTACAACTGACATTATATATAGTCAGTAATAAGACCGTAAACCAAGAAGGTAAAGAAAAAGTTAGCCAGCAGACAACAGCCAACTATCAAAGCAAAATACGACATAAGAGAAACACACATGTGAAATAAATTTACTACAAGATTGCGTTCATTTATGAAGAAGTTTCATGAAGAGTTTTACAAAAGGTAATTTTGGGGAAACTCAATTATAATAAAAAATGAGAATTATGAGATAGAAAATTATAAACAAATAGCTAGGTCAAATATGATCCTGACGGTCATTTGTTAGTTTATGTAGCATGCCTTAATTTTATAGATGTAGGATATCAAAATTATAAACTTATAATGAGTCAATTCGACAATTTGTAATTCATGTGAGAGTTTTATTACATATGTGCTGGGAGTATACATTTCTCAAACTTCAAGTGGTATTACTATTTATTCTTATGTTTTACACCCAGATTCGGCTGGCAATTGCTTGTGTTGTTAGCTTCAAGATTAAAAAAAAAGTAAAAAATCACAAGTTATTTGGTTATCTTTTTAAACAAAAAAGGTCACTCTTAAAAATAATTGCAACCACGAATATTTTTATTGAAATGAAATCATAATTCATATATATTATTGAAACGCAATCACTAATTGCAGCCACAAACATTTTATTTAAATGAAATCAAATTCACATACGCTAATTGAAAAGGGCTTGTCGTCTTATCCAATAATATATTAGTACATGAAAATTAAGGTGTGAACCAGCACCATGAATTCGAAAATTGTAGGCCATCCTCATTTATTAAGAAACTCTTCAAAGCTTGAATAGTGCAGTTAGGGCTGATTCTCCATCAAGACCCTTTCCATAATGGGTCGTAAGGTATTCGTATATTGTTGTTTCTCGATATATAGGACGGTCGGTCTCTGTCAGCAACTCTTTTATAGGTCCATACTTCCTTGTTGATGGTTCAAGATGAGTGCCGTTAAAGAAACACGCGAATGACATTCGGGGTTTCTCAAGGTTGCATATGACCCGGTGCTCCACACTCTTGAGTCGATCATTGGTTATAAGCTGCATCAAGAGGGAAAAACAAAAAACATTAAGCAACTGAAGATATACTAGTAAACCCCTTGATTAAATATTTAAACGTTCAGAAAACAATATTATCTTAGAATTAAATACTTTCCTGGAAAAGATCACCAATGTTTACAATTAGAGCGCCATGTACAAGAGGGACATCAACCCATTGATTCTTATGAAGTACTTGAAGACCACTAATGTGGTTATCCGGCAACAGTATAGTAAGAAAATCTGCATCAGTATGTTTTTGTATCCCAAAAGTGAGTTCTGGATGGGGACACTCCGGATAGTAGTGACAGAGAAAATCCCAACCTTTAGCAAGTTCCATGTCCTTGAGATAGTTCCGCTTCAACCCCAGGCCCTCAGAGATTAACTCCAACAATTCCAAACATAATTTTTCCATCTGAACCGAGTACTCTGTTATCGTTTCCCTAAGAGAAAATACACAATAATTTCTTTATGATTTTGTCTTTTATAAGTGTCTACTCATTATAGATTCATCAAAACAATATTTACACATGAACCTCTTCAAAATATGAGTTTATCCACAATTTAAAAATTATAATTTTGGATAAAAAAATATTTTTTTCTTTTTAATGTTTACTAAATTTATTATTTTCCAAAATTCAAATAAAATAAACTAGTCAGATTAGGTTAATTATGTCAGGTATTGTTAACAAAAAATAATTGTTTCTAACTGTATCATGCCTATTTTCAAATTGAAAAGATGCGAGGTAAAAATATCAATAACCAAATTAGTTTATCCTTCTCTTTTATCAATCGGTGTGATATAATCTCTTTATGCATAAATACATTTGCTCAAAAAAAATGTTTTTTGAAAAATATATATAAACATTAATTACTGCTTGTATTTTGAAATGTAAATAAATTATATAAATATTTTGTTTACCTATAAAAAAGAATAATTGGGCCATAAAAGTCAATAGCAGTGCTACATTGGTTGAGGTTTGAGTTCTCCCGCCCTATCCGAAGACTAGCAGTGACAGATTTTTACGATGAATAAGATTCAAGGTTATGTCACACGGAACAGCCCGCGAGACCCGGTTCTCGATAAGGATATCATTTTCGAAAAACTAATAAAAAAATATGGAGATTGAGTATATTTTATAATAGGAAGGTAAAAAATTAAACCATTTAACTAAAAGATAAATAAATCCAAAATTCATACAATGTTGATTGTAAATACAGTATTACATTGAAAAGTGGGTAAATATCCATTTAGAAAAAAGGGAGAGGATCCAAGGACATGGTTAGAATCACATTATCTTAATATTTTGGCGTCATTTGTTTTTGTAAAACCCATATTGCAACAAATTTGAAGATAAATTTTTGAAGCTCTACCTTGATGTTAAAAATGAGTGCATCCCTTTATGCAAAACCACTTTAATTTCAACTTTTATTATTTAACATATGATTTTTAAAGTGGTAGATTATGGTCATATACATCAACATTCAATTTTTTTGGTAGCATCATAGAGATTCATAAGAGGAATATGCAATCAGAAAATTAGCTTCTCGCTGCCATTTTTTTTTCCCACTAAATGACGCCAAAGTATGAAATAATACTCTAGTTTTTATTAACGAATTAAAATATTACCATAATAATGTGCAGTAATAATTTACCTGATAAAAACTGGAATTTCTTCCGATTTGGGGGTACTGGAGCCATGTGACAGTAGTAAGTGTCCCTCCAGGTTGAAGCTGGTGCTTGGAAAAGATCGAAGTTACTTACATAACTAGATTTTATATCACGATTACGCGTGTATAAGGCAGCTCTAGCCTCAGCCGGTTGCTCATGAACCATGCATGCTTTTTCCAGCATTTCATCCATAAGATTTTTGGGAACTCCATGGTTCACTATTTGAAAGAAACCATAATTCTCACATGAGCTTATGACTTGATCAATGATCATCTTACGCTTCCGATCATCGCCTTTTTTAATGTTTCCAAGGTCGATAATAGGAATGCTAAATTCTTTTGATGATTCGGGATAGGAATCCAAATTTTTCTTGATGTCAGCATCATCCGTTGGTGGAAATAAAAATCTTTGGGATCGTTTTGATTCCTGAATCAACTAATCCTCTCACCCCGATTTTGGTTTCATCGAAAGCCTTCAATTCTTTCATTCGATCATAATTATTATTCTGGTTGTCACCATTTGAATCCACCATCATTTGGGTTTTCTCCATTGTATTGTTAAGAAAATTTGTAAAAAAAACCTTAAACTGAACACTCACTTGCTCCTCTCTAGCCTTAAGAAATCAAACGAATTTCTACTCATAATGCAAATATTTAGAAAACTCTCGAGATTGTCAAAAAAACATTGTATCTATAATCTCTTCCAAAACCATCTTTTATAGCTAAGGTAATTAAACCGCATTAATGACAAAGATCTTTTGATTAGTAAGAAAATCTTGCGGCTGATCAAATAATTAAAATCCCCTACAACAGGCAAAAAAAAAAACAGAATACAATAAGTACCAAAATCTATAGACTTAATTAGAGAATCCTAAGTTGGAAAATGTTTTTGAGAATCAACATGAAAAATCATTCCACCGCACTAATTAATTTAGTTAAGTTGACACAATTTACTACTCCCTCCGTCCCACTATTAGATGACCTAGTTCAAGTTTGCACAATTCTTAAGACAATGAATGGAAGGGAGTATTTTTTACAATTATACCATTATAGATAATAATTTGTAAAATTTAGAATTGATTTACATCCCAAACTATACCATGGATTTTCTTAAACTTTGTACCATTGAAAAGCATTTTAAAACACCTACGTAACAAATATAAACAAGGGTATATGAAATTATACATATTTGTTAGACTACCGATAATCAATCAAAAGGATAATTTTAGAAGTATCCCCTTGTTTAATGAAATAGGTCAACTAATAGTGGGAAAATTTTTATACTAAGTAGGTCATCTAATAGTGGGACGGAGGGAATATAGTATATAGGACAAGATACAAGTTGTTAATGCAAAGATGGATATTTTTGGAATGTTTCTATGAAATAATAATTCACTGTATGATGAAGATTTTTTCCATTCATATCCGAGGAACTTATCCTTCAACCTACAACCAATTTATTAACGTGGTAGGTTTGTGTATCTCTAATTACTTCAAAATTAGCTTGCAGCTTATTGATTAGTAAGTCATCCAGTAACGGCAATGTGCCTTTATCAAAGATTGGACATAGATTTGAGCAACAGTTGTAAATTTCACGTATCAAAAGATATTTGAGTCGGTACATATGCATTAGAGAGCAAGACATAAATTTTAGGCGTTTAACAACTCTAATTGTTTTTAGCATACAAAACAACTTATTAGCCAATATGAACACCCTATTTTACAAGCTTGGCTACATTCAGGTTGATATATCTGTGGTGTGGACGGGACTGTTCAAAGCTTGAATAATGTTAGTGCAGATTTTCCGTCAAGACCTTTTGCATTATAGTGTTTTATATACTCGTCTATCGTTGTTTCGCGATACTTAGGACGGTCGGTTTCTGAGAACAACTCTTTGATAGGTCCATACTTTCTTGTTGGTTGTTCCAGATGAGTGCCGTTAAAGAAACACGCAACTGACGCTCGGGGATTTTTAAGGTTGGCTAGGACCCTGTGCTCCACACTCTTAAGCCGATCATTCGATATAAGCTGCATTGAGGGGGAAAAAATATTTAGGGGGCTGGAGAGTACTTGTTCGAGGCTGCATAAGTTACTCTGATCTATTCAAAATTTTCCCAGACTATTTGCATTGAGAAATTCGAATGACAAGAATGCTAGCTCTAGAATGAAATACTACTTGCCTGTAAAAGATCACCGACGTTCACAATGAGAGCACCATGTACAGGAGGGACATCAACCCATTGATTCTTATGAAGTACCTGAAGACAACTAATGTGGTCATCTTGTAGCAGTATAGTGAGGAAATCTGAATCAGCGTGTTTGGATGTGCCAACAGTGAGTTCCGGTTGGGGGCACTCTGGATAGTAGTGACAGAGAAGAGCCCAACCTTTAGCACATTCCATATCCTTAAGATAGTTTCGCCTCAATCCCAGACCCTCTGATATTAACTCGAACACTTTCAATCCTAATTTTTCAATCTGATCTGAGTACTCCATCATGGTATCCCTAAGAGAAGGTACACAAATATAAATTTATAAATTTTCCTTCTAGCAAATTCGTATCTTACGGCAGTACAGTAAAATTATACTATACATTACCTTAGAATAATTGGAATTTCTTCTGGTTTTGCAGGTGTAGGAGCCAAGGAACAGTAGTAAGTGTCCCTCCAGTTAGCAGCCGCTGCTTGGAAAAGATCAAAATTACTTACATAGGTAGATTTTAGTGCAAAATTACGTATATAAAGGGAAGCTTTAGCCTCAGCTGGTTGTTCGTGAAACATGTGGACTTTTTTGAGCATTTCATCCATGAGATTTTCGGGAACACCATGGTTCACTACTTGAAAGAAACCGAAATTCTCACATGAGCTCATGACTTGATCAACGATCATTTTTCGTTGATGATCATCCCCTTTCTTGATGTCTCCGAGGTCTATAACAGGGATGCTAAATTCTTTCGATGATGATCCGGCCTTCTTCTTCTTCTTCATGTCATCGTCCGCGGCTGTTGTGGAAATGAAAATCCTTGGGATCTCTTTAATTCCTGCATCAACTAAGCCTCTTACTCCGGCTTTAGTCTCATCGAAAGCCTTCAATTCTTTCATTCGATCGTAGTTATTCGACTCAAATCGAGACAAAATATCAAGATTGTCACCATTTAAATCCGCCATCAATCCGGTGGTGTTCTCTGTTATCTTTGGTTTAAGTCGGAAGATGTAATCGGTAGTATGAAGACTTGGGAGTACTTCTCTAGTTACTTTTCTGCTCCATAATGAAGTGTGATAGCACCGCACTCCTTGTCTTAGTTCATATCAACCACTAGAATTAGTGGCAATCGTGTGTTAGAGGATTTACGTTTATGTCTGGTACGTGGCTACTTTATCACCTGAACTGACCCATATCCTCATTGTTAAAATTTATATCCAAGCGTCCCATACAGGTTTCGAACTTGCGACCTTCTAAAAGTGCGTATATATAAGGTTCAGATGTTCCTTTTGGTCTCACACCGACAAGGCTGCGTAACGGAGAGTGGTTTAAAGGGAGCGGAATCGGGAAACCGGACACGACCTTACTTGAACAGGATCTGTTCTATAGGCTCGTACCTCTGTATCCTTGAGTTCTAAGGAGACAGGAACCGCAGTCACGACCAGAGCGTGATTAATGGCACGCAGGCCTATGATGTAGGCCCTGCGGCTGCAGATGATCGTTCTCAGCTTGGCCTTGGCCTGCTGTGGTGGTCGTGCGGTTGTCTGACAGACTCCTAAATCTTTTT
Source organism: Papaver somniferum (assembly GCF_003573695.1). NCBI lineage: Eukaryota > Viridiplantae > Streptophyta > Magnoliopsida > Ranunculales > Papaveraceae > Papaver > Papaver somniferum. The sequence goes on from NC_039364.1 coordinate 32,141,431, forward strand.
GGCTGGCCTTGGCCCTTTTTGCTGGACTCGACATGAAAGACTGCAACAAAGTGTTACTTGTGATTCTGAATCTGAGACTTTGGGTATTCTTTTTCATTAGAATTCAAAGCTTGGCTGGATCCATAATCTGAATGTTGCGACCGCCAACCAGATGCTAGTTGTTCTGGTAATGCAAAGATGAATGTTGGAAACTTGGAATGCTTCTATGAAATCATGATTCACTGTATAATGGAGAATTTTGCAATTCAAGCATGGAGTTAACATTGTTATCTTTCTAGAGCTGGCAAAATATCGAACTATTACAAATGTGTCCTTTTTTCATCTCTAATTACTTCAAAGTCAGCTCGCAGAGAATTATTAACAAATGATTGAGTGACTGTGATGAATTTGAGCAGCAGTTATGAACTACATTCATTCAAAGATATTTTTATAGTCAACCAAATTTGAGCCGTCACATATGACACAAACTCTAGGCGTTTAACAACTCTACTTGTTTCAACATACAAAACAACAAATTAGCCAATATGGGAACCCTATTTTACAAGCTTGGGTACATGGGTTGATAATACAAACAAGGCTCGTATAACTGAATTGGTACAGATAATAAGAATCCTCTTTTATGCACTCCATTAGTCACTCTTTTGACTGGCTGGGTGCAGAAATTGGATTCGAAAGTGACAATTTGTGTGAAAATGCAGCCTTCTTATTTACAATTTTTTGATCTGCAAAAAAAAAACATGAAGTTAGCAATCTTGGGAAAGTTTTCTGGAAGATGTTTGATTACTGGTAGGAAGAGCCGCTATGTAACTTACAGAAGGAAAGAAACCCAGGAAAATGATTGAAAAAGACACTCAAGTTTATGTATGAGTCAACAGTAGGGGTTTGAGCGCATGTGTAAAAGAGCATGATGTGAACTTACCTTTCTCAAGTATTTCTTTTGAACATTCAGTGCCTCCTTACAAGCTTCCTTGGCATCTATGTCTCCATTTATATCATTCAAGATCTGCCACAGAACTTTCAGGTAAGGAAAAAATAGTGGGAATTATCTGAGATGAATTTACGCAATGGGAGAAGAAACATCTTAACCCAATGAACCCACCTTAATAATATCATCCAAACCCTTGGCCTCCCTCAGAAACCGCTTATTCCTGGCCTCAAGAACACTTGCAACAAGGAAGATAGATAGTGAATCTTCTGATCCAGCCTTCACATTTTTCCTCTCAAATTTTCCATACTTCTTCAGCTGCATATCATTTTCCTTCGGCAGTCTGCACTTAGTTGTATCTTCATACAACTCCTCATACGCAGAGAACGTGTTTGGGTTGTATTCCATGGCCCACATCATCTGAGATCAACCATGATGACCGACAAGAAAAGAAAGAAAGTTCTGCTATTCAGTTTTATAAGTAGGTTATGTGTAATATCAGATGTACAACAATAGAGCTACAACTCAAAGAGATGCATGAGATGGATAAGCTGAAATTTGTAAACCTTCAAGAGTAACTGAAACATACTACACAACTGAGAATTTTAAACCTTCAAGAGTAACTGCAATTTTTAAAATCAACCGACTTCTAGTCTGTGGCATACCTCCCAAAGGTGCATGGCATCCACAACTGAGAATTCTCTACGGAAAAGTACCATCAACATCCGGAATGCAAATAGATACTGGCCTCCATCTAGATCCTCTGTTATTGGAAACTTATCTACGTCAGGAGTTCATTTTCTTTCATTGCATCAAATAGTTAAAGCTTAAACAACATCATAAATGAGATTATGACACTGAAAAATGTAAAAGACATTGGTAATTGGTTGTCCTTAGTATCAAGTGATATTTGCATGGTTGAATAATGTCTTTGATTTTTATGTGGGATCAATGACAGATTTGATTGTAGATTTGATAATACAGATTATCAATCCTCTTTTGCGTCCTTAATAAAAGGGAAAAGAGTTACAAAATTATAACTAAGCTATAAGCACAAAACTCAAGCCTCTTTTTCCTAAGCAACATTTTACGTTGGGATTAAGTAAGATTCTTTATTTGGTGCCAATGTGTTGATTACTTATACTATATTATTATTTGAGCCAGACATACACACCCGCGCGCGAGCGCCCCCCCCCCCCCCCCCCCCACCCCCCCCCCCACACACACACACACACACACAAAAAAAAAAAAAAAATTTAGGCACGAAAAATGTCAGCTTACCATTTTAAGTTGTAATGTTGTATACTTAAGTTGGGAGTAAGGACTTGATTTATTCAGGGAGCAAATGCTTTACTAAAGATAATACAAGTACAAGTTGTACAACCCCCTTACTTGAAAGCATTTTCCCCTTACCAATTTAAATGAAATGCGAGAAAAGCATACCTATATGTTGATGAAGCTTTGGATCAACAACTCTCAGTACTTCTGCTAGTGTGCTGAGTTGTGACTGAACCCCAACTGAATTTTTTGTGCACTTAAAATTTCCTCGCTTTCAATCAAAAAAAAAAAAAAATTTGAGTCAAGGGATTGAATAAAATGTGAAAGATGCAAAATGCAAACCAGTCGGAGAAAAAAAAAATTGGTTTCAAACAAAGAGCTAATTCGTTCCAGTTAGAAATAGACTACAGGGGGAAAAAATAATAATAAAATAAAAAATAAATGAATAAAAAGGTTTAAAGTTCAAACTGAACTTGATTAAGGGCCAAGAGTTTATATGTATATGTGAGAGCAGCACGAACCGAAAGGAACTCATCGGATACCTAAACCATCAAAGTATCGTTACATGAAAAACAGCCCCCTGTAAACTGGGAGTTGGTTGCTTGAGCTGGTTTGAATTTGTTTCATGACCACATTTACATCGTTGTTCGGCGTGATAAGACGTGTGGGTTATGACCTCATTCTGAGAGCTAAACCTGACCCCAAGTTCCACCTGAGCAGAAGGAATAGCCTCAACTAACTCTAGCGGGATCCTAGAGTTTCATCTTGTGACCCTAAGTGTTTACATGTGGGATGATTTTGCATTAGCATATGAGATTATGACTTGCTTTGAGTTTGGGTACTTGACTCTGAATTTGACCCAGTTGAGTTCAATCTTTCCTCAAAGTAATACTAATAATCTTGAAGAGGAAAATCGGTTGACATTGAGAATATAATCCGATCTTGTGAGTTGATAATTTACTATGAGTGAATCTAGCAGTGCAATTACTCAGAAGAAATTAGTCGTAGTCACTACTCAAGCAAATGAGTGATATGCGAGAAAATAAGAAAGGCATGGTCAATGTTTAAACAGATCAATATAAGGAAGAAATTTCTCTCAGCTGCAAAAAATGGCGGGGAGAATTCCAACTCTTAAGCAACGGGAATCTAATGGTGGGAGAGTATCAGGCTGCACAAATGTGTTATCGGTCAAATGGATTCACTTCCTTAATAATCACCGGTAACTCTTCCTTATCACCTAAATACACATATCTGAGGTGATCCGGAAGAGGTTTCAATTCAAGAATACTTAAATGCAGGGTATTATATATTCTGTTGTCAGTCAGTGGCATAATACTTTCCAATCACTCTCCCCTAAAGCTTATGAAGTATAAAAGAAAACTTAATACTGCATCCTCTGATGGTATACATGAATGAACTACAACACACGACCTGGATTTGGGGAAAATAAGAGGGAAGAGTATAGACTACGGATACAGGGTGAGTTATGTAATCGTTTCTTGAAATTCATGACACTAAAGCACATAAAATTGCGTAAGCAGAAGATAAGTTGCTGACATATCCACGGTAACACTCCGATCATGTGACAATATAAAAGCAGCTGATTTGTTAATATATAGTGGGAAACAGGAACCGATATAAAATAAAAGATGCAACCGATGCAGTACTCGGATATACCAGGACAGCATGTCTGATGTAACTTTCTTGTGTATAAAAAATATCGCATGTCAAAGTGACACAAAATCCTTCCATACCATGTTAAACACAAATTATTAATTATCGCATTTTTATTCAATATGAACCAATATGAGCATAAGTTCAGAGATGCATACCACCCTGCGCATTAAGCGTTCAAAGCACCAAAATGCATCAGCTTCATTTTCGACTAGAATTACCATTGGAGAGCAAAGATCACTCATTCCTGGAGAAGAATAAATGTGCCGTGACCCATCAATTACTGATATTTTAATGAACCCTATCTTTTAGCTTTTTCTTTGATGGGACAAATATTAGCCAACTAATTACCTTGACAATATCCAATGTCCTTATCCATCCACGCATACACTGCGAGAATATCCCAAAGCTTCGCCAGATTAGCTGCACTTTCATAAAATACAAGTGTTCTATCTGTGCGATGAACGTCCAAACCTGTCACCCAGAGTTTTATAACAGATAATGTTAGGCACAACCGCATTGTTATAGTACCAAAACAGAATGATGACAGGGATTGTTTATTCTTCACTTGCAAATGACGCTGTATAACATAAATCAACAATTTCTAGATATGTCATACAGTGAACTACTTTTTTGGAAAGAAATTTAGAATGAACTTTGCATTATAAGAACGTAGAAATCTATTGTCATATTTTTCTTTATTAGTCATGATGAACTAAAACTTAAAATCATATATTCGCAGGTATATAAGGGGGCATTGTGATGTTTAGTTTAGCGACAATACATACAGAATGAGTTACATGTGAAGTGCAAACAATCCACAAATGGTCACTAAAATATACTCGAAATATGAGATGCTTGTATTAAGATTACCAATTTGATGCAAGCCGAGTTTCCACTGAATCACTTTCTTTTCTACAGCAGCTTCAGTAACATTCACGTCAAGCTTTGTGGGGAAGGCATTGAGAACAGCAACAGCTCCATTATGTTCTGAATCTGAATCACAATTGTTATTAGAAGGATACTGGACTGGTTTCCCATCTTCACTGATGATGGGCATTGTGATATACCTTCCGCTACCTATCATTGGCTCCATATTTTTGCACTCAGCCTTCCAATCCGAATACTGCTCTCTATCATGACCGATAAAAATGCAAAGAATTATTTGAATGAATAAATAATACACCGTTCATTTTATTTATATTCCTTTTAGGTCAAGATTTGAAGAAGATGAAGAATGGCTAAAAAAATATTAAACTATGGACTTCCACCTCATTTAAGTGTATTGTGTGAGCATCAAATAGATTGAAGCTGAATGATACTGAAGCCTGTGAAAGAGTTTAGAAGTTGCTGGGCATTATGTAGTGAACTGAATTGAAAGAATTATCTACCTCCTATGTTTTCTCAGCTGATTCCGTTCTTCAAAGGTACTGTTAGGATCATAGCAAGCCAATAAGAACTCCCAAACCACGCCTTTGATTGATGGATGAACACCCTAGTTGTACAAATAACATTTAAATAAACGACACTTGACCACTTTGAACTTGACAAATGATATGAGAACACACCAATTATTATTATCATTTAGTATTACACAACATGTAAGCATGGAAATGACACAAGTAAATAGATGTTCATAGCCTAATTGAACCTGGACGCTTTTCAGTTTGGTGCATCTCTGACACATAATCGACCAAGAGAACCATATGAACTAATTAGATGAGAGAACAAGTAAGACAAACATGAATTATAAGCACAATCATGGGAAAAGCTTCTTCTTATTATTTTAGCTTCTGAATTCCATTATATGGATATATTTTCTACTTTCTGTGCCCACCTTTTACTGCTGTAACAATCTCTCTAGTTGTATCCCAGAAACTGGTTTCTCATACATTCTGGAGACTGCTGTCCTAATGCCACAAATCGAACAGATAAAAAATTGCTCGATTATCCTATATTCCTTGTATTCTGAAACTACTGAGGTGAATGTTTGCATTTTTTGCCTTAAATATCATAAAACATACAGTTCTATCGCAGTTTTTGTTAAGAGTATGCTACCATCTGATCGTTATAATGTAACAATTAACCCAATAAAAATGACTTAACAGTGTCTAATAGCTCTTACCCCGCGTTGGATTCGGCTAAGTACTTTAGCTATATCCAAATGACCATCAAGAGTAAACGCAGAATTCCACTTTCTCATACTAAGTGTTTTCCCAACCTGTTATGAAATCACCGCACAATCATCAAATTTTAAGAACTAAAAATTTTAAATTCAGAAATGAAAAAATAAAATACAAAATGACTCACCCTGGGTTTAAATCGTGTCTTTGGAACTTCATGTACGAATTCAGGTCTAATTTCATAGAAACAATCAGTTTCCCCTAGCTCTGGACTCATACATCCCCCTTCAAAGCAACCCATTCTCAAAATTAATCAAATTCTATAATCTTTTACTTATTGGAAACCAACTTCAGCATCTCAAAAGCATTCAAAAACCAGCACTTCGAGAGACTAAAACACCTAATATTATTTCTGTGATGAACCCAAATCTGAGTGAACAATTCAGACTCAAATGAAGAATAAAAATGGAATGTATAAAGCATAAAAAAGGAAAAAGAAAATAATGAAGTATAAAGTGGCGGAATTTGGAAGAATAGACAAGGGAAAGTCACTTGATTACCCCGTCAATGAATTAGAAGGAAATAATGGAGAAAAGGAAACAAATAATCGAAAGCGCATTAAGAATCTTTTGTTTTCTCTTTCCTATCTGTCATTTTCGTCTTCCTATCTCTCTCAAACCAATTGTTACACAAAAATTCTGAACAGACCGTCCCCTAAACTCCCCCAAAACTCCAAGACTCTTAATTGGGGACCGAAATTACCAGGAATACCGTTTCATATGAGATAAAAGAGTTATATCCGATCATGGTCGTCGGACCACTCAAACGGTACCCTTATTAATTCCGGTCCCCGCATTAGCAATGTTGCAAAACTCCGTTGATGGACCCAGATCACCCTTTAATGAGCCCCTGTTAATTAATTACCTGAGCGTGGGTCTCACCTTCCCCCACATGACGGTTTCGGGATGGTTTAGGGGGTGGTCTGCCCAGAATCACTCTTGTTACTAATAAAGTTTTATTCTTTCAAATGGTAGTCCTAACTCGTAAGGGGAAGCACTATGGATTAGCATTTCGGAAACTATAGCGCAAAACAGAAACTGAGTTCTTGTGTACTATTTTTTATATTCGATATTTCAGATATATATAGGGAAATCTGGAAACTCCCTAAAATTTAGTGTGTAAAGTAAGTAGTTTACACAAGAATTGGATACGAGAACTAAGTTTCCGTCCAAAATTATATGGAAGCTCGGTTTTCGTAAAGTAGTTTTCAAACGGAAACTCAGGTTTTCGTGTCTTATCGCTTACGTAAGGGTGGATCAGATCTGATCAACTTTTTCTTGTAGCGGAGCGAAATGGCCACATTGAAGCCAAGATAAGGATCATAGCTGTTGGATTTCGCTACAGTTAAGTTATAGCAAAGCGAAATCATCAATCATAGTGCTCGGCCTAACTTGTTGAGCTTAGGAAGACATATATCGGGATGTATATCAGCCGGGTGTCCCACCTGTTTACTCATCTTGTTGGTTTGGGTTGGACTCGCTATTTGACTTTGATCTTACGTCTGATTTGTCTTGGAAAAAATGTTAGTTTATCTTTTTGATGTTTGATGTTTGATTCAAGATTTGGTTTCGCTTATATATTTGATTACGAGGTAATTGAGTCAGGTACTATTTTGTACCTGATTTCTTGGTGTCATATATCTGACTAGATTTCAAAATATTCTATGACTCTACTATTTAATATTCAAACGAGTCAAGTGAAGTAGGGAAAACGGATACCTTGTGTGCCTGTTTTTGGCTCGATCAGTTACTATCTAATCAAATTCAAATTGTTCTGGATTGCTTTTACTAGTCAGTTCAGCATATATTATGAGGATTTTAAATAAGTACTCGTTTTTTTGTAAATCCATTTTATTATTTTTTAGAGCATTGCTCGGTTGAATCCACAAGTTTTGCTATCTCAAGCCTGTTGTCAATGTTAGGTGTTCAAAAATATATCTTGATTTCTAGTCTGCTAAGTCAAGTTTTGGATAGGTTAGAATTGTAGTTGAGTATCAGAGATCGTCCTTGAAGACTGAAGATTGACGAAGACATTTGGAGAACTTTCGTACCAGATATGTGAAGACTGGACTATTTTATTTTACTCACTATACCATCATTTTATCTATTGAGATTATGTTGTATGACTTATAGTAGATTCACAAAGAAGATGTTTCGAGTCAAGTTGTCTTGTGAAAAATCTTGAAATACGATTTAGCGATTAGATGTTCAAAGGTCCTTAACAATATTAGTTCTATGAATTAATTTGTGGATCAATTGAAAATTTCTCATGCAAATGATTATATCACTTTGGAATGTTTCAAACATCAAAGAAAGAAATATGAACTTATTGAAATTTCTACTCAGGGTAGGTTGGCGAACCACTTCCCAAATCATAGATATATGAGATATAGGAATACAGAAAGGTTGGCAAACCAGTTCGCAAATCGCAAGTTTTAGTTGGGAACAGTTCACGAACCCGGTTGGCGAACCGTGGTGAGCTGATTTTTACAAGTTAGATAAATAGGCTAGCAGTTGACGAACCCGGTCCACGAACCGTGGTCAATCGAGTTCGGTAGTCTAGTGGGTTGGCGAACTCGATTCACAAACCATAGTACCCTGACTCGTGAACAAGCCATACAGTTTTCAAAGCGTTGTACCAACTATCCCGAAAATGTATAGCAGATGCTTAAGGACTTAATATTTTAATATGTTTAGCATTACTATAACTCTCTTAAACACTTCTAAGACTTCATTGATTACTTAAACACTTATGTGTTTGTATCATGATTAATTTCTTAGGTGTTTAAATGAACATCAAATAGTTTTCAGTTTTTTGGCTAACTTGCCAAACCGAATAATCATTATACACGGTTCTGTAACCGAACCTATGTGGATAATCTTCTATTGTAGTTTGAAGACCTAAATTTTTTGCTTGATTCTCAAGTTATCTTAGCATGAACTCTAAGCTAACCTTGGTCTTTGAAAATTATAAATAAAGCATCTCTATCAACTGGGAAAATCAATCCCTGACACTTTGTATCCTAGTTGATTTTAGAGTCGTCTTCTATTGACCTTTTAGGTCTACGACTAAAAGACTTCGCTTGGGGATTCGTGAATCCAGGTCCGACTATCTTTACCTTGATAGTTCGTGAATCCTGATCTTGCTTTTATGTTATCGAGGTTCTCGTAATATCTTTCAGGAAAGATAGATAACAATCGCAAAGTTTGTACGTTAATCTAAACACTTGCGTTCATCCTTATAGTTTAAGGTTCGGTTTCATACTTGTACTATATACCAAATGTATACCTTGTGGTTTGCTATCTTCTTGGCAGACTTTGTCCATATTTGATCACACAAGGTGAAAAGACGAGGGTACCCAAATACACCACAATCTTTTATTTATCAACCTATAAGTCCTCTTCCGAATGTGATCGTCTATGGATAGAGTCGAGACAATACGATAATTCGGTTCACACTTCGTGTGATCGTCTATGGATACGAGATCGGGACAATACAACAACAAGATCACTTGTGTGATTGTCTATGGATACAAGATCGAGACGATACGACAACAAAGTGTGTACATGATAATAGGTTCGGTAATAAACGAAACTCTATAGGATCACTATCAAGTATTACGGAGTCAACGTATAAGTGCGATTTACTTTAATTGTAATAAAACAATTATAATGTGGAATAGTAAAGTAATGGCACAACAAGATTTTGTTAATGAGGAAAACTGTAAATGCAGAAAACCCCGGGACGTAGTCCAGTTTTGAATACTCTCAGAATTAAGCCGTTATACAAAATTAAATATCAACTTCGTATAGTTGAGACCAAGAAGACTACCCCTAGATACTTAGTTCCCTCAGTATTCCTGCGCCTTCGGCTTTTAGAGTCACACACTTACAAAACAAGTCATTTGGATCGTATTCCAAACAACAAAGGAAGAATCTATTTGGCAACCACTCTTATCAATCTTGTTAAAGATAAGATGAGTTTTTGACAAAGGCTCTTATGTATAACCTAATAAACTCCATTTTCTGGTTAGATCAATCTATCCAATAACTACTGAAATAGTTAAGTTTCTATTCGCAATCAATCAATATAGATCTCAAAGAGAAACTATTAATTGATGTTGATCTCAACTAATCAATCAGATATATCAAAGATAAATCGATTCTAGTTGGATCCCAGCCGATCAAGGTTTGTGCACTAAATCCATAAGATATGAAACTAATAAGAATTTTTCTTCGTCTTCATATCTTCTATTGTCTTCAAAAACCTGCACAACAACACTTGAACCCTCTTGTGATCAATCACACGCAGAACGGGGTCTATTAACAATGGATTATCACAAGATGTCTTTAGATCTAATAACAGTTCTAAAGATCACGTTGATACTTTGATCTGGTCTGAGTGAATATTATATCATAATAGAAGATTCTCAAGAATAAATAAACTAGGTGCAATGAAAGTTTGAACAACCGTTAGTCAATCAAATCAAATCTAAAACTACAATAACAACGCAATCTAGTTTCCCACCAACGGTACTTGTAGAGCTTTATACATTCCATTTTTATTCTTCATTTTTATTCCCCTAAACTCCCCCAAAACCGCTCAGACTTCGCAGATGACCCGGGTCACCCTTTAATGAGCCCCAATTTAGGTTCCATCTTCCCCACTCACATGACGGTTTTGGGATGGTTTAGGAGCGGTCTGCCCAGAATCACTCTTGTTAATAATAAAGTCTTATCCGTTCAAATGGAAGTCCTGATTCCTAAGGGGAAGCACTATGGATTAGCATTTCGGTTCGCTATCGCTTAATTATAGCTAAGAAAAATAAGAATGAAGATGCACCTCATTATGGGGAGGGGCATCGCTTAGCTTAACTGCACAAAAACTATAGCGCAAAACAGAAACTGAGTTCTCATTACTGTTTTTCATATTCGATATTTCGATATATATAGGGAAATCTGGAAAATCCCTAAAATATAGTGTGCAAAGTAAGTAGTTTACATAAGAATTGGAAACGGGAACTAAGTTTTCATCCAAAATCATATGGAAACTCAGTTTTCGTAAAGTAGTTTTCAAATGGATACTCAAGTTTTCGTGTCTTATCGCTTACGTAAGGGTGGATCACATCTGATCAACTTTTTTTTGTAGCGGAGCGAAGTGGCCGCATTCAAGACAAAATAGGGATCATAGTAGTTGGATTTCGCTACAGTTAAGCTATAGAAAAGCGAAATCATCAATCATAGTGCTCGTCCTAACTTGCTGAGCTTAGGAAGACATATATCGGGATGTACATCAGCCGGGTGTCCCACCTGTTTACTCATCTTGTTGGTTTGGGTTGGACTCGCTATTTGACTTTGATCTTACGTATGATTGTCTTGGATAAAATGTTAGTTTATCTTTTTGATGTTTGATGTTTGATTCAATATTTAGTTTGGCTTATATATTTGATTACGAGGTAATCGAGTCAGGTACTATTTTGTACCTGATTTCTTGGTGCAATATATCTGACTAGATTTCAAAATATTCTATGACTCTACTATTTAATATTCAAACCAGTGAAGTGCATTAGGAAAAACGGATACCTTGTGAGCCTGTTTTTGGCTTGATCAGTTACTATCTAATCAAATTCAAATTGTTCTGGATTGCTTTTACTAGTCAGTTCAGCATATATTATGAGGATTTTAAAATAAGTACTCGTTTTTTTGTAAATCCATTTTATTATTTGTTAGAGAATTGCTCGGTTGAATCCACAAGTTTTGTTATCTCAAGCCTGTTGTCAATGTTAGGTGATCAAAAATATATCTTGATTTCTAGTATGCTAAGTCAATTTTGGATATCAGGCATGCGAAGACTAGACCATTTTATTTTACTCACTATACCGTCATTCTATCTATTGAGATTATGTTGTATGACTTATAGTAGATTCACAAAGAAGATGTTTCGAGTCAAGTTGTCTTGTGAAGAATCTTGAAATGCGATTTAGTGATTAGATGTTCAAAGGTCCTTAACAATATTAGTTCTATGAATTAATTTGTGGATCAATTGAAAATTTCTCATGCAAGTGATTATATCACTTTGGAATGTTTCAAACATCAAAGAAAGAAATATGAACTTATTGAAATTTCTACTCAGGGTAGGTTGGCGAACCACTTCCCAAACTATAGATATATGAGATATTGGAATACAGAAAGGTTGGCAAACCAGTTCGCAAATTTCAAGTTTTAGTTGGGAACAGTTCACGAACCCTGTTGGCGAACCGTGGTGAGCTGATTTTTACAAGTTAGATAAATAGGCTAGCAGTTGACGAAACCGGTCCACGAACCGTGGTCAATCGAGTTCGATAGTCTAGTGGGTTGGCGAACTCGATTCACAAACCATGGCACCCTGACTCGTGAACAAGCCATACAGTTTGCAAAGCGTTGTACCAATTATCCCGAAAATGTATAACAGATGCTTAAGGACTTAATATTTTAATATGTTTAGCATTATTATAACTATTTTAAACTATGTTTATCTCTTGTGATCAATCACACACAGAACGGGGCCTGTTAACAATGGATTATCACAAGATGTTTTTAGATCTAACAATAGTTCTAAAGATCCCGTCGATACTTTGATCTAGTTTGAGTGAATCGTATATCATAAGAGAAGATTTTCAAGGATAAACAAACTAGGTGCAATGAAAGTTTCAACGACCGTTAGACAATCAAATCAAATCTAAAACTACAATAACAACGCAATTATCTAGTTTCCCACCAACGGTACTCGTAGAGCTTCTTGATCCCACACAAGTCTTTAACGAGCTGTCGTAAGAGATTTCACCTAATTAGGATACTTTCCTCCACGATTAGATGGCTCCATCAGAAACAACAAGAAATGAAGTTTGTCTGGCTCTTATATTTTGCTAGAAATGCAAACTTAGGTATTTATAGACCAAGGATGTTTGGACACCAAGGAATTTCCAAAACCGAAAATATACTCAAGATATGCAATGAATGCCCAAATTCGATTTTCCTAATTCCAATAAATGCAGTCTAATATTTTCTGAAATCTCTCATAGAAAATCTCTAATTAGTAAATGCACATTACTAATTTTTATTCTCTAGAGCTATGCATTAATTGCTGGTAATTAAAGCATATAAAACCGAAAACTTTAATCAAAAGATTCTCAATTTATTTCTGTATAGGATCTCACTTTGAGTACCAAGGAATATATTTGAACAATAAATGATAAGAGTTACTGCTCATGTTCAAAGTATGTTGACATCTTTACTCGGCAAACCCTTGTTCTGAATATACATGTATCTGCATATTGGAATCGGTTCTACCACACTTTCATACAAGTTTAGAATTAATTCTACCAAAATTCCAAGTTTACTATGTGATTGGTCATACCAAATCACAATGGTTAGTTGTGATCGGTCCTACCAAGTCACATACATGGGTTAGGATCGGTTATACCAATCACATGGATCGGTTCTACCTAAACATGGTACATACTTTTGATCGGTCATACTAGTCACTAGGATCGGTCATACACATTACAAGGATCAGTTCCATCTACACAAGGTATCTACTTGTGATCGGTCGTATCAGTCACTAGGATCGGTCATACCAATTACAAGGATCGGTCACACAAACTCTTATGATCAGTCACACCAATTACCAGTATCGGTCATACCATCTCATGAAGATGTCTTTAGGATCGGTTACACCAATTACTAGTACCGGTCATACCAAATCATAAGTCTAGGTTTTGTGATCGGTTATACCAAGATACATAACCTGAATTAAGATCGGTTCCACCAACTCACACATATTGGTCATCCAAAGAATATGCAATGAATAGCCGAACCAATATACCTATTGATTTCCCTTTCAATTCATGAAACAAGTTCACGAACTTACTTCCTTTAAACAAACGTAAAACATCGTTTCCTAGGATGAAATCTTCACCATAAGCCCATACACATAATCATACAACTATATACAAGATTATGTGGATGTCATATCTACGAAGTTCAAAAGATAAGCATTATATTTCGTAATATAATTCCTTAATACTATGACCATACTATTATGATCATGTATCCACTAGAGTATTATATACAATATATACAACTTCTCATGTTATGTTTTCAATATAGCATGACTTGAAAGATACGTTAGGAATGAAACAAGTTCAAGTCAATATTATTAACCTCAAGTGGAAGGATGATGTCGTCGTCGTAGTCGTTACTTCTTCTCATTCTTCAGGTCTTCTAAGTAATACTTGTATGTCTAAACATTCCTAGACTTTTTAGTATAACCTAAACGAAGTTCACTCTAGTATTTAATCAAGCGACTTTAGATGAGTTTTGATATTAAAATATGACAACCAAACTTGACATACCAACAATCTCTTCTTTAGATGAGTTCGACCGAGCTATGCTCTAACAATCTATCCCTTTGTCAGTTTTAGTGACAAAGCTCTATTTACATATGGAGCTAAATGAATTACAAAATAACTCATTCTTCATACACTTGATTCCAAGTTTCAACAACACAATATCCTGCATATATTCAATCAATAGATGTCGATGTTGACATTTGAATAACAAAATCTTTTACTTCCCCTAATTAATTGGTGGAAACCGAAAATCCTAACAACCTTCTATCATTCTGTTTTTCGTTAAAATTATTTATTATTTCATTTTTGTCCGAATTTCTGAAACCTCTCAAAAAAATCATCTTTGTTAATTAGTTGATTCTTGATATTAGTTGGTTGATTATTTCACACTCCATGTGAACCACATTTTCTATCTATATTACTATTGACCTGTGCGCTTGCGGATTTAGCTGGGTTTCATTTAATCATTCATTTTGGTTATATAAAATCTGTATCAAGTTTTTGGCGCCGCTGCCGGGGAGTGGTTGCAAAATACTCTCTGATTGATATCTTTTTTTATATAATTTTATTTTGTTTTCTTTTAGATTTTTTTTTTTGGTTCTTTTTACGCATTTTATTTGATTTTTTTTCCAGGTACCTTAGTCTGAAGAGGAGCAGGCGAAAAGTAAGTATGCACTCGCAAAGCTTTTGCAAAAGCGACTTGGAAGATCCATTAGAGGTTTGCTTAGTTCATTTCGGGCATGGTTTTGATGATGATAGTGTTATTTGTGAAGTCAATGCTTTGTTAGACTCCACACCGCTGCTAGACACTAGTAAATGGAAGCCCAAACTAGAACCTCTAGCTCTTACCAAGTCTCGAGTAGTTTCATTTGTTGAGAAAACTCTGACCTTGACCCTTAATAATGAAACCGTTGTAGTTGATAATGGGTCAATTAGTCATGATATCATTATTCCGTTGAGACCTTGCTCCTCAGATCCATCTAATGATTTTCTAAAAGCTTTTGTGAATGTCAAACATATTGACACCGGTGAATTCAGACCAATATCATCCGCAAAAGTTATTTCTTCGGACTTAGAGCCAGATTTAGGGAGTACAACAATTGTTCAATCTATAGGTTCGAATTGTTTTTCAAATAAGGTTGAATTCAATTTTAGCTCCCTGGGTACTAATCATTCATGTTGCAGGATTATGTTTTCAACTGAACAGATTAGTTGGGTTGATCCTCAACTCTTCAGGCTTTATATATATAATTCGCAGCTTACCTTGGGGTACCAACCCCATATTGTTTGAGAACGTGATACTGGAAAGCAGGGAGACAAATAATTACCGCTTCATGGAAGTCAACCCACCAGATTTGTTCCCTTTACTCTATCTTTTAATTATTTATTTTTTAAAAAAAATAAAAAAATCTCACATCTTAATTTTTACGTTGGATGACTCAATTACATTGAGGACAATGTAATGTATAAGTGTGGGGGTGTGGGTAATTATCCATATTTTTCCAAATTTTCACTTTTCTTTAAAAAAAAATAATAAAGAATAAAAATTGATTGCATTATATCTCTGTTTTGTTCGAGGACTAGCAAAATATAAGTGTGGGGGTGTTGATAAGCATGTAAATGCTACATTTTATACCTATATTTATATTAGCTAGGATACAATATTGTGGTTACTAATACTATTTAGTGCTTTTGTAGAAAGTACAAGTGAATTCGATCATCCAGCGAATAAACAACAAAATGTGAGACATAATGGTGTTTGCGACGAAAGTGGCAAAATGTGGTTGGCCTGGTACTTCCATATATCAGCAACCACAATGATCAAATATGCTGGCCTGGTATTTCTATATATCAGCAGCACATATTATGCTGGCCTGGTATTTCCATGTATCAGCAGTCGGGTTGGCCTGGTATTTCCATGTATCAGCATCCACAATGATAAAATAGGGTTGGCATGGTATTTCAATATATCAGCAACCACACTTGAGTTACTCATACACCAAACGGATGTTAAGCCTCAAGGCAGAAATGTGAGACGACATCAGTTGTGGGAGTGTTGATTGGTGTCAATCCCGTCACTTATTTAATCTGTCGGACCGTGAAGAAACAAAACGTGTACCAAATGTGTTTGAGGAGCTGTCAAGTATTCAAGTTGCCACATCATCTAGCCAAGTCACCGGCAAACATATCTCGTTCTTATCAGAGAAAAGAACTCTACACAACTTTTGTTATCTCCCCATGAAGCTGCTGCCATTTACCGTGTCTCGGAGAGGCAAATTCATGGTGAAGGATGGAGGTTAAAAGAGCTTTTGCGATTGGTTGCAGTTGGTAGTGAAGGTGGCAGCAAAGGTAACTCGAACATGAAAGAAACCCAGGCTATGAATCAAGTTGTTAGTGTATTGCGAGTCTTCAGCCGATGGTTTCTTCTTTCTGAAGTAGTGGTGCATCTCTGGTACTGTACAACAGAAAAAATGGGTATTCTCCGATGGAGAAGAGGTGTATGTGTGTTAACTTAATTGGGGTTGCTGCCGAGTTCGAAAAATCAGCAAGAGAACATCAATTTTTAAGCTTACGAAACAGCCACGAGCTGCTGACTTTGCCGATGTTTTGTGGTGTTGAACCGCCAATACTTGATAACTTTGATAGTTGGTGTATATGAATGAATGTGATATGTGTATGATTGTGGGACTTGCAGGTCAAGAAGTCTATAAAAATGAGCTGAAATCAGTCTCAAAGTTGCTTTCAGATACAGAGAAAGATGCCCATAAGGTGTTTGAACAATTTCCTGAATGAAGAATTAAGAAGAATGCATGAATGGTGGCTCAACAGCGGCAGTGGGGTTCATATGCTACTGTCATGGGTGTTGGGGTATATATTTAAAAACATAGTTTTGTAATAATATGCCAAAGTTAGAGAGATAGTATGGTGGCATTGTTTTGAGCTCCCACACTATAGGCATGGGTTCAATTCCCACCCCACACAATTTCACTAGGGTATATACTATTTATACTATATATTATATTACATTCTTCCGGGAGCGGGGCCTTGGGGTCTTGGGAGGTCTGCTGATCCAGAAACAATTTTTTTTGCTGTTTTTAACTTAAATTTTCAAAACGTATTAAGATAATTATATCATGATTAATTACAGTTAATGTTGAAATTTTAATACGGCCGTTTTTTTGCTGTTACAAAGAAATTTAATTGGCATTTAATCGAAAATTAATTTTCCATTAATTCCATTGATTCTTTTTGATTATAAAAAAAAACTGGTTTCTGGAAGAGAAAAAATAGAACGTTATTTTTATTTCGTCAAGTTTTCTGAGCAAGTGTTGTTGAAAGAGTTATTATTGATTCGATTTCTCAGTGCAGAGAAATCGAAAGAGATAAGCTGTTTTATCCCATAGGGTTTCGACAAAAAAACTGACTGCTAGCACAATCAAAAGGCAGAGTCGCGAAACACCTTAAAGATAGCGACCTAGTACGCGACTCAGCGGTTTCTTTGTGTGATTTGATTATAGTGCTTTGTTTCCAACAATGGGTGCATTCGATGGTAGTTAATGGTGATGGATGGATTCTGGTTCGATGAGTGGTACTGAAGTTTGCTCGTGCCCTGAATTTGGCAAGGAGCAGTTGGTGTTCGAATTGCAATTGGCAGCAACAGATCAGGGAGGAAATGAAGACGAAATCTAAGTGGTGTTATAGCTGGTGAACTATTTATGGACTAAACTGAGATGGCATTTGGTTAAGCTGTGTGCAGTCGGTGATAGAAGTAAGTATTGCCAGTGCTGGAAGAGAGGAAATGGCAGAACCTCATTGGGTGATTTTGTTTATCACTAGACATGTGGCATGACTCAATTGGCTAATGACGTGGTGTAGAAAATGAAAAAGGAAAGAAGTTAGATTCCTTTGGGATATATTGAGAAAGGGGAGGCCGGTTTGGAGATCTTGGGAGGTTGCGGCCGGGAGCCGACGGCAGCAGCAAAGGCTGTCTAGGGTTTGGAGTTTCATTTTCTCCCTTTTGATTTTGATTAGCTAGAGTTTGATTTGAAAATGTTTATGGATTTTGAGAAAGTCATGTCTAGCTAGATTCATGTTAGGGTTTAGGTAGAATCCAATTTTGTTATGAAAACTCTACCTTTATATGCTTAATAATGAGTTGATTGATTAGTAGTTTTTCTTCATTTGGCTTGGCATTTTATTTTTGATGTGTTTTTCTAGATTATTTATGCTTTTGAATTGATATTGCGTGGTATGCAAGGATTGATAGGTAATGCTTTAGAATCACTACCCATGAAGCGAAGAAAACTAGAGCGGAGAAACAGTATTTGAAAATGCATGGAATAGATTTTTAAAGATTAGTAGAGTTTGCATAATTAATTGGTGGAAACCGAAAATCCTAACAACCTTCTATCATTTTGTTTTTCGTTAAAATTATTTATTATTTCATTTTTGTCCGAATTTCTGAAACCTCTCAAAAAAAATCATCTTTGTTAATTAGTTGATTCTTGATATTAGTTGGTTGAGTATTTCACACTCCCTGTGGGAACGAACTGCATTTGCTATCTATATTACTATTGACCTGTGCGCTTGCGGATATAACTGGGTTTCATTTAATCATTCATTTTGGTTATATAAAATCTGTATCACAAACCGTGGAATTATGTTCATGAATTGGTTCTTGTATAAGTACTTTGTACAATTACAAACCAAACTGATTTTGACTACCAATACATTGGAATACCGGGTTGGGCCAGCGAAGAAACAGGCAGTGTGTCAACGCTGATCATGTAGTTGTTTACTGGTATAGTGTTATTGGCTACCAATACAACTTATATGTGCATCGTGGTTGACAATTTTTTCGATACTGCTGATAGACGCATATATGTGTCTATTTTGTTCTCAATTCTCTGTATTGTTAGTACTTGTTTTCGTCCTTATTATGGTATTTTGCGTGTTTGTAGGTATTTTTTGGAAATAAATAATTTTGGAAAAATCGGCTCGAAAAATTATGCGGAGCATCCCCGGTGGAAATTTGTTATTCGGACTCTCATTTTGGTTAAGGGGCAACCCAATTACTAAAGGGCCCTCAGTTGGGCATTTGCTACT
Organism: Papaver somniferum; assembly: GCF_003573695.1. Lineage (NCBI taxonomy): Eukaryota > Viridiplantae > Streptophyta > Magnoliopsida > Ranunculales > Papaveraceae > Papaver > Papaver somniferum. The sequence goes on from NC_039364.1 coordinate 32,160,986, forward strand.
TTCACTCCACAGACGGTTAGGAGGACACCCTTCTTCATGATTTGAAAATTCAAAATGGCGGGAAAGTTCATGCAGTTCACGGAAGAAATTTGGGTTCGATCTTGTGTGGGCTTTGAGCGAGATTCAATCACTGGATTTTGTTTTGATTGACCTGCTTGGGATAAACAGGGATTGTATGGTTAATGGATTCGATCCAGTTGGGATAGAACATCGAGTCTTGGTTAAACAGGGAAGAGAGATTATCACGGGATATTGGATGATACGTAACTGCATGGGAGAATATTTTCTTCTTTATTCAACAAGATTCGACCAATCAAGCCAGGATAAACAAGGAAATCCAGCTCAGAACAAACGTGTGAGAAGAGAACAGGAAAGTATCTAACAGAAGACGCGTGAAAGGTGAACATGGAAAGAAATATTCCCGTGAAAATAAAAATCATTAAGGGAGAATTATTTTCATTTAACTCGGATTATCTCGGTGCTTTTGAGTATAAATATGTCTATGGGGTTGAATAGAATGGTTGTCGAGAGTTTGAGGGCTTGAGGAGAGCTGAGGAGCAAGAAATCAAGATGAACAACAAGCTTCCTGCTGTTGTTTGCTGCTGCTGATGAAGAACACCAAGAACACGAAGAACGGACTCGCAAGGACAGTCGTTTATGAACAGTGTCTAAGACGCACAGCCGTGGGTCGCAGTACAGTTTAAAGAGCAGCAGCACTTGTGATTTATCGTTCATTCTGTGACGCTTTTTGTGCGTCGCATATTACAGTTTACACCATTTTCTCTTCTTCTCATCATTTGGAAACCATTTTTGAGCCATAATAAATTATTTTGAGAGCATTTATACTATGATGAGCTAATTCCCTCATAACCAAGGCAATGGAGGAAGCTATTCATGCAACATAAATGGGTAACTATTTCATTTAATTATATAATTCACCTAATCGCTGCTTTTGCAGAGTTTTAAATTGTTTGAATAATCGTCTTAATTGTTTGTTATTCAGTTTGATAGGTTATGCTTGGTTTAATCTCTTGATAATCTATGCTTAAGGTTTGCAAATAATGTTTGAGAATCTGTATGATTGATAGTGAATTAAAGATAAAAGAGGACTTAAGAATTGAATAGAGTTTTGAAATATTTATCATTCAATTTTGCATAATAGTGGAATCTAGTGTCTTGGTTACCTCTCTCCCAAATTGTTAATATTTTTGTATCTTTTTATTTTTAAATCTTTACAAGTACGAGCAACGAACTTTTACTACCACTTTCAAAACTACAACAACTGCGATGCTTACAGGACTGCATGTTTCATATTTGGCGATGCTACCGCACCAGAATTATAATATGTATGCTTGGATATTTGACGATGCTACGACGGTGTTTCAGAATTATAATATTTATTGAAAAAAGGGGGTCTAACAACTACACCCAACATTTCGTTTAGAAATCTATATGGACAAACTCCAATATAATTCCAAGAGAGTCAACTAGACAGTCAGACTCAATAATTGGAAATACATCCAAGAGTTGTATCTCAGTTTATCAATGTGATCAACAAATCAAATAGATAGAAATCCGCGAGTCTGATTAATATGAGAAACAACTTGAACGGTACCAAAGACCAATGTTCAAGTGTCAATCAATTTATATCAACAACCAAATGTTGGATTATCTAATTGATTGAACTACGCACAACCTGTAACATTTCAATTACATAAAAAATATAATGCGGAAAAGAAATAACAAAAACATCAGAATTTTGTTAACGAGGAAACCGCAAATGAAGAAAAACCCCGAGACTTAATCATGATTTGAACACCACACTGTATTAATCCGCTACAGACTTTAGCCTACTACAAGTTAACTTCGGACTGGAATGTAGTTGAGCCTTAACCAATCTAACCCTGATTAAGGTATATTCGCGTTCCTTACGTCTCCAAAACCACGCCGGATTCTACGCACTTGATTCCCTTAGCTGATCTTACCCACAACTAAGAGTTGCTACGACCCAAAGTCGAAGACTTGATAAACAAATCCGTCTCACACAGTAAAGTATATTGAATAGATAAATCTGTCTCCCAGAGAAATACCTACGAGTTCTTGTTCCGTCTTTTGATAAATCAAGGTGAACAGGAACCAATTGATACATCAGACTTATATTCCCGAAGAACAGCCTAGTAATATCTTAACCGTATGGAATCCGAACAAGATATTATGGAATTACAAACAATGAGACGAAGATGTTTGTGACTACTTTTTATCTTACCTATCGGAGATTGAATCTCGAGCAAATCATAGAGAAGATAGTACTAAATACGATAGAACAAAGTAAGATCAGAACACGCAACTACAGAGAAAATAGTTGGGTCTGGCTTCAGAATCCCAATGAAGTCTTTAAGTCGTTAACCTATAATGGTTTTAGAAAAACCTAGGTTAAAGGAGAATCGACTCTGGTAGCAACTAGTATCACACATGAGGTATGGGGATTAGGTTTCCCAGTTGCTAGAGTTCTCCCTTATATAGTCTTCAAATCAGGGTTTGCAATCAATCTTACCTTGGTAACAAAGCATTCAATATTCACCGTTAGATGAGAACCTGATTAGATTCAAGCTAATATCTTTCAACCGTTAGATCGAACTTAGTTTGCACACAAATGAAATGTGACTTCATTTAGATATGGGTAACCGTACCTAAAAGTGTACACCTTGTTGGCTCAAAAATAGTTAACCGTAGTTAGCCATATGAACACTTTCATATCAACCTTGTTCATCTTAATCACAACTAGTTCAAATGAATCAAATGAAACAAGTTATAGAGTTGTTCAATTGTTTATATTCTCATAGAAGTATACAAGACACAATTGAAGCAAAATAGATTTTGATTTACTAGAATCAGTGCATGAACATTATAGCTGCGGTTTGCAAAAGATTGTATTCTTTATTTTATAAATGTATTTGTTCATGAACAAACCGATTTTAGAACATAACCCACTCAAGTATGCAAACGGGTACGCATACTTAGAGTTCCCAGACTTGGTCTGTCCGCCAATATGCGAACGGGTATGCATATTGTCGTTCCTGACCAACCTCAGTTGAATTCCCGGACTTGAATTGTTACGCCGGTACGCATACGGGTATGCATACTATGGTTCCCGTACTTCAACTGTTAAACCAGTACCCATACGGGTATGCATACTAAGTTTCCGGACTTGGAATGTATCTACAACAGTTAACATACAAGTACGCATACTTCGCTATATCCAATCAATGGTTAATTGTTCTAAACTCCCATTTCAATCATTGAAACATTCTTAGAAGACGGGAATAACTGTCTCACACAAACTATTCGCTTCAAAGCAATTTTCAAGTGATCAAACGATCGATACGAAATATTCCGAGTCTACATCAAATGACTGTCTCACCCAAATCATTTAAGATGTTACCAGGCGATTTTCACATGATCATCTTTTGACTTTCGTCAAGAATAAAAGATGAAAATGGTTAAAGCGAAAGCTTACCAACACATATTTCGAGAAATATGTAAGCGAGTTAAACTCAGCTCGAAATATCAAATGTGTATAAAGTAAAGTCTATATAGCTATACGACTTTTGTCTCAATAAAAGATAGAATAGAAATAGACTTCTGAGTGATAGATGAGTTCAAGTCTCCACATACCTTTTGTTGATGAAGTTCCACAAACTCCCCTTAGTAGTTCTTCGTCTTCAATCGATGAACGCCTTGAAGTCTAAGTTCAACTACACATTTTATCCTAGACATAGCTATAAGTAGACTAGAAATCAAGACTTTTAGTTTTGGCAACTAAACTTGACAAACAAGCTTGAGATAGCAACGCTTGCGAGTTCGACCGAGTAGTGCTCTAACATTTATTCCTGGAGACCGTTGGACGATCAACCAACTGTCATAACAGCTCAAAAGGGGGACATGTGAAACCAGGGAAACGTGGACAAGTGGGATATTCTGACCCCCTTGATTTTAAAATTTGACTAAGTTAGTTTTCTGTAAAGTACATGCCTTGTGGGGGAAAATACGCATGATAAAATGAAAATTCTAGTTAATGGAGGCAAGTCTGTAAAATTAATAAAAATGCATCAATTACATGACATAAATATAAAAAACTATGATATCAATTGTGCTTTTATTTTGGAATAGAAGAATATAATCGATAGATAACGTATTATATTATCTAGCTATTCTAGGACGTCAATGGCGTTGAATGCATTCAATCGTCATCTCTGGTCGTTATTGAACCTTCAACATCGTATTCTTTATGACGTTTCCACCTTATATTAACTAACTAATTAATCAACATTAAATCTAATTAAGCAAAGGTAGATTAGGCATTACGAAAAATGTATCGAAAAGGGGTGCGTTCATATTACTTCTTAATGACCTTAATTTGTTTTATTAGGTTCCCCATGTATTTATATCTTTAGTTTAATTAAAATATTTTATAACTTGATCTTTACTTAAAAAATTATGTAAAATCAATTAAATGCAAGAAAGAGATAGGGCGGCCGCCTAACCTCCTGTATGACCAAATTTATACCGTAAGAGTTCACCCCCACTTGGAGAAAAAATCTGGCTCCATCACTAAACGAAATTCCATGTATTTTTTTTTTCCGGAATCTTAACTTTAAATTGAGTTTTATCTTATTCTCTTTACACTTTTTCTGTACAAAACAATAAAAAATTCACGTAATTAGAAAATCACTCCTTGATATATCTTTATTCTTGTTATTATCTTTATTCTCAATAATTTTGAATTAATGGGCCCTAAATTGAACTCAAACATATTACACGACCAACTATTGACTGTCATGTTCTCATTTGACTTTTGTTTTTATATTCTTAATTAAGAAAATCTACGATTTTATATATTTACCCCTCAAAACTGATGTCATATAAAAAAAATTCGGTGCCTGTAAAATAAAAAACCTAAAAGTGTTGTAGTAATATGGAAGAACAGGAAATAGGCCACAAAAGAAGTTGTTATTCGTTTGGAATCAATGTAGTATTACATATGAATAAGCCTCTATTTATAAGCTAGGGTGTAAATCCTCGTTACATATATATATGCACCGTACGTACACTTAGGGAAAAGGCTATACAATACTCTTCCATGAGCGGTCTAGCAATATGGATTTATATGTATTGCTCCACGTATAATGTTTCAGATGTTGTGCTTTAAATATGATTCTTCACATATAACAGAATACGTCATTTTGAAAAGATGTTGCTCATCTTGGTAATAAATCAAAGATGTTAAAGTCGTTCAATATGAAGAATTTGAAATCTAAGTTCGAGAACACTAATCATAAAGTTAAGAATGGATTGGTGATGGACGCGACAAAAGTAAACTAGACCGCTACTGCTTATTTGTTGTACACTCTCTACCGAATTATATTTCCCGATCCAACTGGCAACAAGGTGACTGCTAAGTACCTCAAATTCTTAAAAGATCTCTCAAAGTTTCATGAGTACTCTTGGGAACCGCTTGTGTTGCATTCATTCTCGAGTCACTTGCGACAGCCTCTGGGATAGACCCTAGGTACATTGGAGGAAACTTCAGTCTCCTTTAGGTGTTTCTCGATAAAATCATCCATTTTTCTGTTGATTAAATTTATTTGAGTCCGTACTTTGCATATGTTCTCTAGTTTTAGTCTACCACAATGACCAGTTTGTCTCAAATTTGTATCTAAGTTATCAGCCAAGCTTAGTAACTTGCATTTGTTTTGCCTGGAAATGTCAGGTTCGGCCATTAACACTTATACAGTTTTAAGCTAAATCTGACAAGAACTGAGCATTTGTTATGAAAATGTCAGGTTCGGCCCATAATGCTATTTCACTTTTGAGTCGAACCTAACAAGAATTGAGTAATTGTTGTGAAAATATCAGGTTCGACCCATAATGCTAATCCAGTTATGAGCCTAACTTTTTTCTGTATTTCCAAGGTTTGTTTTTTAGTTTCTGATTTTCCTATGCGTTTACTATAGGTGTGGGTATATGATCACTTCCCGGAGTTAAAATTAAGCAAAACGATTGAGGTCGTGGATGATACACTTCCAACTTCGGCCAAATATGAGTTAAGGACCATAAGGAGAGGGATAAGCCCGAAAAGATAATCAGTTTAAGAGAAAAGTTAGAGTCTTTGGATGGACAAGACGTTGAATTTGAACCGTATAACACGAAGGAATAAGAAGATGAAGTTGTTCAAGATGAAGATATGCCTTTGGGGATGTGCTATGGACGTTCTATCCAGGAGGGTGTTAATTTTGGATCCTCGTTGAGTACTCTGCCAATTTGGATGTATCCAAAGAGTGCGGTTGGACAATAACGAGAAGAGGAGCTGCTTTAAACTAAATTTGACTAAGTTGTTGAATGTAATCCTACCAAATCAAATGCTATAACTCTGGACGGAAGAGTGGTACTAGTACAAAAACATCATATATATTTGCTAATCTTCTGAGCTCTCATATTATTTTTATCGCCCGTAAAGATAATTTTTAGTTTTGATATAGAACCTCGATACTACATAATAATCATTGTTCTAAACATGGTTTGGTTAATTTTCAGTGTTTAGTTGCATTGCTTTTGCATTTTCCCATTCAACATTTTCTACCAATTAATTCATTATTACTTCATTAGGGTGTTACTAGTTGTTTACTCTCCATTTTATAAGGTTCTCTCCCAATTTTTGTATCCATACTTGGTATATGTACAAGCATTTTTTATTCGAGAATATCATCCCTTTTTTTATCGAATTGAGACACACTCGGCAACAAGGAAAAGTAAGTCTAATATACTTTTACTGTCATAATCAACCGTCTTGTCTACCTTTACGTTTAAACTGCTTCAAGGACTTTCCCATTGTCTCCTTAAACTTCTACCTATGAGTGGTTTAGTTGGTGAGCCCATTGGATTTTCATGGAAGCTGCTTCATCTTCTAGATCTTCTTATGCACCTGCTTCATGGTACTGGCATCTTGCTTCAGAAACTTTTCATGCATGATCCGGTAAAATTAGGGATATTCCTCCTTCCAAGTTATTATTACTGATACTCAAGGCTATGCTAATCTTAACAGCTAATATGTTGATGACTATGGGTTTAGAATTGGCTATTATTTGGACCTCAGAATTCAGGTTTCTACTTCTCTAATCCTTCTGCTATGATTTACCATATTGTCAATACTCATACCTCTTCTCTTAGGGTTAAGCTTAATTTTTCTGAACACTAAATCACATTTGTTCTTCTAGCTTTCCCAACAAGTAATTGCTAGGAAGTCACCCCATTCAGTGGATCCTAATCTGTCCATTCTACCTCTATTGAACCAATCCTTCATCCAGCAGTGGAAGTTAGTTTGGTTATTAGTATAGACAGTGAGTCTAATTCCCATATGACTCATGACATTGATTGTGAAATCGCAACTCATGAATATATGTGTAAGAGTTTCATCGTGCTTCCCACGCAGTGGGAAGATCTTGTTGATATACGGTAAAACCCTAGCAATTCTCTCGTTCAAAGGCAGTATGGAGTGGAAACACTTCCAGACAAATGTCTTCACTCTCGGAATTGTGTTCATTCTCCAGACCTTACTCCAGAATTATTTCCTTTGTATATCCTCTGGTTGACCCCTTAGCATTATCTTCATATACAAAGACTTAATACTGAATTTCCCATTATTTTCTAGTTTCCAAGTTATTTCATTTTCTCTTCATGTGGTTCTCTTCCTATACAAGGACTTAATACCATAAAATACTTAAGATTCACCTAGGAGAAGCCAAGAAAAACTTTGGAAAGCTGCATACAGGCAGAAACAAAAATTTTATTTTATGTAGTAGGAGTCTCAAGGAACTTAGTCTGGTCCCTGAGAATGAAAATTTCATAGCACGAAGGTTGGTTGTTTTTTGTTGTGATCATAAACTTCAGCCACAATGGAAAGAGTCACTCATTAACTCTCTTTTGGTAACTATCCTGCTGGATGAATTTGTCACAAACTATGGAAGGTATTTCCAGGGCTGAACCTGGTTTATTTATTGAAAAAAAAAGTCTACCTTTACATTAAACTGCTCAAGCCAAAGGTCTTTCCTCGGTCTAAGTTACATACGAACTGCCAAGTAGTTGCTTTTATTGGAGAAAAACTGCTTTGAAGAATGTTTATTAAAATGGGAAGCTTGCAATAAACACTAAGACTAACAAAAATAGATAAACATCAATTAACTAATATTTCTGGTAGCATCACTTATCAGACTACTAATCCCTGGCGCAATTAATTTTATAGTCAAAACAACATAAAAGCTTATTGAACTAAGATGTCAATAAGAAACAGGGTTGATGTCCCAAGTAAACTCAACTTTGTCTAAAGCAGTGAACCTACATAGACTACTCATAGATGAGAAATTGAAAATAGACGCCATAAAAGGAGAACTTAGAAATGAGAATAAGCATATATTTCTCGGCCTTTTGGCTAAGATCAAGTGTAGTATCTATTCTTATCAATTTGATATCTGATATGTGAGCCATCAGTTCACACGGTATTAAATTATTTTTTCATAGAGGAATTCCCCATCACAGTAGCTTGCTGCTGGGTTTCTCACCGCGTCGCCCCTACGTTGCACTACTACAAGGGCCTGGCACACCACTACCAATTCTTAAAGCTAAACTACTGCAATGTCCTGACGCACCTCATATGCTTACTTAAGTCCTGGCTATAGTCTCAGAATATCATAGTGTGCCGTTAATCTCAAGATTTACGCCGGAAACCAAACTTTGTGTCTTAAATTTTCCTTTTAAATACCTTATGATCTCTAGTGTTGGACATGCTTTTGATATCAAAAAATCCACGGTAGAAGAACAAAGCAAGTTTGGATGGTAAAAGGTACTGAAAACCTCTAATAACCATCTTCTTTCTAGTGAATCTCAAAAACGACGTAGCGAAATGGATTCTTACCGACATGATATTTACACATGCATGCCCCTGCATGCCGTCTGCATGTGTAAAATCTCTTTTTAACGGTAAGAATCCATTATTAACAAAAAATAATTCCACATGAAACTGCATGTTTTGTACAAAATTAACAATTTTCAATACCAATATAAATATTACAATAACAATGATAATTTTGAGATGAGATCCTTCCAAGTGGGATGTAGAGAATTCGCACTATTCTCTCTCTTTTTCTTAATTGAAGAAATAATTGGAAAATATTAATTTGCCAAACTTATTTATTGACTTTTTAACTATAATCTAGGCAGTTGCCAAGCTAATTTATTTACTTTTCAACTTCTCATAAGTAACTTCCGGAAGTTATCAGAAACACTTCTTTTTCTGGTATCCAAACAAACTATAAACACGTCTAAAGCAATTCCTCAAAAAAAAAAAAAAAAAAACAACCTACAACACACCACAACAACCCCAAGAGCTGATGCAAGCACTATACTGTAGATAGCCCGTTTAGATAGAACGCCAGAAGTAGCTTTTCAACATCTGGAAGTCAAAAAATCAGAAGTCAGTTTGCTGTCAGACTTCTGCTTCTGACTTTGACTTCTGGAGAAGCAGAAATTAGAAGCAGATTTATATTCAAAACCGCTATCTTTTCCCTCCTCTAAACCAGTAATTCTTTCAATTTCACTGCTTTACTCCCGTTTTACCTTCTGAGCTACTTGGACAGTTGGACCAAGTTACGACCACTAAGACATAACTTCAAGTCCCATCTACTGATATGGACACTTCACCAATAATTAGACAGTAGTCTTTAAAGGCATATATTGACAACTTGTACAAGACATAATAATTATTAGCATTAGATTCTAAAGAGACTTTCCAATCCTAACCAAATTCATCTTTCTAGTAGTAGTAGTCACCGGAAAAACGTAAAAACACAAACAACCACAGAAATCTCATGCTGATTTGAGAGCCTCGCATCTCTTTCACTCACGAGTCCCACCCAACTCCAACTCTTCAATTTGTGCAACCTCTATATAAACGATACACTCCCCAAAAGCTGAAAGATATCCAGCTAAAACAAGTAAAATATACAGAAACAAACCCAAACAAGAAAAAATCATCATCCACTATTGGGAAGAGGAAATAAAAACAAGAATTATAGATATAGCCATGGGTTTTCTTCATCTAATATTTAAACACTAAATTTTATATGTGAGACGTTTATTCCTTATATCCCACCAAAGTCAACTACTCTCAGTGAAAATTCCATTAAGGGAGATCCAGAGATTCTTCAATCCTTTTATCTTTCATCAGCTTCTCAACATCCAATAGCTGATGAGGTAGCAGAACTGTTGTTAAAGAGGGGTTTAAAAGAAGAAATTTTTATAGTGAGATTAGCTTTAAAATTACTCTCAACTAGATTGGGAACTCTACTGCTATGTGGGTTTGTTGGTTAATCTTCAATATAGAAATCACTAACAAGTTGGTTAGGATAAGAATAGGAAATACATGAAGTTCTAAGAATTAGGAGCTAGCTAAGTTCTAAGAAAAGGAAAGACATGTAATAAGGTAATAGGACTAGGAAAAGGAATTCATAGTTCTATATATATATGATCACCAAAGTTGTGGTTGATCATATGAGCAATATTAGAGCTTGTGTTTAGTTTTGAGATATTTTCTAAACATCAATAAAGAGAGTTGTCTTTATATAAGCTAAGTTTCATCTTGCAGTTGCCATTAATTGGTATCAGAGCTTGTTTCTGAGCCATGGAAAACGAAACCACCATTGTGGGTGCAAAACAGTTCACGCCACCATCAATACAAGTTCCAATCCTCAACGCCACAAACTACACAGTATGGGCCATGAGAATGAAGGTATTGATGAAAATCTACAAATTTTGGGAAACAATTGATCCTGGTACATTGGACCCAGAAAAAAACAATGTTTCCATTGGATTACTCTTTCAAGCAATACCAGAATGTCTTGTTCTACAAGTTGGTGAACAGGAAACTTCAAAGAAAATTTGGGATGCAATAAAGGCACGTAATCTCGGAGCTGATCGAGTTAAAGAAGCCCGTCTGCAAACCTTAATGTCTGAATTTGAAAGAATGAAGATGAAAGAAACTGATACTATTGATAGCTTTGCAGGAAAGCTATCAGAGATAGCCTCAAAAGATGCGTCATTTGGACAATCCATTGATGAAGATAAACTGGTAAAGAATTTTCTCAATAGTTTACCAAGATCCAAGTATATTCATATCATAGCTTCTCTCAAACAAGTCTTAGATTTAAAGAAGACTAGCTACGAAGATATAATTGGAAGATTGAAAGCATATGAAGAGAGAATCCTTGATGAAGAAAACAATGGAGAAACTCAAGGAAAACTCTTGTACACAAACTCTTACCAACAAAACATTGCGACAAGAGGAAGAGGTCGTGGAAGAGGTGGTAGAGTAAACAGAGGCCGAGGAAGGGGAGGAAGGTTTAACTCACAAGATAGAACAACAAGTCAGAATGATCAAAACCAAGGGAAAGAAAAAAAGGATAGATCAAACATTATTTATTACAGATGTGATAAACCAGGACACTTCTCCTCTGTATGCCCTGAAAGAATACAAAAGATAGAAGAAACAAACAAGAATGAAACAAGGGAAGCAAATACAGCTCTTTTCATGCACGAAGTTGTATTCTTAAACGAAGGGAAACTAATACCAAAGAACTACGAATCAAAGGATGGAGAAGAAGGAATCTGGTATTTAGATAATGGATCCAACAATCATATGACTGGTAAGAGACACTACTTTTCTTAACTCAATGAGAAAATCAAAGGACAAGTGAAGTTTGGGGATGGATCTTCTGTAGAAATTGAAGGGAAAGGATCAATTCTATTTCAAAGCAAGACCGGAGAACAGAAGCTTGTCACAAACATCTACTTCATCCCAAACTTACAAAGCAACATTCTAAGTTTAGGACAAGCTACAGAAGTTGGATGTGATGTTAGAATGCGACAAGATTATCTAACAGTTCATGACCCAAGTGGAAGACTTTTAGTTAGAGTCTCACGCTCACAGAATAGACTCTACAAGATAAGTCTCATGATTGGAAGGCCATTATGTATGAATATGAGACTGGAAGATCAGACATGGAAGTGGCACGCAAGGTTAGGACACATAAGCTTTAGAACTTTAAAGGCAATGTCTCAGAACAAGATGGTTCGAGGACTACCACAGATAAATGATGACGCAAAATTCTGTGAATCATGTTTAGTTGGGAAACAAACTCGTCAAGGTTTCCCAAAAGCAACAACATTCAGAGCCTCAAAGCCATTAGAGCTTCTTCATGCTGATTTATGTGGTCCTATTACACCACAAACCCTTGCAAATAACAAATACATATTTGTTATTATAGATGACTTCTCAAGATATATGTGGTCTATTCTTATGAAAGAAAAGAGTGAAGCATTTGACAGATTCAAAGCTTTCAGAAATCTGATAGAAAAGGAGTTAAAAGAGGAGGTCAAAATGCTTAGAACTGATAGAGGAGGAGAGTTCACTTCCTTAGAGTTCAACAAGTTCTGTGAGTCAAATGGAATCAAAAGGCAACTCACAACACCATATACACCACAACAAAACGGAGTGGTGGAGAAGAGAAACATGACTCTAATGGAGATGACAAGAAGTTCTTTAAAGGCTATGCAGGTACCTAATTATCTATGGGGAGAAGCTGTACGACACTCCACATACCTAATAAACAGGATACCTACGAAAGCTCTGAAAGACATGACTCCATATGAAAGTTTGCGAAAGAGAAAACCAAACATAGATCATTTAAGAGTGTTTGGTTGCAAAGCATACACAAAAGTTGATTCTGCAACTCTTAAGAAACTGGATGATCGATCTCAGACTCTTGTGCATCTAGGAATTGATCCTGGATCCAAAGCTTACAGATTATTCAATCCAATAACGAAAAGAGTAATAGTGAGTCGAGATGTGGTATTCGATGAAAAAGCAAACTGGAACTGGAAAGAAACTAATGATGGACCAAGAAGGGATCCAGGAATGTTTCACATGAGATGGGGTCAAGTAATTGATGAAGGCGAAGGACCCATAATCATCAATACCAATGGAAACAATGATGTTAATCAAGAAGAAGAAGAGAATAATGAAAACACTGAGAATAACGAAGAAGAAGAAGAAGAAGAAGAATAGATCGATGAAATAACTCAACCCATTTCACTGCGAAAATCAACAAGACAGATACAAAAGCCACAGTATCTGGAGGATTATGTTCTTCAAGCTGCAGAAGAATGTGAGATTATGCTAATTTCTGTTAATGATGAACCAAGGAATTTTCAGGAAGCAAAGGTCTCGACTAAATGGACACAAGCATGTAGAGAAGAAATAATTTCAATCAACAGAAACAAGACTTGGTTTCTAGTTGATAAGCCAGGTGGATAAAAGTGATTGGTCTTAAGTGGATCTTCAAGGTTAAAAGAAATGCTGATGGAACTATTAACAAATATAAGACAAGACTTGTAGCTAAGGGATACGTTCAAGAATCAGGCATAGACTTTGATGAAGTTTTCGCACCAGTTGCTAGACTAGAGACAATTCGTCTCTTGATAGCAGAAGTTGCATCAAACTCATGGGAAATTCACCACTTAGACGTTAAGACAGCATTCTTACATGGTGAATTGCGAGAAGATGTGTATGTTGAACAACCAGAAGGTTTTGAAGTAAAAGGACAAGAGCATAAGGTTTATAAGTTATCAAAAGCTCTATATGGTCTAAGACAAGCTCCTCGAGCCTGGAATACAAAGTTAGATCAAATCTTAAGAGAAATCATATTTGTTAAGTGCTCTAAAGAAACATCAGTATACAGAAGAGAAGAAAAGGGAACGCTTCTTGTGATTGCAGTCTATGTAGATGATCTATTTTTGACTGGCAACTCCCTTAAGGTGATCAATGAGTTCAATGTCCTTTGTTTTGTTCGGATTAGGTGGGAAGACGTAGTCACTAGAATCATATTCCATGTCATTGTAATCAACTATGATTTGTATCGTTTGTCTGTTTAGCTTTCATCTCCACTCACTTTTGTATGAGTCGTTGTTGGAAGATATGATTCCGCGATAAATTTATAACACTTTCTCTCTATCTCTCTTGCAGATTGATGAGAATTTGAAGAACCCGGCATGGGAAGTTATTGGTTATAAGGTGGAAAACAGTGAGAATCTATCTGAAACTTGCAAGAAAAAAAGGCCTCTTGACAGAGGAATGATAGAAACTTCAAATGAGACTGATGATACCCTTATTCAGTCTCTAACTCAAAAAGGCTTGAAAGTAACAGAAGATGAAAAACAAAATCTCTACAAGACTGAATGTGATGTTGTAATTGTTGGTTCTGGTTGCGGTGGAGGAGTTGCGGCTGCAGTTTTAGCAAAATCTGGCCAAAAGGTGCTGGTTCTTGAAAAAGGGAACTACTTTGTACCCGAAGATTATTCATCTCTTGAAGGTCCTTCTTTGGATCAACTATATGAATCAGGAGGAATCTTGTCAACTTTAGATGCTAAGGTTATGACATTTTCAGGATCAACAGTTGGTGGTGGCTCAGCAGTGAACTGGTCGGCATGCATCAGAACTCCAAGTTCTGTACTTGAAGAATGGTCTGTGGACCATAAAATTCCACTTTTTGGTAGTTCCGACTATCTCACTGCCATGGATACTGTGTGCATACTAACAGAAAATTGTAAAGTGGAAGGGTTTCAGAATCAAGTATTGAGAAAAGGGTGTGAGAATCTTGCGCTAAAAGTTGAAACTGTACCAAGGAATAACTCGGAGAATCATTATTGTGGTTCTTGTTGTTATGGTTGTAAGACAGGAGATAAAAAGGGAACTGATTCCACTTGGTTAGTTGATGCTGTGGAAAATGGTGCAGTAATCATAACTGGATGTAAAGCTCAGAAGTTCATATTGGGAACAAACAATTCTACAGTTCATACTGCTAAAAAGAAGAAATGCATTGGAGTCCTGGCAGAAACTATGAACAAAAACATCTCAAAAAGACTTCAAATTCATGCTAAAGTTACAATTTCAGCATGCGGGTCTTTATTAACACCTCCATTGATGATATCAAGTGGATTAGAGAACCCAAATATTGGTAAAAATCTTCATCTTCATCCTGTTCTTATGGTATGGGGATACTTCCCGCAATCAGTAGATGACTTGAACGGAAAATCATACGAAGGAGGAATAGTCACATCGCTACACAAAGTTGTTTCTGATGATTTTCAGACCATTATAGAAACTCCTTCAATGGGACCAGGTTCTTTTGCTTCATTAGTCCCTTGGGTTTCAGGAATTGATATGAAACAAAGGCTTGTTAAGTATGGAAGAACAGCTCATTTATTTGCATTAGTAAGAGATAGAGGATCAGGAGAAGTGAAATCTGAAGGAAGAATAACTTACAGACTAAATAGGTTAGACAAAGAGAACCTGAGAAGTGGTATAAGAAGGGCGTTAAGGATTTTGATAAGTGCAGGAGCAGTTGAGGTTGGAACACATCGAAGCGATGGGCAAAGACTTAAATGTGAAGGGATAAAGGAAAAGGAACTGGAAGAGTTTTTAGATACAGTAACTGTACCAGGAGGTCCTGGTTCTAAAGGGGAACATTGGAATATGTATTGTTCTGCCCATCAAATGGGTAGTTGTAGGATGGCTGTTACTGAGAAAGAAGGGGGAGTTGATGAAAATGGCGAGAGCTGGGAAGCAGAAGGCCTATTTATATGTGATGCAAGTGTTTTGCCAACTGCTGTTGGAGTTAACCTTATGATTACTATTCAGTCTACTGCTTATTGTATCTCAAAAAAACTTGCAGAATCCCTTAAAAAGTAATGTTGCCAGAAAGACTAACTAATTGATGTCTTTGTTAGTCTTGATGTTTCTTTCAAGCTTCTCATTTAAACATTCTTTGAAGCTGTTGTAATAACATTCTTTTGAAGCTGTTGTCTGTTGTACATGTTATTGAGCCACTGTGATGGTAACTTCTAACTCACTGTGAATCTTATCAGATATTCAGATACTGTATTGAGTCTGTGATGTTGTTGCTGATATTTTAGCCTGTGCCAATGTTAGTAGTCTGATGTGATCGTGTATCGTTAAAGTGCTGAATTTTCTTTTGTTTTCTCCTCCAAGAGTTTTACCCTTGATTAGAGGAAAACCTTCCAGAAATTCTCGACGGCCCTGGGGGACCTAAGACCTAAGGCCTTGTCAGTTATTACCTCATTAGCTGCGTCATTGCTCCAAGCGCAAAGATGCTTTGAAAGAAATTGCAGTTTGGGCAGGAACGAGTTGCTAAATCAATGGGTCCAACTCCAAGCACTTTTTCCTTGAGCAGTACCCGGAGCCATGGTCAGGAAAGATATAATTGTGACAGGAAGCAATTTACATGGAACTTTGTTACTCCATGTGATTTTGGTTGCTCAATAAAAAGAGAAACAACTGCCTTTTGGATGTAAGACGGGTGAAATTGGCATTTGATGTTAACAGAAGCTTAGCAGAGGCAAGACAATCCCTGAAGCCGAATTTTTTTTACTAAAAGGCAAGCACACGGTATTCTTTAGTAAAAGGCGAAATAATAGTTCGCTTATGTGGGACTACTCATTCTTCACTTCAGATTTAAACTAAAGTCACTTTCTGGTTCTGACAAAGAAGGGAGGAATAATGGCTTATAAATTGTAGTGAATAGATAGATTTCTAAGGAGATGGAAAGTAGGTACGTTTTCCATCCCATTTCTATGTCTCTTTTCTTTACAGTCCATATCTTCTCGTCTCTTCTAACGTGTAACTGAGCAATTAGAAAAACAAAAGAAGATAAAAACATGAACCTTTTTAATCGAAGTAGAAGTCTAACAAAAGCTCATTAATAAAAGTAGACAATAGCTTAGTACTCAAACCAACAGTCAGAAACTTGCCTAAGAGTATAAGCGCTATGTCACATGAGCAACACAAACTGAGCATCTAAAGAAAAATATAACACACGAAGATTGCAACTTCTAATACGCCAAAAGAAACAAGTTACACTACTCTTGACGTCTTCTTTCATTCAGAAACTGGTGCATTCATTCAGAATGTGCTGCAACGCGCTGCACGGACAGGTGCAAGGCTTTCCACTAAAGATGTAATCTGTCTCAACTCAAAGTGATATTCAGGTGGGATTGAAGACAAAGTGAACTTCTTTGTGCTTCGGTCATAATAATAAAAACTGTCTGTCTCGCACTCATATTCCGGTTTCAGGATGATCAAATTTGTCCCTGGAAGAGCTTCAATAGAAAGATCTGGTTTTGCATTCCACATAAAAGGGAAGTCTATCTTCTCTTCAATCCACTTAATGCTATCACCATCTTCATGAAGTATCCACAGCGCAATGTGATACTCTGATATCCATTTTAGTACAGCTATATGTCCATCAACCTCCATTAACTCAACAGTTTGTGAAAATTTATAAACACGAGGGTCAATGGCAGAGTCAGGGATTGGAATAACTCTGAATTTCTCACTTCCAAAATCGAATCCCACAACCACTTCCCCTTTTCGGGTATACCTGAACCGCCAATACAAGGAACCATTCACATAAACCGAATTATTATCCCAGTTAAATGTCATACCACCCCCATAACAATCCTTTGTTCTCATATTATAGGATGGAACTTCATCGATCCTTCTCCATGTATTCTCACCAACAACCAAGACTTCACAAACTTGATCTTCAATTTCTTCATCTTTATAGCTGAAATCCCAATTAATCTCTCCCCTTTTCTTCAATTTCTGAGTACTTGAAATGCAAATCACTTTGTGTTCATTAGTTTTTGGATTAAACCCAAACCCAATGCATCTAACTTGTCGTTTTCTATCTCCTGCATTCACTTCCGAAACCGTGGTAGTTTCAATCCAAGGTGATCTTTCTCCAGTACTAGGATTATATATGAAAAATGCCTCACCCCTGGAGGTAATACAAACCAAACCATTCACTGCTTGTTTCGGTATTCCATAAGGACTACGATCCAACACCAATTTCTTAACATCGAATTGTCTACTACCAGGCAAACGAATTGAAAATTTAATAGCATGGTTGTCAGGCTTTTTATATGGGAACAAAGGGTTATTGAAATCAGGTTCTGTAGAACTGATGAAGAGAACTAATCTTTGACCACATAAACCAGATTTCGAACGTTTGTAATGTAAATCATGAAAGTACGAATCTACTTCAATCAAAGATTTCCAATGTTTAGAAACAGATTTGAACCTCATCAGTGATTTAACAGGAAGTCTGCTTAGTATATCACATAATATATGATTATCACTAGTAGGGTTTCTTTCATTACTAATTGTGTTAACAGAAACTTGTTGAAACTTATCATTAATCATTTCCATAGATTTATCACTAGAAAGAAGATGATTATTAGGGTTTTCAGTACCTTCTACTCCCCAAAATTGCTTCATGTTGAACTTCTTCTTCTCCATCTCTGCTGTGGAGTGGATTTTTTTGTTACCAGAAGGCAAAGTCTGTCTCAATATCGTAAAGACGATAGGGTTTTTGAAAGGGATATTTAGGTCACCAAGTCGGTTTCCAGAGAATTCTTCGATGTCTCTTCTTTTTTTCCTGTAATGGTGGAATTTATACCCTGCTACAATACAACAGAACAACAGACCCGGGTTCAATTCCCAATTGGGTGAACAACAGACCCGGGTTCAATTCCCAGATTGGTGCTTTTGCTTCCAATTCATTTTTTAATCATTTTTATTTCTTCTCTAGCTAACTCTAGCCAGTGGGTGTATTGCTTGATGGGGTGTCTAAAACACCCGATTTAATAATGATTTTTTGCACTTCTCTTATTAGTTTTCTTAAAATATTATATATTACGCATTTTTTTATATTTTTATGAATACAATGGCCTGAAGTTGTAAAAAAGACAGAAAATGCGTTGAAACGAGTCGTACCGGTGCCCAAGCTTAAAGCTCGTGCCAATAAATTGGTTAAATTACCAATGAAATGGAAGAACTACTTTAGCTAAAGAGAATTTGTTCTCTTAAATATTTGATGTCAGGAAAATTATTAATTTGCCGAGTAATGACCGAGACATGTTTCCACAATAATTTCAATTTGGTTATACCAAAATGGAACTTATGTGATGGCAGTAATGGGTGGGCGGTCATATGATACTTTGTCATGGGCTTAACAGTAGAAGCAGCTCGGTAAAGGGAATGAATCTCATTTGTCAGCGGACTTCACTTTAAGGGAGTCACACATGTGCGTTCAAGATGGGGGAAAAATTAGGTCTCAATAGAAACTAATGCTACAGATGAAGACCAATGCTCCTTTTCAATTTATCGTAGTCGATGTAACCATGGCCGGTAGGTGTATTTGCGCATAATTAAAGAACGGGGTTCAAAGAAATTAAGGAATACAAGGAATGACGGTTCATATGTATGGTTTGGGAGAGAATTTGTGCAAGAAAATAGATGTCTGGGTCGTTGTTTTGAACAAATTTGACATGTAGAGAGAGAGGAAGAGAAATAAGTGTTGTTGGCCTGATTATGCTTTAAATGAACAACATAATGCTTATGAATTATGTGTTATTTTTTTAAGTTCGAAATTGAATCGTTCATTCATAATTCTATTGCTAGTTTTGATTTTCTTCGACCCGTAATTGTCTAGAGAATATAAACACAAGTAGCAATATGTGGGTATTGATGATGGGATTTTGTTAAGTACCATATGTAGAAATTGACATAGTAGGTAATTCAAGCCTTTGATTTTAGTAGGAAATACTAATTGATCCTACAAATAATATATCAGAGAGAGTCTAGTCCATTTGACCTAGTCAATTGTCTGTTTGGTTCTATTTGGTAATATAAATTATAGTTTGGTCCTAAAAACTATAGTTTGGTCCTAGGGTGATGTCATGGATGATGTAAATGTCATCTTGTAGTGGCAGAAATACCCTTATATTATTGTTTGGTCCTAGAAAATAATGGTTTGGTCCTAGAAAATAATGGTTTGGTCCTAAGGTGACCATATATATATATATACAAAAAATTAATAGAAAATATCTCATTCTCAGATTTATTTTCTCTCTCCTCTCTATTTCAGATCTAGTTTCTCTTCTCTGTACATTTTTTTCTTTTTCTTTTTTCTGCTACTGTAAAGAAGATGAAGAAGAAATAAACTGTTGTTGTTGATTAAATGATGAAGACGACGTTTTGATGTTTGGTGTTAATGTTGCTGCGATTAGAGATGATGATGAAGACGATGAATCACATGAAGAAGATGATGAACGACGAAGCTTTTGATGTTTGGTGATGATAATGAAGACGATGAAGACGAACTCATCTTCTGCTACTGTTGTTGCTGTCAAAGATAGATCTGCTGTTGTTGAAGATTTAATTAGGTTTTTTTTTTTCTTGATGTTTTGCTGCGATTAGTGATGATGATGAAGATGAAGACGAACTCAAGATAGATCTGTTGTTGTTGAAGATTTAATTAGGTTTTTGGTTTCTTGATGTTGCTGCGATTGGAGATGATGATGAAGATGAACTCGTCAAACCCTAGAAATCTGTTGCTGCTGTTAAAGATGAAGATTTATGCGTTTTGTTGTTGTTGTTGCTGCTGCTTAAGATGAACTTCATTCATGGAATGAACTTCATTACTGAAATGAACTTCATTTTTGGAATGAACTCTGTTTTTATATGGAGTTCGTTTTTGGAATGAAATCTGTTTTTTTAGCCTTTTATATGGGGTTCATTTCTGGAATGAACTCTGTTTATTAGCTTTATATATGGAGTTCATTTCTGGAATGAACTCTGGTTTTTTAGCTTTTTATATGGAGTTCATTTCTGGAATGAACTCTGTTTTTTTAGCTTTTTATATGGAGTTCATTTCTGGAATGAACTCTGTTTTTTTAGCTTTTTATATGGAGTTCATTTCTGGAATGAACTCTGGTTTTTTAGCTTTTTATATGGAGTTCATTTCTGGAATGAACTCTGGTTTTTTAGCTTTTTATATGGAGTTCATTTCTGGAATGAACTCTGGTTTATATGTTTTCTGAAAAAATAAGTAGAAATTAACAGGAGTTCATTTTGACGAATGAACATCTACAAGAAAATAAGTAAAAATTAACACGGAAGGGTACTTTTGTCTGTTTTATATTTTTAAATAATTATGGACCAAACAGTAAAGGCGTTTTCCCAAAGGACTAAACAGACATGGGTCCACCTAAAAATGGACCAAACGATATTTTTCCCTTGATTTTATTACTAGGAACAATCTTATCTCATAAAACTTAGAGCACTTGATTAAGTCATACCTAGAGATCGTAGGCACTTCTAGGTAGCTTGAATAAGTAGATGCTGGTAGTCGAGCGCTTCCATACCCGATGAACTTAGGAGATAATAACGGAACAGTTGATGTTAGAGCAATACTCTGTTGAACCCACAAGTTTTGCTATCTCAAGCTTGTTGTCAATGTTAGATGATAAAAACTATATTGATTTCTAGTCTACTAAGTCAAGTCTCAGACTACGTTAGAATTTGGTAGTTGACTATCAGACATTATCCTTGAAGACTAAAGATCGACGAAGACATTTGGAGAACTTCTGTATCAGGTATGTGAAGACTGGACCATTCTATTTCACTCACTATCTTACCATTCTATATTTTTGAATCGATGTCGTATGACTTCTAGTAGATTTACAAAGAAGAAGTTTCTAGTTAATCTTGTCTTGTCAAAAATCTCGAAATATGATTCTAGCAAAGATGTTCAACGATCCTTAGCAATAATAGTTTTAAGCAATTTATTGTTTGAATTAATTTGTGGATCAATTAAAAATTGCCCATGCAAATGGTTCTATCACGTAGGAATGTTTCAAACATCATAAGAGAGAGATATTGAATTATCTGATATTTCTGCTCCAAACCAAGGATCTATGAGTTTCAGAAATACAGGAGGGTTGGCGAATCAGTTCGCAAACCGCAAGTTCAGATGTGAACAGTTCACGAATCGTTATGAACTGATTTATTAAAGTTGGTATTATAGGCTAGCAGTTGACTAACCCGGTTCACGAACCGTGGTCAACTGAGTTCAGTAGTCTTGTAGGGTTGGTGAACCCGGTTCACGAACCGTTGCACCCTGAATCGTGAAAAAGCTTAACAGTTCATGAACTGTTGTGCCAACTGTCCCAGTAGATTTTAGTAGATGCTTAAAGACTTATTTTTTAAATATGTTTGGCATTGCTAGAACTCTCTCATACACTTCTAAAACTTCATTGATCACTCAAACACTTATATGTGTGCATCATGATTAAATTCATAGGTGTTTAAATGAACATCAAATTGCTTTTAGTTCTTTAGCATACTTTCCAAACCGAACATTCATTGTACACGGTTCCAGAGCATGTTCCTAGTGTATATTCTTTTATTCTATTTCAAGACATAAAAGTGTTTGCTTGATTCCCAAGTTATCTTAACTTGAATTGTAAGCAACTCATAGTCTTTGAAATCTATAAATAGAGATGCTCTTTCAACTGGAAATTCAATCCATGACACTTTGTGTCCTAGTTGATTCTAGAATCGTCCTTTATAGACCTAGATTTCCTCTGAGAAACATAATTAGGTATGCTATTAAAAGACTTTGCTTTAGGGATTTGTGAAGCCAGATCCGACTATCTTTATCTTGATAGTTCGTGTATCCTGATCTTGCTTTTCTGTTATCGAGGTTTTCGTAATATTTTCTAGGAAAGATAGATAATAATCGCAAAGTTCTCTTCGTCTCAGGCTTTGTGATTCCTCAAGATAGATATTTGAAAATTGATCTTTTAAAGATTGTTCTTGAAAGGTGGTTAAGAATATAGGCTGTTCTTCGAGAGTCGTAAGTTCCGGGTTTGTGAGGTTTGCTAGCATTGTTTATTGCAAACAGATTTCCTCACCTTGATATTTGATCTAAACGAAAATCAAATAATCTTCTCTGTTATGGGAAGATTGGTATCAAAAGTCTTCACTTAGGTTACAGTAACTCTTAGGGTGTAAATGAAAAAGCGGGGGTCTAACAACCTTACCCAATATTTCGTTTAGGCAATCTGTATGGACTAACTCCAATATAATTCTGAGAGAACCAACTAATAAAGCGAGCTCAATCAAGAAATATATCCAAGAGTTATATCTTTGTTTCTTAATGTAATCAGCAAATCAAACAGATATAAATCCGTGAGCTTGATTATCATAAGAAACAACTTGGACGGTATCAAAAACCAATACCCAAGTATCAATCAATTCAATTAAAAACCAAAGTTTGGATTCCTAATTGATTGAACTTACGAAAAACCTGTGATATTTCAATTATATAAGAAAATATAATGCAGAAAAGAAATAACACGTGACACCAGAAATTTTGTTAACGAGGAAACCGCAAATGCAGAAAACCCCCGGGAACTAGTCCATATTTGAACACCACACTGTATTAAGCCACTACAGATACAAGCCTACTCCAAGTTAACTTCGTACTGGAATGTAGTTGAGCCCTAACCAGTCTCACACTGATCAAGGTACAGTTGTGTTCCTTACGCTTCTGAATCCCAGCAGGACTCTGCGCACTTGATTCCCTTAGCTGATCTTACCCACAACTAAGAGTTGCTACGACCAAAAGTCGAAGACTTGATAAACGAATTTGTCTCACACAGAAAAGTCTATTTAATAGATAAATTTGTCTCCCACAGAAATAACTAAGAGTTTTGTTGCATCTTTTGATAGATCAAGGTGAACATGAACCAATTGATACACCGGTCTTATATTTTCGAAGAACAACCTAGTAATATCAATCACCTCACAATAGTCTTGATCGTATGGTAGCGAAACAAGATAGTGTGGAATCACAAACGATGAGATGAATATGTTTGTGACTACTTTTTATCTTGCCTATCGGAGATTAAATCTCGAGCAAATCTTAGAGAAGATAGTACTCAATACGATAGAAAACAGCAAGATCAGAACACGCAACTACAGAGAAAATAGTTGGGTCTGGCTTCACAATCCCAATGAAGTCTTCAAGTCGTTAACCTACAGGGTTTTGGAAAAAACCTAAGGTTAAAGGAGAATCGACTCTAGTCGCAACTAGTATCACACAGGAGGTGTGGGGATTAGGTCTCCCAGTTGCTAGAGTTCTCCCTTATATAGTCTTCAAATCAGGGTTTGCAATCAATGCTACCTTGGTAACAAAACATTCAATATTCATCGTTAAATGAAAATATGATTAGACTCAAGCTAATATATTTCAACCGTTACATAGAACTTAGCTTGTTACACACAAATGAAAAGTGACTTCATTTAGATATGAGTAAGCATACCTAAACATGTGCACCTTATTGGCTCAACAATAGTTAACCGAAATTAGCAATATGAATACTTTCATATCAACCTTATTCATCTTAATCATAAATAGTTCAAATGAGTCAAATGAAACTAGTTCTAGAGTTGTTCAATGTTTATATTCTCATAGAAGTATACAAGAAACAATTGAAGTAAAATCGATTTTGATTCACTCGAATCAATTCATGAACATTATATCCACGGTTCGCAAAAGATTGCATTCTTAATATATATTAGTTCATGAACAAGCCGATTTTAGAACATAACCTACTTAAGTATGCAAATGGGTACGCATACCTAAGTGGTCGGACTAAGTTTGGGTTTGCCGGTATGCGAACGGGTATGCATACCAGCAAACTCAGTTGAATTTCCGGACATGAACTTTATGCTAGTACGCATACGGGTATGCATACTAAGTGACCAGACTTTCATTAACCAACCAGTACGTATACGGTTATGCATACTATGGTTCCCAGACTTAACATGCAACAGTTTAGCATACAAGTATGTACACTGTGCTATATCCAATCATGGTTAATTGTTCTAAACTCCCATTTCAATCATTGAAACATTTTTAGAAGACGACAATAGTTGTCTCACACAAACTATTAGCTTCAAAGCAATTTTCAAGTGATCGAATGATCAATACGAAACATTACGAGTCTACAACAAATGACTGTCTCACACAAATCATGTAAGATGTTACCAGGCGATTTTCACATGATCATCTTTTGACTTCGTCAAGAATATAATATGAACTTGGTTAAAGCGAAAGCTTACCAACACATATTTTGAGAAATATGTAAGCGAGTTAAACTCAACTTGAAATATCAAATGTTTATAATTGAAGTCTATATAGCTATACGACTTTTGTCTCAAATAGGAGATAGAGTAGATTTACTTTTGAGTGATAGATGAGTTCAAGTCTTCACATACCTTTTGTTGATGAAGTTCCACAAGCTCCCCTTAGTAGTACTTCGTCTTCAATTGATGTACGTCGTGAAGTCTAATGCTCAACTACACTTGCTATCCTAATCCGAGACTTAGATATAAGTAGACTAGAAATCAAGACTTACAGTTTTGGAAACTAAACTTGACAAACAAGCTTGAGATAACAGCGCTTGTGAGTTCGACCGAGCAGTGCTCTAACAATCTCCCCCTTTGTCAATTTAAGTGATAAAACTATCAATACATATGGATTATAAAATAAATAAACTTTGTAGCTTCTCATCCAAATGCTTGATTTCCTTGGTTCTTCAACATTACTCGAAATCTTCGTCACTTCCAAGTACTCCAGTGATTCTAAATGTGTTCAACTAAGCATCATAATTGTTGAAGATCCGTATCTATAACAATATATAAAAACAAGATGTTTTCGTATTGTTATACAGTGTCATAATATTATTACACAACATCAAAGTCCAATTGTATCACAGCTTTGACAACAATACTATGGGGATATGTATCACTCCCCCCTTAGTCAATACTTCATCTCATATGAAAACCACCCCCCTTACATAATGATCTGTAAACTATATGTATTTGTAATGTGAACTACACATTAATTATCCCCTTTTTGTCAATATAAATTGGAAAAGGTACGAAAACTAGTGGGATCATAATGAAATTCTCATAGAGATTCTTCATGACTAAAAGAAAACATATCAACTTTGTTTAGATGCAATCATATAGTCAAAACTAAATGCATTCATCAAGGAGTTCATAAAGATACAAGAAAATTCCTACAATATTCCACAGCCGCACTCCCCACAAAGATTTGGCAATTAAGCACAAGTTCAAAAAGAACTCTCCCCCATAAAATGTCATTCTCGAAAGAACAACAAGAGCGACCTTACTTTTGCAAGAAAAGAAGGATTTCTTTGGACATTAACAAATTACATGAAACATGAATTTGTATCCAGAAAACTCAATTAAATTAACCACAAGTGAACCCATGATTAATTTAATCGGAAATGCTCAACATAAGAAAACTTACGAAGCCGCACAATACTTTCACATAGAGGTGGATCAGGGAAAGATCAATACTGCGAAATATTCAAAGATTCATTCTATTGTTTTTATCAATATTTGCATAATGATATCATAGACTTAATCTTTGTAATCAAAAGTTCATCTTATCTTCCATCAATATTTGCATAATGACATAATAGGCTTAACTTTTGACAAAGATGGGACAATCATAGTTCACAGACGCAAAGACACATATCCCATAATAATTTTTGCAATATATGAAACCAATAAAGATTAATACTGCAAAATCATCTTCCAAATAAACTTTTGAATTTAAATAAATAAATCTAAAAACATTGGAAGATGAAAATTGATGGCAATATCTATGTGTACTCAGAATAATTGCTATTCCAAACCCTAGTTATCCTTCTTAAAACAAAAGAATAAATTCTCATAAGAAGTTTCCTAGACAAATACTAAGCAAGAACCAAAAGTTATTTCAATTAATTTGAAGTCTTTTCTCATATTCCCTATAATCATCAAGCTCATCTTCGATTAGATCAATCTTGTATTCAAGATTATCCATCTTGTCTTCAAGTCTTTTGATTGAGAATTCTAGTTCATTCTTCAATGCACGTACTTGATCCAAGATAAGATTCATGGTTAATGAGAGTTTATCAAAATGAGAAACAGTGGGATTTCCATCAGAAGATGAATCACGTTTTTCTTGACACATCTCATTATCAGAAGAACCAAAACGAACTTTCTTAGAGGGAAAGAGAACAGTCCATACATCATCTTCTTTACTGGAAAGACTTGATGAGGACATGATAGAGAATGTAAATGAAATGCTTGCTTAATAAATCTTATATTTAAAAGGAAGAACATATGGAAAAATTCCCCAAAAGACCTTTAACACAAACCCTAACAGAGAGTTTAGATAGGAAGACCATCCAAGCATTCAGAAACGGTTCATAGCTCGATAACCGAAATTAGAGCAATTTTAGCGAGATACACGAACAAGTCAGTAGAAATACTTTCACAACCCTCTTGGAGATTATAGTTCTTGTCCAAGGGAAAAAGGACAAGAACAATCATAAAACTTACAATATGTAATTTCTCCCACCTAAAGAAGGATCAGAAGGTTTCACAATAGAGGAGGATGTTTCTGTTAAACCTTGTTTCGGATTCCTTTTTGTAGAGTGAGAGTCCAAAAAGGATGTTTTTCTTTCCTTTATTTTTCTGAACAAATTGTTTATTGATTTTTGCATACTATGAATGTTTCTGAAAATGTATTTAGACAATGACATAGATTTCTTAAGAGATTTCTTTTTCTTCTTCTAAAAAAGTGATTTAAAAGAAGTCTTTTTAAGAACCTTTGTGCAATTCGTTTTTGGGCAATCCTGATTTTTGTTCAAGGTATACTCACGATCTGCTGTGAATTTTACCATGGTTCTCTCATTATGAGAGAGATTAGAACACAACAAAAATACAAGAGTAATATCCTGATTTGGTTTGCAAGAACTTATCGAAGAGCATCGATCTTTGTTTTTAAAATCACAACTGCGAGAAGTCGCATTTTCTTGTCTTAATGTTTTTAGTTGACATTCCATATTTTCAATCCTTTTAATCCAGGCTTCTTTTTCTAGTTGAAAATTTCTCTTAATCAAGTAGAGATGTTTGGTCAAGAGATTGAATTTTCTTCTTGAGAAGTTTGATTGTTTATCATGGAATAGTCAGAGTTGTTGAAAGAACAAGAGTGATTATCAGCAAAATAAGTGAGAGAACTTTCACAGATTTCTTTCTCAGGATAGTAGTCAAGAGTGTCCATCCATGCTTTGGTTATCTCACTCATTTCCTTATCAGGAACACCCGAAATGTGATGATCACATTTGTAGTACATGAAAAGAGTTCCATTATCATAGTTTTTTCACGAGACCTTCTTTTTCTTCTCCTAAGAGTTTTCTTCAACAGTTGTACACACAGTGAAAGAGTGGAATTAAAGCAATTCTCATCCTTCAGATCAATCAATTTTGGACACAGAGAACTTACATTAGAGGAAGCAATGAAATTGCAGCTCATTCGAAGTTTTTATCTTTTACTAAGTTCAAGATCAAAAATCTTTAGCTTTCATATCAGAGAATTTATGGATAGAGTATCAAGGTTTTTTCCTTCAATGATGGCATGTTTCTTAGAATCGTATTTGGCTGGCAACGATCTGAGAATTTTCATCACAATGTTCTTTTCAGGAATAGTCTTACCCAATGCAAAAGATGCATTGACAATTTCAGACACATTGTGATTAAATTCATCAAATGAATATTCATCAGCCATACGAAGGTTTTTCCAATCAGAATTTAGGTTTTGAAGCCTAGCTTTCTTTTTAGAGGTATTCCCTTCGAATACATTTTCTAAGATATCCCACACATCTTTATACCGAGTGCACGTAGTCACATGGTGTTGAAGATCCGGGGTAATGGCATGAATGATAACATTTAAACCATCATAATTTTGCTTTGCAGCGAGAATCTCGTCAGGTTCATATCTACCAATATCCTTTGCAATAGAGACATCGTCTACTGTAACCATTGGAGGATCATAGCCATTAACAACATAAACCCATGTTGAAAATCACGCGCTTGAAGAAAGACATGCATATCAATTTTCCACCATAAGTAATTTGAATCATCGAAGACTGGTGGTACGTTTATTGAGATACAACTTCTGTCCATAGAGTCAGATCGCTACAAACACAGATTTATAAGGTCTTAAATGTGACTGCCTGCTCTGATGCCAATTGAAAAAGCGGGGGTCTAATAACCTCACCCAATATTTCATTTAGGAAATCTATATGGACTAACTCCAATATAATTCTGAGAGAACCAACTAATAAATCGAGCTCAATCCAAAAATATATCCAAGAGTTATATCTCTATTTCTTAATGTAATCAACAAATCAAACAAATAGAAATCCGTGAGCTTAATTATTATCAGAAAAAACTTGGAAGTTATTAAAAACCAATATCCAAGTGTCAATCAATTCAATCAACAACCAAAGGTTGGATTCACAGTTGATTGAACTTACGCACAACTTGTGATATTTCAATTATATAAACAAATATAATGCGGAAAGGAAATAACACAGACACCAGAAATTCTGTTAACGAGTAAACCAAAAATGCAGAAAAACCCTAGGACCTAGTCCAGATTTGAAAACCACACTGTATTAAGCCCCTACAGGCACTAGCCTACTCCAAGTTAACTTCGGACAGGAATGTAATTGATCCCTAACCAATCTCACACTGATAAAGGTACAGTCGCGTTTCTTATGCCTATGAATCCCAATAGGACCCTGCGCACTTGATTCCCTTAGCTGATCTCACCCACAACTAAGAATTGCTACGACCAAAAGTCGAAGACTTGATAAACTAATCTGTCTCACACAGAAAAGTCTATTGAATATATAAATATGTCTCCCTCAGAAGTACCTAAGAGTTTTGTTCCGTCTTTTGATAAATCAAGGTGAACAGGAACCAATTGGTACACCGGTCTTATATTCCCGAAGAACAGCCTAGTAATATCAATCACCTCAAAATAAACTTAATCGTATGGAAGACAAACAAGATATTGCGGAATCACAAACGATGAGACTAAGATGTTTGTGACTACTTTTTATCTTACTTATCGGAGATTAAATCTCGAGAAAATCTTAGAGAAGATAGTACTCAATACGATAGAAAACAGCAAGATCAGAGCACGCAACTACGGAGAAAATAGTTGGGTCTAGCTTCACAATCCCAATGAAGTCTTCAAGTCGTTAACCTACATGATTTTGGAAAAAACCTAAGGTTAAAGGAGAATCGACTCTAGTCGCAACTAGTATCACACATGAGGTGTGGGGATTAGATTTCCCAGTTGCTAGAGTTCTCCCTTATATAGTCTTCAAATCAGGGTTTGCAATCAACACTACCTTGGTAACAAAGCATTCAATATTCACCGTTAGATGAAAACATGATTAGACTCAAGCTAATATCTTTCAACCGTTAGATCGAACTTAGCTTGTTACACACAATGAAAAGTGACTTCATTTAGATATGAGTAACCGTACCTAAACGTGTGCACCTTGTTGGCTCAACAATAGTTAACCGAAGTTATCCATATGAACACTTTCATATCAACCTTATTCATCTTAATCATAACTAGTTCAAATGACTCAAATAAAACTAGTTCTAGAGTTGTTCAATTGTTTACATTCTCATAGAAGTATACAAGACACAATTGAAGCAAAATCGATTTAGATTCACTCGAATCAATTCATGAACATTATAACCATGGTTTGCAAAAGATTGCATTCCTTAATATATATTAGTTCATGAACAAACCGATTTTAGAGCATAACCTACTCAAGTATGCAAACGGGTATGCATACCTAAGTGGCCGAACTAAGTTTGGGTTCGCCAGTATGCGAACAGGTACGCATACCACCAAACTCAATTGAATTTCCGACATGAACTTTATGCCAGTACTTATACGGATATGCATACTAAGTTCCCGAACTTTCATTAACCAACCAGTACGCATACGGGTATGCATACTATGGTTCCCAGACTTGGAATAATATGCAACAGTTTAGCATACAAGTACATACTGTGCTGTATCCAATCAAGTTTAATTGTTCTTAACTCCCATTTCAATCAGTGAAACATTCTTAGAAGACGACAATAGCTGTCTCACACAAACTATTAGCTTCAAAGCAATTTTCAAGTGATCGAATGATCAATACGAAACATTCTGAGTCTACATCAAATGATTGTCTCACACAAATCATGTAAGATGTTACCAGGAGATTTTCACATGATCATCTTTTGACTTTCGTCAAGAATATAAGATGAACTTGGTTAAAGAGAAAGCGTAACAACACATATTTCGAGAAATATGTAAGCGAGTTAAACTCAGCTCGAAATATCAAATGTGTATAATCGAAGTCTATATAGTTATACGACTTTTGTCTCAAATAGGAGATAGAGTAGATAGACTTTTAAGTGATATATGAGTTCAAGTCTTCACATATCTTTTGTTGATGAAGTTATACAAGCTCCCCTTAGTAGTTCTTCGTTTTCAATCGATGAACGTCGTGAAGTCTAATGCTCAACTACACTTACTATCCTAATCCGAGACTTAGCTATAAGTAGACTAGAAATCAAGACTTATAGTTTTGGCAACTAAACTTGACAAACAAGCTTGAGATAGCAACGATTGCGAGTTCGGCCGAGCAGTACTCTAATGTTTTGGCAACTAAACTTGAAAAACAAGTTTGAGATAGCAAAACTTGCGAGTTCGACCGAGCAGTGCTCTAAAAGCAAAGGATGTCAGCTAAGGGAATCAATTGGGTAGAGCCTTGCGAGGTTCAAGAGACGTAAGAAGTGCGACTGTAACTGAATCACTTGTAGGGTGGATTCGGTCTCAACAACATTCCTGTTCGAAGTCTGATAGTAGGCCAATGTCTGTAGCGGCTTAATACAGTTTGGTGTTCGAATCTGGACGAGGTCCAGGGGTTTTTCTGCAGTTGCGGTTTCCTCATTAACAAAACTTATGGTGTCTTTTGTTTTTCTTTTTCTACATTATATTATTTATATTTATCATTGGATTTACACAAGTTGTACGTATTCAATCTTAGTAGATACGTTCATCCAACTGTGATCGATTACGAGACTCGTTCTTGCAGAATTCGTATCTTAAAAGATAGATCACAAGTTTAATTACTTGGAAGAATTTCGTTTGGATTATTTTGATACGCTTAGATTGATCTTGTATATTGAGATCGTCCAAGTACTCTTCTTAACAATTAGGTTCACGGACTCTGTCCATATACATACTGATTGAGAAGAGGTTAGAGATATAAACTCTATATACATATTGTCAAAGATTATTCAGTTGGTTTACTTGCAATTATATTAGGTTTTGTCCATACAGGTTGCCGAACGGAAAATTTTGTGGTCCTGCATGCTCAGTTGAGCGTACTAATTATCCTAGGGTTGTTAGTAAGAAGATATTGCGAAGAACGTGGCTATATTTATATTAGGTTTATGTTCCGTGGACGTGAACGAATCCTTATCAATTTCATCTCATGTTTGAATACGATTTTCAGAATTTCTACAACAAAACAATGTTGCTAAGAGTAATTTTATAAAAAAATTTACTTAATACCTTTCTTGGGACCGAACTTTCTTGTCATTATATTACTTGTTAGTGTAAAAAGAAGTAGAAAATGTTATTTGCGAGTTGACACCTCATCAAAATTGGCGGCGCTGCCGGGGAGGCAATGGCAAGTTT
Organism: Papaver somniferum; assembly: GCF_003573695.1. Classification (NCBI taxonomy): domain Eukaryota; kingdom Viridiplantae; phylum Streptophyta; class Magnoliopsida; order Ranunculales; family Papaveraceae; genus Papaver; species Papaver somniferum. The sequence continues at coordinate 32,193,669 of NC_039364.1, forward strand.
AATTGTTATTTTTATTCTTAGTTTATTATTTCTTTTAGTTTTAATTTCAGTTTACCCATTCAATCTTTTATAAATCATATTTCAGGTACCATTTATTTTGTGAATGCTTGGAGAGGGAAGACCAAGTCCCATTCGTATAGGTCTTCGATCGGGCACTTTACTAAAAGATTTAATTCGAGCAGTGAATACTCCGCTTCCTGTTAGTTCTTCATCTAGTGAGTTTTAGATTCGTACAAAGAGGAAGATTACACAAACATGGGAGCTCCACCAGCTTCTCCAAGAACACTCAAGGAGCTCACATATCCAAACCTAGAACAGCAGCGTCTATGTATTCAGCTGGATGGGACCATTGAGTAGAAACCACAATTGATTCACTTGCTTGCAAATTCAGAGGTTTAGCGGGAGAAGACCCTAACCGTCATTTGCAATAGTTTCACCATGTTGTGACTAGTTTGAAGCAAGTAATTGCAGATGCTGATATGACGATGATGACAACATTTCCTATTTCACTTAAAGACTCTGCAGGATATTGGTTGTACTACTTTCCCCCTGGAAGTATAACAACATGGAATGGGATAAAGAAATTTTTCCTTGAGAAATATTTTTCGTCATTAAACGCAGTAGTAATTCAAAAGGAGATTTGTGGTATTAGGAAGCATCCAGAGAGACTCTCTATGAGTATTGGGAGCGCTATAAGAAGCTTTTGGCTAGATGTTCACACCACCAAATCAGTGATCAACTTGTCATTCACTACTTCTACGAGGGGTTGCTTCCTAATGAGAGACATTTAATCGATGTCGCAAGTGGCAATGCACTCATCAACAAGACCATTGCGGAAAATACAAGCTTGTTAGAGAACATGGTTGCAAACACGCAGCGTTTTTACACTAGAGGTGAACCGATGGTAAGGAAAATGAATAAAGTTGACGAAACTTCTCATTTGGAACATAGAATGGGTAACATGGAGAGAATGATGCAGTAAATAGTAGCAATTATCATACCATCATATAATGAAGAAGTTGAGCAGGCTAATTCGGTATTTCCGAATCAAAGGAAGAGATATGATCCATTCTCTAACACATACAATCTGGGTTGACGAGATCATCCTAATTTCAGCTATGCCAACAAGCAAGCCAGAGTTTCTATCCTCCTTTCAATCAACAAAATGGGTATTAATTCTTGCAAAAGCCACAACAAGAAACTCAAGGCATAATAAGTTGAACCTTATTCCCAACACAATGGCGCAAAATAAACAAAAGATAAAGATGGCTATTAAGGACATGCAAACACAAATGGGTCAACTAGATACTACCATGAGCAAATTGGAAGCATAGGCAACTAAAAAACTTCCTTTGCTACCGTTGAATCCCAGGGAGAATATCAATGCTATTGAATTAAGAAGAGGAAAGCAAGTAGAGAAACTGACAACATCATCGGAGTCCCATGAGCCTAATTTAGAGAAAAAAGAGGACGAAACATCCCATAAAAAAGCTGGTTCAATAACAAATTCTAACTATAAACCTCTTGTTTCTACTTACGTTACTCCTTCACCTTTCCCTAGAAGGTTTGCAAAGTCAAAGGAGACGTTAGACAAAGAGATTTGGGATATCTTCAAGAAGATCGAAGTGAACATTCCATAAATGGAGGCGATAAGGTAAGTTCCTCGTTATGCAAATTTCTTAAAGGAATTGTGCACCAACAAGCACAAATTGATCGGTAATGAGTGTGGGGGAGAATGATTAGGCGTATCTTCAAAAGAAACTCCCACCTAAATTGAAAGATCCTGGTAGTTTCACTATACCATGCACAGTTGGTAAAAATAAGATTTACAAAATATTTGCAAGATTTAGGAGCATCCATTAGTGTTATGCATGCTTCAATTTTTGATTCTTTAAATCTTGGTCCTCTCAAAAGTACCAACTTATTTATTCAACTTGCTGATAGATCTAATGTTTACTCTAAAGGGGTTGTTGAAGATGTTTTGATGCAGGTCAATGAGCTTATATATCCTATAGAATCTATGTTCTTGATATGAGTGATGCAAATTTTCCCTCGTCTACACTTTTGTTGTTGGATAGACCATTTATGAGAACCGATAGAACTAATATTTATGTCTACGAAGGAACCTTGACAATGGAATGAAGGAGAGTCTGTACGCTTCAACATGTTTGAGGTGATGAGATATCCGAGTGATTTACACTCATGTTTTGCTGTTGAGGAGATTGATGCTGGCTAAGGATGTGTGTGAGTGAAAGTCGGGCTGACGACTTTACACCAAGCACTAAATGGGAGGCAACCCATTTTATTTCTATCTCTATATTTTATTTTTAAGTCTTTTATATTTAGTTTTCTTATTTTGCATATCATTTTAGAAATTTCCTACCTTGAATGACTAAATTTACATTGAGGACAATGTAAAGTTTAAGTGTGTGGGAGTATTTATCATTTCGAGTTTTTAGCCTTGAGTTAAATTTCCCTTGTGTAGAAATAACAAGAAAAAGAAAAAAAATTGCATAATAAACTCCAAAAATCTAGAAACTTGTGGCTTCGGGAAACGCTAACCAATCTAAGTGGACGAAAACATCTTAGTTGTAGGAGTTGAGGTACCATAACTAAAGAGTCTGTTCGTAAAAGTACAGTGCTCAGGTGTTAGAAAAACATGGTAGTTGCCACCGTGTCTCGGAGTCGTCGTATCACGTTCTGTTTTTATTTTTGCAAACTATATGTGTTTCTCTAAGTGGTTTGGTGGATCGCTAGTATCGCTTTGATTTCGGCTCTAGGATGAAGTAAAGTGATTGAGATATAAAAGAAAAAGAAAAAACAAAGAGACCAAACCAATCAGACCAATCGGATTTAAAAGAAAAAATATTATTATTATTATTCAATAAATATATTGACCGTTGGGACCTTGTACATGCCAGCTGAGTGGATATAGAATTATGATTATCGACCACTTGATGATAAGTGCATAATTCATATGATTTTAGTGCCCATTCCATACTTGCTTTAGCTATTATTCTTGCATATTTTCGTATTATTACTCTTGTTCTCTCTTATTTGTCTCTATTAGGTGAATCATCCAAAAAAGAGTTACAAAGTTCTAATAAGATCTAAGAAGAGAAGTATTCCAAGTATCCAAGTGCCCAAGTCCAAGATAAGTGGAAGAAGTGCGACGAAAAGGAGCAAAACGCTCAAAATCAAGAGACGGGACTGATCTTAACTCATTCAAATTAAGGATTTCTCATCACCATCTTGAAGAGAATTGAAAGAGGAAAAGAATGCACATGGAATGAGGTCATTCCGAGTTCGGACGAAGAAGTTGTGGGAAAAAAAAGATCTTGATCAATACCGAAGACTTTATGGTACGCAAACGGGTACACATACCTATAGTTCCGTCAATTTCTGCTGGATTTGGAGGTATGCGTACGGCTGCGCATACTTAAGTACCATAGAAGGACAAAACTCACGGTTTAGGTCTTTATTTCATAGTTTCGAGTCGGGTTCTTGAACCGAATTAAATACTTGATGGCCAAGCAATGTAAACCTATAAAAAGGTATTAGGTCATGTATCATAATCGTCTCATATAATAATCTAGGGTTTACCCCTTTAGGGGGAAACCACCATTATTCATCTTCTTTGTAATATGAGTAGCTAAATCCTTTGTTGATTAAGGATGAATTCAATGTTCTAAGCGTGAAGCTTTGTAAAATACAAATCTATTGAGAGTTTTTATCATCATCATTTTTCTTTACCATATCTAGGGTTTATGAGTGATTCTTAGATTGATTTGGGATGCATACTAGATTATTCTATTGATTGTTCTATTGCTAGTGGAAGTTAGGAGATAATTAATCGTCGAATAACTCTCTACACGAGTAGAAATCACGAGACCTTACAGAGGGATTCTGTGGAGGAATCGTGTGTAAAAACAACACCAGCAAGTAAACCTTGAGCTAAGAGTTTAACTACTGGGATTAACATAATTCACAAAGCTTAAAACGTTCGATTGGATTACACCTTGAGTGAGCTACTACTTGGTGGTTCGGTTGAATATAATATGATATTGGAGAGCTTCTGTATCCGTGGTATAAGGAGTTTTGGGGATAGCACTGAACTAGCTGCTATTTTACGATTGGTGATGAATGGTTCTTACGAATAATAGATAAGTATTTTAATCCTGTTAACGCTTGGTAACAGCGAAAGATTCCTTAATCATCATTTTCTTCTTTATTGTCTTTCTATCTATATCTTATAACCAAAACACCTTTTTTGTGTTATTTACTTTATTTTGCTAATACAAATAATCTATAAATTACACATCTCTCTGTGGGAACGATCTCTTACTACCGCTATATTACCAGTTAATTAGTGGGAAGTATCTTGATTAATTTGTTGCATTAACGACACGCATAAATTTTGGCGCCGTTGCCGGGTGCAGTTGATAGGTTCGGAAAACCCACAATAAAATACTGCAAGTGCACAATGTCTAACTATTAGAACAATGGCAAGTACAGGTCGTTCCCACGAGGAGTGTGAAATATTCTACCAACTAATACAAAAAACTAAGTAATCGTAATATGATGTTTTTGAGAGTTTTCAGAAATTCGGACAAAATGAAATAATAAATAACAAAGACGTAATAAAAATGAGAAAGGGTTGTTAGGGTTTTCGATTTCCACCGATTCAATCATATAAAACTCTACTAATCTCTATTTATCACTCAAGACAAATTTTGAAATCAATCTCATGTCCCGGAAGATGTTATATTAAATTCTAAAATATAGTTTCTCCGCTGTAACTTCCTTCGCTTCGTATGTAGGGATCCTAAAGCATTACCTATCTATCCTTGCATACCTCGTCTAGGGATTTAACGGAAGCACGAAATATCAATTCAAAAGCATAAATAATCTAGAAAATCACATGAACGATAAAACACCAAGCTATATGAAGAGAAATCACTAATCAATGAATCATTATTAGAAATATCATCGTAGAGTTTATGAAACTAAATTGGCTTATATATAAACCCTAATATGGATTAGCTAGCCATGGCTTTCTCCAAAAACCATAAACCAATTGAAATCAAAATTATCTAAACCAAAATAATTGAAAAATGGGCAACGAAACTTCTCAAACCCTAGCTCCTGTTCACGGCTCTCCGCCGCGCCTCCTTCCTGGTTTTGGCTTGTTGCCGCAACCTCCCCTTTCTGGCTTCTCTGTTCAAGTCTAAATACTGATGCTGCGAGAAGTCCAAAAATCAGACCTAGCCAATAATCAAGGCCCAATCCAATACTTCCAAATAGGGGTGTACCTGCCCGACCCAAAAACTAAGACGGGCTGGACATGTCAGGCTTAATATTTGTGAGCCCGTAAACAAATTCAGGCCGGACAGGCCGGGCACAAGTAGATAATTTGCTACCCAAAGACCGCCCAAAGCCCGCTTTTTATACGGGCAGGCCAGATCGGGCCGGACATGCCACTATTTTGATTTTTTTTGTAAGTTTAAATTTTCAAATGAACGGTATTAAATACAATATCCTTTCCTTTCCAACATCGCATATCGTAAGTGATAATATTATTTTATATTTAAATTAGACTGACAAATTTTTAATTTTAGCCTATAATAAATAATTAATTAGAGTACAATAAACTTTCTAATAAGAAAATATATTACCATTAATGTTTTGAAAAGGTTAATTATAAGTAAAAAACAATTATATATTTTATTTTTCTTGACACAAAATTGACAATTATAAAATTGTAACTTTTAAGTCTTTATAAGAGGATATTAAATGATTAATGGCACATAGAAGGTTTTCAGGCCGGGCACCAGGCCGGGTATCAGGCCGGGCATCATAATTAATCGCAAAGTCCGAGACCGCCCAATAAATTAATCCAGGCCAGGCCGGGTGGTCCATGACGGGCCATAACAGGCTTTGGACTACTTCGGGTACAGGCGGGCTCGGGCGGATACAGGCAAGCTGAGTATTTTCGGGTATTATTTACACCCCTACTTCCAAATCGAACTGCTGCCCAAGGTGAAGCACAACACCAGTTTTGTATCAGCCAATCTCCAATTGCATGCATCCACTACAACCATCTAATCAAAGACCACTTGTGTGAACGGCGACAAAATCTGGTCTTCGTTTATCTTCCGGCATACAACTCAGGCCATGTATGACCCAGTACCAGCTCAGAACAAACTCATCTTCATCACCTGCATCTCCCTGGAATTTTGATCTCTATCTTCATTCCCGTTTCTTTCGCAGAACTAAGCACAACTCCCATCCAATAACCACCAACACCATTTCAGTTCATGCAATCGATGTCGAGCTGCACTCAAGCGCCATCTTGTTGCTGCCGTTGAAGTCTGGAATCAAAGCTCTTCTTAACTGAATTCGAACATCACCCACTGCAGGAATCGAAGGACAACACCACTACGCAGAGAACAATCCATGCCAAACCATTAACCTTCTCTATTTCAGCCATACCCGTTCGAACCTCCAGGTCTCCATCTCAACAACTGCATACAGCTTCAGCCTAATTAGTTTTCAATCCATGCCTTGAATCCCACATCTCCATCTCAGTCACGTCCAAGTTTTTCATGCAACCATCGTTAGCACCAGCACATCCATCTTCTCATTGACAACCCATCTTCTCATGAGACTTGCAACGTAAACACCAGCGAGACAACCTCCATTGCTTTGTTTGCTGCCATCTTCTTCTTGCTGTAATTCAAATGCGAGACACACCCAACCTGAACCTTCACCAGTAAAACAACCTAATTTCCATCCGAGCACGAACCCCGTGTTTCTTCTCAATCTCAAGATCTCTCTGCCAAGACCCATTTTGGTCCGTCTACAACACCCATTGTCAGCTCTTCATCTCGGCTGCACCACCAGCCGATAAGACTACACCTGTTTGCTCCATCTATCACTGCTTCCCTTAAATTCAGTTGTCGTAGTTGTTGTTTGTGCAGATTTGATTGAGTAGACCCGAGATAAAGAAAATGATGCAGCCTGTCTTCATTCTTCCATGACTCGCACCTCCGTTTAACGACAGCTGCTTGGACTATAACGAACCACCAACAAAAGACATCGCAGCACCTCTCAGCCGTATTCAGTCCGGTCTTCTGAATTTCTTCACCGGCAGCAGCAACTTCTTAGTTTCTTCTCGTTGATGCTTCACTTCTCAACCGAAGTTTGCAGTCCAAACTAGTTTCGAACCATCTCCTTTATTCACCGTCCAGCTAAATCATCACCTCTACAGCCGACAACATCTGTATCTTCCTCGTATCCAAACTGAATCTCATCACCAAATCCGGCCACAAACAATGAGCTCCAGCAATCCGAATATCTCCACATACAAGGAATATACATGGCCATCACTAACACCAACAGTTTCTCTTACTTCGACAGCTCCAGTTCCCTTGTAAATAACATTTCTCTAACCCACCAGTGGGGTTTGACTTCTCCTTGCATCATTCAAGTGAGGTAATTTAAGTGGTGCTAATATATACACTAATACCAGGCGAGCCACATTTTAGACTTTCTTGTAGGGCTTCACTTTGCTCATTTTGCCGCAAAAGTCATTTTGCCTCCCTTTAGCTACTTATCCTCTGCATGATTAGAATTCGTTTGTACTTTCTACAAAAGCACTAAAACAATATTATTAGCCAAAATATCGAGTCCTAACTAATATAAATATGGGTATATAATGTAGCACTTACATGCTTATCAACACCCCCACACTTATATTTTGCTAGTCCTCGAGCAAAACAAAGAATTGCCCCGCTACACAGTTGGTCATATCATAAGAGAGAGTTAGACCCGCTACACAGCTGGTCATAAAATGAAAATTTGAAATACCATACCAAGACCCGCTACACAGCTGGTCATGACAAATACCATACACAAGACCCGCTACACAGTTGGTCATAACCCTAAAAATCATAATGATATATTTTTTTTATTATTATTAAAAATTCCTAACGAAAGTGCCACCACACCCCCACACTTAAACATTACATTGTTCTCAATGTAATTGAGTCATCCAGAGTAAAAATTAAGGCGCGAAATTTTAAAATACAGTAAAAGTAAAAGATAGAGTGCAGGGAACAAATCTGATGGGTTGACTCCCATGAAGCGAAAGGTATTTGTTTCACTGCTTGCCATTAGCACGTAATCTCAAACAATGTGGAGTTGGTACCACAAGGTAAGCTGCGAATCATATATATAAAGCCTGAAGAGTTGGGGATCAACCCAACTAATATGATTAGTCATAAACATGAACCTGCGGTAAGAAATATTAGTACCCAGAGAGATAAAACTGAATTCAATCTTATTTAAAACATAATTCGAACCTTGAATATGAAGTAAATCAGGTTCGCGGATAATTAATAAAGATTGTTTAAAGAATTGAACAATTTTTGTACTCACTAAATCAGGTTCTAAGTCAGCGGAAATAACTTCCACGACTGATATTGGTTCAACTTCAGCTAAGTCGGGCACACAAACATATGTTGGTTCAAATTCACTCGCCGAACAAGGCCTCATTGGAGTAATAGTATCTTGACTCATAGACCCATTATTATCTAAAACAGTTTCATTATCAATATCATCAAGACAAAAAAATTCAGAACTTAATGGATTATGGGTCAAGGTCGGACCATTCTCGACTGATGGAACTAGTCGAGACTCAGACAGAACTAGAGGTTCTAGTTTGGGCTTCCATTTGTTAGTGTCTAGCAGTGGTGTGGAGTCTAATAAGGCATTGACTTCACAAATAACACGATCATCATCAAAACCATACCCCAAATGAGCTAAGCAAACCTCTAGTGGATTTTCCAAGTGGTCCTTGCAAAAGCTTTGCAAGTGCATCTTTTCGCCTGTAGCACTTCAGACTAAGGTACCTGGAAAATATTCAAACGAACTGCGTGAAAAGAACTAAAAGAAATCTAAAAGAAAAAGAAAAATAAATTATATACAAAAATAAAATAAAATAAGCTATATACAAAAATTGATATCAATCAGAGTGTATTATGCAACCACTCCCCGGCAGCGGCGCCAAAAACTTGATAGGTTCGGAAAACCCACAATAAAATACTGCAAGTGCACATTGTCTAACTAGCAGAACAATGGCAAGTACAGGTCGTTCCCACGAGGAGTGTGAAATACTCTACCAACTAATACCAAAAGCTAAGTAATCGTAATATGATGTTTTTGAGAGTTTTCAGAAATTCGGACAAAATGAAATAATAAATAACAAAGACGTAACAAAAATGAGAAAGGGTTGTTAAGGTTTTCGATTTCCACCAATTCAATCATATAAAACTCTGCTAATCTCTATTTATCACTCAAGACAAATTTCAAAATCAATCTCATGTCCCGGAAGATGTTATATTAAATTCTAAAATATAGTTTCTCCGCTGTAACTTCCTTCGCTTCGTATGTAGCGATCCTAAATTATTACCTATCTATCCTTGCATACCTCGTCTAGAGATTTAACCGAAGCACGAAATATCAATTCAAAAGCATAAATAATATAGAAAATCATATGAACGATAAAACACCAAGCTATATGAAGAGAAATCACTAATCAATGAATCATTATTAGAAATATCATCGTAGAGTTTATAAAACTAAATTGGCTTCTATATAAACCCTAATATGGATTAGCTAGCCATGGATTTCTCCAAAAACCATTAACCAATTGAAATCAAAATTATCTAAACCAAAATAATTGAAAAATGGGCAATGAAACTTCTCAAACCCTAGCTCCTGTTCACGGCTCTCTGCCGCGCCTCCTTCCTGGTTTTGGCTTGTTGCCGCAACCTCCCCTTTCTGGCTTCTCTGTTCAAGTCTAAATACTGATGCTGCAAGAAGTCCAAAAATCAGACCTAGCCAATAACCAAGGCCCAATACAATACTTCCAAATCGAACTCCGGCCCGAGGTGAAGCACAACATCAGTTTTGTATCAGCCAATCTCCAATTGCATGCATCCACTACAACCATCTAATCAAAGACCACTTGTGTGAACGGCGACAAAATCTGGTCTTCGTTTATCTTCCGGCATACAACTCAGGCCATGTATGACCCAGTACCAGCTCAGAACAAACTCATCTTCATCACCTGCATCTCTCCCTGGAATTTTGATCTCCATCTTCATTCCCGTTTCCTTCGCAGAACTAAGCACAACTCCCATCCAATAACCACCAACACCATTTCAGTTCATGCAATCGATGTCGAGCTGCACTCAAGCGCCATCTTGCTGGTGCCGTTGAAGTCTGGAGTCAAAGCTCTTCTTAACTGAATTCGAACATCACCCACTGTAGGAATCGAAGGACAACACCACTACGCAGAGAACAATCCATGCCAAACCATTAACCTTCTCTATTTCATCCATACCCGTTCGAACCTCCAGGTCTCCATCTCAACAACTGCATACATATGCAGCCTAATTAGTTTTCAATCGATGCCTTGAATCCCACATCTCCATCTCAGTTACGTCCAAGCTTTCCATGCAACCATCGTTAGCACCAGCACATCCATCTTCTCATTGACAACCCATCTTCTCATGAGACTTGCAACGTAAACACCAGCGAGACAACCTCCATTGCTTTGTTTGCTGCCATCTTCTTCTTGCTGTAATTCAAATGCGAGACACACCCAACCTGAACCTTCACCAGTAAAACAACCTAATTTCCATCCGAGCACGAACCCCGTGTTTCTTCTCAATCTCAAGCTCTCTCTGCCAAGACCCATTTTGGTCCGTCTGCAGCACCCATTGTCAGCTCTTCATCTCGGCTGCACCACCAGCCAATAAGACTACACCTGTTTGCTCCATCTATCACTGCTGCCCTTAAATTCAGTTGTCGTAGTTGTTGTTTATGCAGATTTGATTGAGTAGACCCGAGATAAAGAAAATGATGCAGCATGTCTTCATTCTTCCATGACTCGCACCTCCGTTTAACGACAACTGCTTGGAATATAACTAACCACCAACAAAAGACATCGCAGCACCTCTCAGCCGTATTCAGTCCGGTCTTCTGAATTTCTTCACCGGCAGCAGCAACTTCTTAGTTTTTTCTCGTTGCTGCTTCACTTCTCAATCGAAGTTTGCAGTCCAAACTAGTTTCGAACCATCTCCTTTCTTCACCGTCCAGCTAAATCATCACCTCTACAGCCGAAAACATTTGTATCTTCCTCATATCCAAACTGAATCTCATCACCAAATCCGGCCACAAACAATGAGCTCCAGCAATCCGAATATCTCCACATACAAGGAATATACATGGCCATCACTAACACCAACAGTTTCTCTTACTTCGACAGCTCCAGTTCCCTTGTAAATAACATTTCTCTAACCCACCAGTGGGGTTTGACTTCTCCTTGCATCATTCAAGTGAGGTAATTTCAGTGGTGCTGATATATAGACTAATACCAGGCCAGCCCCATTTTAGACTTTCTTGTAGGGCTTCACTTTGCTCATTTTTGCCGCAAAAGTCATTTTGCCTCCCTTTAGCTACTTATCCTCTGCATGATCAGAATTCGTTTGTACTTTCTACAAAAGCACTAAAACAATATTATTAGCCAAAATATCGAGTCCTACCTAATATAAATATGGGTATATAATGTAGCACTTACATGCTTATCAGTCGTTAATTGATTTGTTATTTGTTTAGCTTGTTTTTATTTTTGTTTTTAGATTTTTGTTTTGCTTTTCTGTTTCTTGTGAGTCGTCATGTTTCCTTATGAAAATAACATGTACGGAGCACAAGATTACACATACAACAGTGATAATCAATATGGTTTTCAGTCTCATTCATATGATAACTACCAACCATCCTATGGGTATAATCAAAACCAATCTTTTGTCTATGAGCAATATCCCACGAAACCTTATGGATATTCTCATACATGTCAACAACCTTATGACGGGCGTGTAAGTGAACAATCACAAGGATGAGAGGATAGTTATGCTACTAATCCTATTTCTTCGAGTGTTGCAGAACTAATGTGTACCATGATGGAGGAGTTTCAAGGACAAATAGTTCAATATTACCATAATCAAGATGAGCAGCTACAAGAAATTCAAAGGAATGTTGACAACTTAAAGTTACAACTTCCTCAACTCAGGGAGACAAGGAATGAAGAAGAAGTTTGGCCTCAAAACCAAATTAGTTATGAAATTCCTAACGAAGACAACAAATATTTTGAAGATGAGCAACCTTTGGAAAGTCCACATAACAATGATGAAGTTATTCCAACTCCGGATCGTAATAAAGATCATTCGCCTATTCAAAAGGAGGAACCTTGGTATGATCGAACCATTGTTATGAACGGTGTGACATACTCCAATTCATATCAACATTATAATGAACATCCAGATTACTATATTTTCAAGCCGGTTGATTTGCAAGAAGTAGACACGATTGTTCCCTCAACGGAGACTCATGCAGAATACCCCAAAATATACACTAAAGAAGAGTTCCTGAGAGGGGAATTTGATTCGTATGATGAGAGTGTTGAAGAGATGGAGATTGAGAATGACACCAAATTGATTGAATTCGTGGAAGACACAATTGAGCTACATAATAATAGTTCGATAGAGGACCATGATATACTTGAGGTAAATAATTCATTGTTAATTAAGAAAGATGAGGATCACGTATAAGGTTTGTCTAATCCTTTGCATAATCCCATATCTATTGATCCTTTTCATCTAATCAAAGTAGTTTCTCAAAGAGTTGTTAACCCAACTTTTAGGAAAATACCTCACTTAGGTTTGGAGTTGTGTGCTTCCAAAGTTTTAACGGATTATTTTGCTTTTAAGTACCCACCACTTGATGTGTTTGATTCGAGTATTATGCAGGTTCACCAAGCTGAGGAAATTTTTGAAGTTCCCAAATTCTATGTTCTCTATCCACTTCCGCGTATAGAAAGGACTAGGTGTGGAGGAAACTTCAATAAAATGATAGCTTCAATATTTATATTTTGTGATAATGTTTTTGTGAAGCTGTTATTTGAATTGCAGATTATTATTTGGAAGGATTACCAAATTTTCAGATTATTGGTGTACGAACGATAACAATAACGTCGGTCTGACGACGTTAAACCAAGCGCTACATGGGAGGCAACCCATCGGTTTGGTATCTTTACCTCTTTTGTTTTTAATTTTCTTAGTTTTACGTATCATATCTTGCATTCCCATATTAGATACAAAGTCCTATGTCTATAATGAAAGTTTTGACGAATTCTCGTCAGAAAATTCTGACTGCGCAGTTGTCATGAAAATAGCTCTCGAGACTTCATACGGAGTCCGATTTGAGTGTTTGACCCGAAATTTTAAATAGAACAGACTCACTTTTCTTTTACAAAAATAAAATCTGAATTCAGAGTCTGTTAAGTTGGAGCGATAGGCCTGGACATTTGAGTTTCGGTATTTTTACAGAACTTTTTCAGATTGCATGTCAGTCAGTCCGGAGGCCATAAAAGTCAGACCTTTTATTGAAACACTGTGCCCTTTTGACACATTATGGAAAAGACGTATGCGAACAACTTTAGTTTAGTATGTTTTTCCTAGTTCCCTACCCATTTATACAGTTTTCGAGTTTTTCAGGGATGTTATGTCAGAAATCAGAATTTTCGGTTTTGAACATTGAGGACAATGTTGAGTTTAAGTGTGGGGGAGTAGTTAAGCATGTTTGGCTTGCATATAAAATAAAAAAAAATAAAAAAATAATACTATTTGATTTCTTGCATTCTTTAGACTTCATCTTTTGGAGTTAATTATGAGTTATTTAGGATGACACTCTAAACCTTTTTAGGTTGAAACAGTTCTTACATCTATAGATTGAGTTCCAATATATCACTCTACAATCCTTATATATATGTTCATAATTGGATGCGAAACTCGGATGCTAGCAATATCATGGTAGTCGTTTGAAAGATTCATCCTCGCAATTTAGTCATTACTGAATCACTTTCTTTTTATTTTTGCAGTTATATGTTTCTTTAAAGTGATTTGGTGGGATCTTGATACTACCGTGGATGTTGTAGCAAGGTAATCATTGGTTGAGTATATAAAAGCCCCATAGACAATTGTCTTACACTCATAAAGAGTGAGCCGAAGTTAAACAAAAAAACATTTATATAAGGCTCCTCTTCATTTATCGACACTAATAAATAATAGTTCAGAATTGCGGACTAATCATGTAGTCGGTGAAATGAGTAAAAGCCTATCATCATTATTTAGAAAGTCAAAAGACTATTGATGAGGTTCTCGACACTTGGATAGCAGTATGTGTGAAACGTTGTCCCTGTCTCTGTCGCCTAAACAAGCGTGGAATGCAGGATCCAAGGAAACTATCACATACTTGCTGAAAAAGAATATGCGCTTAGAGTATCTAATCATGTGGTTGAGTTAAATGGGTGCTTCTCTCAACTATTGTGCTATAAATAAGAATCCTTTGACGACACTTATACAAGTATTGTGGGTAAAATCTTTTACTTTAGTCAATATTTGCACACTTCACTTTTATATTTCCATTCTCTTATCTATCCATGTGATTTCAGTATGCGAGTGTTGTGGAAAACGTTGCAACAAGTACGATGACTATCTTAGTACAGTTTTGCAATCAGGTTGAATGTCACACGTAAGTAATTGCTTGTGTGTGATGATTGGAATGTATGTGGGATGTTTGCAGCTAAAGAACATTTGCAAGCTAATTATTTGGCTTTCTACTTTGTGTTTATCCTTAGTGGTTCTTCCAAGGTGAGAAATTGGAGTAGGTTTTGTGGGTATAGCTCTTGTAAGCCCTCACGAGACTATAACTCGTCCACTAGGGACACTTAGGGGTTTAAAGGATTGTTGCATTTGCTAAGTGCAACGGTTTTCCCAACGACATGGAGTTGTTGTATTTAGGATTAGTTTGATTTAGTTTGCTCGAGGACTAGCAAAAGCTAAGTGTGGGGGAATTTGATAAGTGCATAATTCATATGATTTTAGCCCATTCCATACTTGCTTTATCTATTATTCTTGCATATTTTTGTATTATTACTCTTGTTCTCTCTTATTGGTCTCTATTAGGTGAATCATCCAAAAAGGAGCTACAAAGTGCTGAAAAGAGCTAAGAAGAGTATTCCAAGTATCCAAGTGCCCAAGTCCAAGAGAAGTGGAAGAAGTGCGACGAAAAGGACCAAAACGCTCAAAATCAAGAGACGGGCCAAAGACTGATCTTAAATCATTCAAGTTAAGGATTTATCATCACCATATTGAAGAGAATTGAAAGAGGAAAAGAATGCAAAAAGAATGAGGTCATTCCGAGTTCGGACGAAGAAGTTATGGGGAAAACAAGCTCTTGATCAATACCGAAGACTTTATGGTACGCAAATGGATACGCATACCTATAGTTCCGTGAATTTCTGCTGGATTTGGAGGTATGCGCACGGGTATGCATACTTAATTACCATGGAAGCCAAAACTCACGGTTGAGGTCTTTATTTCATAGTTTCGGGTCGGATTATTGAACCGAATTAAATACTTGATGGCCAAGCAATGTAAACCTATAAAAAGTTACTAGGTCATGTATCATAATCGTCTCATATCATAAGCTAGGGTTTACTCTTTTAGGGGCAAACCACCATTATTCATCTTCTTTGTAATATGAGTAGCTAAATCCTTTGTTGATTAAGGATGAATTCAATGTTCTAAGCGTGAAGCTTTATTAATAATACAAATCCATTGAGAGTTTTTATCATCATCGTTTGTCTTTACCATATCTAGGGTTTATGAGTGATTCTTAGATTGATTTGGGATGCATACTAGGTTAGTCTATTGATTGTTCTATTGCTAGTGGAAGTTAGAAGATAAGTAATCGTCGAATAACTCTCTACACAAGTAGAAATCACGAAACCTTACAGAGGGATTCTGTGGAGGAATCTTGTGTAAAGACAACACCAGCAAGTAAACCTTGAGCTAAGAGTTTAACTACTGGGATTAACCTAATTCACAAAGCTTAAAGCATTCGACTGGATTACACCTTGAGTGAGCTACTACTTGGTGGTTCGGTTGAATAGAATCTGATATTGGAGAGCTTCTGTATTTGGTATAAGGAGTTTTGGGTATAACACCGAGCTAGCTGTTATTCTACGGTTGGTGATGAATAGTTCTTATGAACAATAGATAAGTATTCTAATCCTGTTAACGCTTGGTAACGGTGAAGGATTCCTTAATCATCATTTTCTTCTTTATTGTATTTCTATTTATCTTACAACCAAAATCCCCCTTTTGTGTTATTTACTTTATTTTGCTAATAAAAATAACCTATAAATTACACAACTCTTTGTGGGAACGATCTCTTAGTACCGCTATATTGCCAGTTAATTAATGGGAAATATATTTATTAATTTTTTGTGCCTACGACAGCCCATCACTGGGACCCTTGTATCTATCAGCTATGTTGATACTAGAGTTAGAATTCAGACTGGTATCTCAATCCATCAGGATTTATCTTGGCGTTGACGATCAAACAGATCTTCTGAGAAATACCGTTCACCTTAGTTGATGTCCATAATGCAACTATCTGAGTAGATCTTTGTTTACGTATATATGAATTTTCGTATGCTTGAGTTCAAACACGTGTACAACAATTGGGTTCGCATCAGGGTACTTATTCTCATAAACAATGAAGTAGGTCAACTAAGGAGATTCTTTAGAGTTGTTTCTAGATTCTACACAGATAGACATAATTTGAAGTAAAGGTTTTGGGTATAACTCTTGTAAATCCTTACGAGACTATAACTCGTCCACTAGGGACGCCTAAGGGTTCAAAGGCTTGTTACACTCACTAAGTGTAACCATAACCTCAACGAGAGGGAGTTGTTGTATATTAAATTAGTTTATTTTTCTTGAGGACTAGCAAAGACTAAGTGTGAGGGAATTTAATAAGTTTCTAAAACTCCCAATTTTGACAACGATTTCTTACACTTTTCTTATTACTCATCTTTTCTATGTTTTTAGGTACACTGGATTGAAGTTGCAAAAAGGAACAAAAGGCATCAAAAGGAGTCGTACCAGTGCACAAGCTTAAAGCTCATGCCAATAAATTAGTTAATTACCAATGAAACGAAAGATCTGCTTTAACTAAATAAAATTTATTCTCTTAAAATTTTAATGTCAGGAGAATTATTAATTTGCCAAGTAATAGCTTGAGACATGTTCCCATCATAATTTCAATTTGGTTACACCAAAATGGAACTTCCGTGGTGGAATTAATGGGTGGTCGGTCATGTGATACTTTATCATGGACTTAACAGTAGAAGCATCTTGGTGAAGGGAATGTATTTTAATCTGTCAGTGGACTTCACCTCAAGGGAGTCACACATGTTCATTCAAGATGGGAGAAAAATTAGGTCTCCAAATATTTTAATGTTACAAATGAAGACCCATGTTACGTTTCAATTGACGACCATCTCTGACTCTAAACTCATCACCGGTCTATCCATGGATGGTGGGTGTATTTGCACAGAGTCAAAGCAGAGGTTCAAAGAAATTAAGTAATACAAGGAATGGCAGGTTCATATGTATGGTTTGGGAGAGAATTTGTGCAAGAAAATAAATGTCTGAATCGTTGTTTTGAAAGAATAGCCTATGGTTTGCTGCTTTGGTAAGTGTTGTTGCTTAGGAATATGAGCAAAAAAATGGATATCTGAATCGTTGTTTTGAAAGAACATCAACTATGATTTGCTGCTTAGGAATACAAGAGAAATAAGTGTTGTTGGCCTGATTTGTGTGAACGATTACGCTTCAAGTGAACAACATCAACTACGGTTTGCTGCTTAGGTTTTAATCTAAACTTCTCATTATTTTGAGCATCTATTAAGCCTTGTATTTTTTAGAACAATGTTTATTATGAGTAGCTAATTCTATCTTCGATTGAGGGTGATTTGAAAGCCAGAATACGAACACAGAATTGACATGAACTGACTCCTTTTTTTCCATTATTTTTTGTTATTGTTTGGTTCTACTATGCTAATAATGCTTATGAATTATGTGTTATTGTTTTAAGTTTGAAATTGAATCGTTAATTCATAATTCTATTGCTAGTTTTGATTTTCTTCAACCCGTAATTGTCTAGAGAATATAAACACAAGTAACAACATGTGGGTATTGATGATGTGATTTTGTTAAGTACCCATATGTAGATACAATTATTCTAGGGTTGTTAGTAATTATATATTAGAAGAACGTGGCTATATGTCTATTAGGTTTATGTTCCCTGGCCGAGAATGAATCCTTAATCAATTTTATCTCATATTTGAATACAATTTTACGATTTTTCAGAATTTTTACAACAAAACATATCGTTAAGAGTAATTCTATAACAACTTTTGTTTAATACCTTCCTTGGGACTGAACCTGCTTATCATTATATTACTTGTTAGTGTAACGTGAATTAGAAAATATTATTTGTGAGTTGACACCTCGTCAGATTTAAGTGCAAGTCAATAGATTAGTATTGAATTTACTGTAAGGCTTTACCCTTGGTTAGATGGAGCCCTTCCAAAAAATTTCGATGAGACCTATGGTCGAGGATGGGATTCAGAAATAATTTTCATCCAGCAACTGACGCGTCACGTCATTATTCGTGGCATTCCCCCAACAAAGATGCTTTGGAAGAAACTGCAGTTTGAGTAGGAATATGTTGTTGAATTAATGGGTCCAAACATTATGCCTTGAGTCTTTCTTACCTGCAATCGTGATCAGGAAAGATACGTACATTGTGGCAACACT
Organism: Papaver somniferum; assembly: GCF_003573695.1. Classification (NCBI taxonomy): domain Eukaryota; kingdom Viridiplantae; phylum Streptophyta; class Magnoliopsida; order Ranunculales; family Papaveraceae; genus Papaver; species Papaver somniferum. Next base: position 32,212,466 of record NC_039364.1, read on the forward strand.
GGTAGGAAGCAATTTACATGGAACTTTTCTTTTTGGACACAATTCGTTGGGTTTAAGGAGAACCCAAAATCTTATAAACTAAAAAAAAAAAGAAAACAAAAAGAAAACAACTCTCCAAATAAAAACTGTCAACTCTTCAACAAGCTCTCACTTCAAAACCTATTGCTCAAGAAACAACTAAGCCAACTAAAGGCCTATTAGAGAATAACATTCGAGCCAACCCTTTCCACCAAATTATTTCTTCACCTTAGTTACTTTCTTATCAACACCCTTTACTCTAAACTACTAGACTTCCCATGCAATGAAGGTTTATAAGAGAAATGAGCTCTAGCGCCCATAAGTTCATCTCTTTTTAGACACCCATCCATCCTTCCACCTGAGATATAACAAATTTTACACCATCACTACTAGCAGTAGTGTAATACGCGCTATTTTTATTTATGATTTTGGGTCGTATTTTGCTCGACTAATTAGCTAACCTTGTGATTTGGGTTTTCGTGGAGTCGTTTTGTTTACCTTAGCCTAATAGGTTATGCACTTGAACTTAGATATCTAGCAGACATTCTCTTATCACTTAGTAAAATGTTAGGGTGTAAATATAATCACCTAATTATTGTTAGATGAGTAAATGGATTTGAGGAAAATGAAAAGATAATAAAAAGAATAAAGTAAATAATAAATATTTAAATATTTTTTTTATATTATTATTATTTATAAGTATTACATTAACTAGTTGGAAGCCTAGCAAGCTAAGCTCCAACAACGTACTACTACATTCATTGAACAAGTTGATGTGCTAGCCTACCAGCGAGCCTCATGGGTAACCTAGCCAAGGGAGACGAAGCGGATGGGGGTGGGGGGGGGGGGGGGGGGGGGGAGGGCTGAGATTGTGTCACAAGGGGGGCAAGCTAACTCTACCTTCCATGTTAATTCCTGCAATATTACGCCATTGGGGGCTCGAACCTGGGACCTCTTGGAGCGCATGAAACTTTGGGAAACAGGGATGACCAGCTGAGTTAGGTGTCCGTTTATATAATTATTGTATTTAATTAGTATTAATATTAAATTATATAGGATTTATAATAAAGTAGAAAGAAAAGGAATTAGAAATGAAAATAAAATAAAAAGTTTTAACCAAAAAGAAAGAGAGAGAGAAGAAGGTGAAGCTAGGTCTTTAGAGAAGAATTCTATCGATAACTTAGAGGAGATTATAGCTAACAAAAGGTAGAATGTTTAATCCCTTTCTCTTTGTGTTTCTTTGTTATACTTTGATTTTTATTTTGTTTAATCTTGTATCATTCGGGTTCTGAAATTTATCTGTATAATTAGATGCATTTGATTGATGATCATCCTTTGATTATTTGTATATAACATATGAGGAGGGATCCCTTCACATTGTTATTTTCACACTATCTCATATGTTTGGAGACATTTTTCATAATCAAAATTAAACGGTAATGTATTTGAAAATAATATTTTGGGGATATATTCGTTTTATAAAGATCTACATACTTACAAAAAATGAGCTCATTCCAAAACATATAACTCCAACATTTACTACTTTGAAAATTGACTCTATTAACTTTTAACCGTTAAAATTAAGATTGGTAATGATGAAGTTTGGTATTTCGGAATGAGCTCATTTTTTGTGGGTATGTAGAGCATTATATGAGGAGCATATCCCCAAAATACTAGCTTCAAATACCTTACTGTTTGATTTTGGTTAAGAAAATGTTTGTCAACGTGTGTGATAGTGTAAAAATAAGAGTGTGAGGGGATCCTCCCTCTAACATAATTGAGTATCACTAGTTAAAATTTTAGAATAATCCACCGTAAATTCACTATTGAATGTTTGTTTTAGTTTAGATAAGGATTTCTGAAATTCTGAACAATTTTGTTTTGCTGGGTTTTTGAGGTTCTTAGGCAGTTTTAATGATGTTAAAATGATTTGAGTTCTTAACAAAAGTTGTAAATGAATATCTTATCTTTGGTTTTGCTTTGGATTTGCTCCATTTGAGATTAATATGAATTTACTGTGAATAGTATGCTAATATGATGTTATCTTTCCTGATTTTAGAATGATCATATAAAACGAATATGTTTTGTTTGAACCGTTAGTTTGGTGTGAATTTTGGATATTTTATAAATTAATATGTTAAGAATGTTCCTGTAAAATTTTAGGATGATCAGATAAAGTAATTACCATGGAACATACAATGTAATATGGTTGAAGTCAACTTGTTTGCATAAATTCTTGAAAGAAATTCACGTTGTTAAGCCATGGTTGCTTGTGTTTTTTGCGAAAATGATTTATAAAAGAAAATGAGTTCATGTTTTTCCGTTAGATGGAATTAATTCTCATGCTAACGGCGGGTAATGATCCCCGAGAATTAAATGGGTAATGATCCCCATGGAAACTTGTGTTTCCCGACTATCGATGGCGGCTGTCCGTGCCGGTAAACAATAGGTGGATGTACGAACCAAGATTTTCGTACCGTGAATGAAACGGGTAGTGATCCCCGAGATCATATGAGTATGATCCCCATAGGAACTTTTTTTCCTGACCATCGATGGAGGCTGTCCGTACCGATAAATGATAGGTGGGTGTACGAACCAAGGACATTTGTACCGTGAACTCAATTGTAAAAACCTAAATTGGTAGATTTTTCGAAATTATTATTGGTGTTATGAACTCAATTGTGAAATCTAATTGGATGATTAAAAGTATTATTGGTATTATGAGCTCATGATTTTAGGATGATTTGTTGAAATAATATCAATATTGTGAAGTCTTGTTTTGAAATCTTAAGATGATTTGTTAGAAACAATATTTGTATTGTAAATTCATGATTACACAAATGTACTTGTGTGGTGATCATATTGGGTGAGTATCTATGTTAGTGATTTTCTCGAAATTATGTCGTATGCTCATGTTGTATGTTATTTGACTCATTGAAATTGTTATGCATGTTTTGAGATTGGGAATGCATTCTATTGAGCTGTCATCTCACCCCAAGTGACGTCCTTGCATATTTATCAGAGCGGCGCAGCGAAAGCTAGGAATGAGTATCTTAGTGATTGAATTTCTTAATTGTATTGCTTGAAATGTAATTTGAAATAATATGTTTGGTTCAAATCGTTGTTAAGATAATAAACGGATTTATATGCTTCAGTTGATGTTATATAAAGTTTCAACTATGTTTTGTGCAAAAGTAAATTAGCAAAAATATGCATACATAAGTATCTTTCTGACCCATAACGCTTCGAGTTCGGATCTCCATATGGGTTTGACCCTGGTCCGGAACTCGGGTGTTACAAGTTGGTATCAGAGCTCTAGGTTTTAGATCTTGAATGGGACCGTAAATAAATTATTTGATATGTTGATGCGATATTAAGCATTCTTGTTTGATTTGATTGGTGTATTGCTTGATTTTATGTATTTGTTGTACTATAGCTTTTGTGTAATTCATGCGATTATGAATTGTGGGCTTGATTGAATTGTTTTTGGAATTTTGAGTTTATACGTATGTTCTTAATTTCGGGAAGAAATTTCTTCTAAGGGTGGTAGAATGTAATACCCGCTATTTTTATTTACGATTTTGGGTCGGATTTTGCTCGACTAATTAGCTAACCTTGTGATTTGGGTTTTCGTGGAGTCGTTTTGTTTGCCTTAGCCTAATAGGTCATGCACTTGAACTTAGATATCTAGCAGACATTCTCTTATCACTTAGTAAAATGTTAGGGTGTAAATATAACCACCTAATTATTGTTAGATGAGTTAATGGATTTGAGGAAAATGAAAAGATAATAAAATAAATAATAAATATATATATATGCATAAGTATCTTTCCGACCCGTAACGCTTCGAGTTCGGATCTCCATATGGGTTTGAACCTGGTCCGGAACTCGGGGTGTTATAAGTAGAATCATTCTTCTTGCAATCTTATCCAACAACCACCATCACCTCTTTAACCAACAAATCACCATTCATACATTATTTAAATTTTCCTCAACCGAACCAAACCTCCTTCTACCACAACCCCACCCATCTTCTCACAACTACCACCATCAGAAAGCTGTTGAAAATTGTTGTTCATCTCGATGTGAGACTCCTTCAATTATCAATCCCACCACTCGAAGAGCCATCAAAAACTTCTTCACCAATGTTAACCCATAGTTCATATTATTATTCATACCATACCTTTCTTCAAATTCTTTGTAATCCATCCTTGTTGCTCAGATGCCTTTTTACTTTTCTTTACTTGAGTATTAATTGTCAATTTAGAAACTGCAACAATAGCAGCCGCAGAAAAAGCACACTTATCATCAGTCCCAATGAGAACATTTAGGAGATATGCATCCATACTCCACATGTATCTTTATCCTCACCTTCCCAGTCAGAGCATGAATTTGTCTAGAAAAAATCAAACTGCACATCAATCTCCATGTAGATTCTTGCATTTGACATTGTTGATCTTGTAGCAGTTTGTTTATCCAACATAAGATACACTCCAAAAAATCTAGCAAGATTCCCCAAGCCTCCTACGTTCCACAAATGAAGTGGTCCATCCCTCAATTTCAACCAAACATGAATTGATTTAATTTTAACTCTTGCTCAATCATAATAGACCAAGGTCTCACAACAACAATTGGTCTGTAATAAACAAACACCTATGCTCCAAATCTGTAAATCTATCCACATATGAGTCATCTGAAACTAACCTTTCAACTTTTTGATTTTCTTAACAGTGTGTTTCACCATTGAAAATGGCAATCTCTTCCTTACGAAGCAACCAACTACGAGCTTTTGACGTATACACACATCTTATTCTACTTCCTCATCTGAAAACACCATTAGTTTCTCCCCCTCCACCATTGAAGGATCTACAAATGGTAAAGATTCATGAACAACCTCCTCCTCCTTCGAACCATACAACACTTCAGACCGTTTAAGCCGATTAATTGAACCACCCACCGCATCAGATGTAGAACCTCTATCACCAAACCCTATTTGAAACCCAAACCCTAAAAACAAAGATAAGAACAAAACTAGATCCATAAAATTCAAAGAAAAGAAAAGAAATACTAAACAGAAACTAATCAATACCAAACATTGAATACAAATCAAGAAGAATGAACGAAACTTGTGAAGAAATCACCGAAAAAAGCTGGAGGAGAAAATCTTGACTTGAGTCAACGTCACCTGAAAAATCGCCCTCAAAGGCTCTTTTGACCATTTATCTCTTTAGCTATTATAATAATTCACAAGGAACTCAGTCACCACTTACTCACCCATTATGTGATTTTGGTTGCTAAAAAAAAACAGAAATAACTGGCCTAATTATCATTGATGTTTCCATGGGATTCTAGATTATCTAGTGAGCTTTAGATGCATAATATATCTTTATAGTGCTGCCAGAATTGGCAGATGTAAAAGAAAGGATTTGAAGACAAAAAAATATATGTCTCTTTTGGAAATTGTTGGGTTCCTCCCTCTTAAAAAAACGAAACCCTTCAAAAATAGGCGTGTGCCGCTTATAAGTCGCAAACACAATGTATTATTTAGTAAAAGGAGAAAAAATAGCTTGCTTTGTGCTTTAAAAAAAGGACGGGAGATGAGTTGAAAAAAAATTGAACCAAGTAGAGGAAGCCAATAAATAAACGAATTGATCCATAGTCTCAGTAATTAGGCTCCATATGAAAACCGTTCTCTCAATTATGACGAGGAGCCTATGAGTAAAATGATTATGTAGTAAAGAGATCTAAGTTAAAACAAAAAGTTATCTTTAGGGGTAATTAAAAAAATATGATCAATATGACATTTTTTTAGCAATACACCACCGTTCCTTCCAGATTTTTAGTATTTGATTTGGTAGGATTACGTCAGCACTTTACCGCAAATTTGGTAGCTCCTGACGCATTAACAATAGCGTCTATAATAAAACAAATTAGTATTTTAAAAAAAATAGATACTCCCTCCGTCCGGATTTAGTTGATAACATTGTATTGTTATCTTGTCCGGTTTTAGTTGATAAAATTGATATTTTCCCCTAATTTTTTCTTATTTGTCCCTACCTAGTAATCAGTCCCTGATTTAGAAACTTGTGTTTCTTCCTACTAAGAACCTTTAATTATGCAAATAATTTATTATAGCTAAGGATGTTTATGGAAATAGAATTGTTCTCTACCTATTTCTTAATATCCGTGTAAACTACAATTTTATCAACTAAACCGGGACGCATACTTCCTCCGTTCATAAATAGATGACCTAGTTCAAGTTTACACAAATTTTAAGGCAAGGAGAATAGAGGAGTATATTTAAATATTTTTTTACAATTATACCCTTATGATTAATAATTAGTAAAATTTAGAAAATAATTTATCTCTCAAATTATACCACGGATCTACGTAAACTTTATACCGTTAAAAATATTTTAAAACACATGCATAGCGAATATAAACATGGTTATCAAGTTATATATATTTTTATATTAACAATAATCAAATAAAAGGTTAGAGTTAGAAATATCTCATTTATAGGTAATCTATGAGTGCGACAAAATTTTAAAATGAGTAAGTCATATAAAGGGGGATAGCATTATTAGCGGAGATGATACCAATTGATCGATCTAACGGTCATAATCTGTTAATATCTCTTCGTCCTATATGTAATGGTATCACCCCCGCTAATAATGGCATTCTCTATATAAATTGTGATCTATTTAATAGGGGTTTCAATGGGTATGGGTCATCCCGGGTATTACTGGTCGAGTCCGGTTCCTAAATTACTGGACCCGGGACCAAATCCTATACAGTAAAACTTCTTTAAAATAATAGCTTTGGGACCGAGAAAAATTATTATTTTATGGACATTATTATTTATCGAGAAAAAATTTAACCTGTCCAAGCCTAATTGGGACTAAAGAATTTTATTATTTTAGAGAGATTATTATTTTAACGAGTATTATTTTAAGAAAATTTTACTGTAATAACCCCGGGTACCCATCAGTACCAGGTACCTGTTGAGTATTAAGAAAACTATCAAAAAAAAACAAAAAATAATAATTTTTCCTCTTGTTGGCTCATATGCAAATTATTCTTATAAAAGTTTGTCATGATTTCTCTGTTAATGTTCTAATAAAGATTAAATATAAGAGTGGAAAAAAAATGAAAAAAAAATCAAAGCCGAAACTAACAAGATACTTATAGTTTTCTAGGAATTGCTAGTTAATACTGTTCTTAGGACCCATTTAATGGCTGGTCCACCCATAAACTTGTGTTAACCGTTAGTCCTATTTTATGTTTTTGGACCAAAATTATTATCTCCATGTCCATTACACATGCGGAACTTATTATGTGTTTCTTTTGAATGCCAAAAATTCCCTGAAGTTTATATTTAGTATTCTGAGTAACTGGGTATCTTATCTTATTCAATTTCTATTCGACATCACACCTCTGGCTATTCATAGAGGTGAGGTTTCACAAAAACACAAAATAATACTCCATGATGAACCATTATCATTGTTTCAAAAGATAAGTCTTCTTATAATTTTTCTGATCTTGATTTTAAACATCTTTTGCTTGTTGTTTAAAAGGGAAAATATTTTTTAGGGTTTTCAAAGATCATCTTTTGATTCTTCATTGAAGCTTGTTTTTCCTGATTTGATTAATTTAAATTATCTTAGGTTTGTGCTTCATGTTTAAATTTGATTTAGATGTGATTGATTTTAGACTTTTACTTGAGGGATCGATTAGTTTATACAATGGATTTGATTTTTGGAAAAAATAATTATAGTGATTTTTGAGTTAGCTTGAACATTTTTGATTTGTTGGGATCGCATTTGTTGATATATATTCAAAATCCATTTGATATTAACTTAAAAAAATGCTTGCATGTACTGATTTTTCGCAGTACATATTTTCCTGTCGGAGTACATATTTGCATGTAGTGCTTTTGCATATTCATATACTGATTTTTCATTTACTTCTGTTGATGGTGGATTTTTGACGAAGGTTAAAATAATAAAATCACAAGCATGAAAGCTCATGCCATGATAATCTCTGACTGAGTGTATATCCTCTCAGAGCACACATAAATATGCAATCATTAAAGCCTCTCAACTGAGCTTTCAGCATATTTCATCAATACTGAGCAATTTCAGTATTCACTTCTGTATGGAATCGAGAATCATTGGACGACTCCTAGATGGATTGACCACTAGTATAGAGCAATAACGTCTTCAGGATGTCGCAAATGTTCCCTGACTATGCAGAATAAACATTCAGACTGAGAATGATGCCTCCACCATCTCATGCCTCGATTCCCGAATAGATGCAATGCTCCTAAACAGATTTCTTGCTAATATAGAGTAATTAATTAATTAATTCTAGTCGCAATATTCATCAATTGGATTCCTAGGAAATATTCTTTATTCATCATAATATTTCAATATTTATGCACAACAAAGTTTATACACTGATTTTGAGATTTAGTTCAATATTTTTATACCAAGAATGAATTGATTGTATATTTTTCGGACAAATACGTTTCCGAAGGAAATTCCATATTTATGAATAAAATGTAGTCACAACTACAATGGACAAAGCTCCTATACAATGAATAAATTATATATTATTTTCACATTTTCTTATATGAGTGCTTATTCTAGTTTTTCTCTACATGGCTGGCTTGATGAGCACTAAAACCAAAAGATGAAGGGTTTGATAATGTTAAAATATGTCAGTTGTTGCTACCACTAAAATTTCCTTCATTAAAATACCATCAGAGACCCTAAAAAGGATTTTAACTGTCCGAGACTGTAGGCCTTCAGATTGTAATATGGCTTGTCATTCTTACTATGGGAGATTATGCTTCGGGTTCCGCAATTGTAGCAAGCATCCAAACCATTAGAAGAACCTACAATCCTACAACTTTCTTATCCCTCTTCTTTTTCACTTTCAACTTCTTAAGCTCCTCATCAGCAACCTCACCTAGCCATAACCACACAAAATACTGCAAATTCTATTGAAATCAAGAATATCGTAGATTCTCCTCCATCTACAGTCCCTGTAATGCCATTTGTGTTATTATGATTCTGACGAAGCTATAAGCGATACAGAACGGATAAAACGCTAACATTTTGTTAATACATATTGAATTCGGATGATAGAAATCATCTTTGTATCAGTAGAACCTATTATTGGGCATAACAATGTACTTATTTGTATCTACCTAAAGTGGATGTATATTCAGGCATAAACTAGTTTTCTTGTACATATTGATGTGTACTGCATCAATAATATGGACTGTATAAACACATACCTCATGTCACAATTATTGATATTTAAGCATAAACTAGGGCTAGGGGTTTAACAAGTGCATGCACTGTATCAATGAAACACTTTTTTCCCAAGTACATATCAATATGTATTGTAGGATCATATTCAAGCATAAATTAGGGATTTACATAGTACAGAATTGTATGTACTGCATCAACGAATAACTCTTTCCCCTAAGTACATATCAACATGTACTATAAGATCATGTTCAAGCATAAACTAGGGGTTTACAAAGTACATAATGATATGTACTGCATCGACGAATAACTCTTTCCCCTAAGTACATATTGATATACAGTTTAAATTCCAAAAAGTACCTGTTTACACATCTTCAATTAAATTCCAAAAAGCAGATTTACAGTATTTGAGTGAAATAAAAACGACGAAACTGAAATCGTGAGAAATAAAGAAGATGATACTCAAAATTGTACCCTAGATTTTCAGCTTTGAGTGAAAGAAATAAGATGAAATTGAAATTGTGGGAAACAAAGTTGATTGAAATGAAAAAGACGAAACTGAAATTGTGAGACTTTTTTTAGATTTCACACGTTCTAATATCACAGGTACGTTGGTAATCTAGCTTTTTAAAAAGTTTTTTGGACCAACAATTAATGCATTTCTCCAGCTGGACTATAGGAAAACTAGTAGATGAGTTTTTGGACCATCTAACAAATTTCCTTATAATTTTGTTAAAATAATGAATTAAAGAGTGAATAACCAGATGACCGATATCTACGGATACCCGACGGATTGGACCCAAAATCCTAACGGGTCCAAATGGATAATACCCATCAGAACCAAAGTTGCTAATGGGTCCAACTTTAGGACCCAAAAGCCGACCCTAACCCACCCGATTCCTGGTAATAAGTACTCAATGACAGCCCTGTATTTGGAAGTCCTGTTAATAGGAGGGAAACAATGGATTTGAGGAGCGAAAAATTTACCCAAATTTTAGTCAAACGTTCGGTCAAACTTAGACAACATGAATATTTTTGAAATACCAACGTGATCCTCCCTAACCTAATCGTTAAACACTAACCTGCCTCCCAAAACTCCCCATGTCCGTCTATTGTTCTTCTTCCATGGAATAAACCCTAGAGAATGGATAAAGCAAACAACCTAATATTCCTAATTTTTCTGCTGCAAGTAAGCTTTCAAATTCGATTAATTTAATATGCTTGTATCAGGTTTGTTTAATTTTGTATAAGCATAAAAATGCAACCCTATTATCATCAAAACTGATCGATTGTATACATAAAGGGCTGGTATAGATACTGTAGATCTTGGGTTTCCTAGTGGCATCCATTGGTCTTCATCATATTCATTAGAGTGGATCATAAAATGTCAAATTATTACAAGATTCACAACCACAATAAGATGCTACGATGGTTTGGATATGCCGATTTGGCGATCTTTTTTTGGGTTTTTGAAACAAATTTGGCGACTTGTTTGGTGGTCATAAAATTAAGAAACTTGAAGTATTTTGACGGTTTAAGGTTAGTTTTGATCCGATCATCAAAAGAAATGGTGAGTTTTGATTTTGATTTTCACTGGGAAGGAGAAGACATGATTTAAGGATTTATCTTTGCAATTTAGGTGTTTGTTTGGGAATGGATGTTAAGGACATTTTAACACTATTTCAAAGGGTCAATCCCTCCTCTCAAATTCTAATTTCATCCTCATAATCTTTCCCTCCTCAAATCCATTTTTCTCCTTCTATTAGCATGACTCGTATTTGGGGTCGGAGGGAGTAATAATGATTAAAAAAAAGGAAAAATCACCACTAGACGGGCCCTAATAATGGTGCAATGACTTCCGGTCTTATAAGCCTTGGACCTTGGTTGTTTTATTTCCACGTCCAATTAAAAACTAAAAATCGACACGGATAGGGGTGTGCATAAAATCCGGAACCGCGGATTTCATCCGCAACCGTCCGTAAAATTGCGGGTGAAAACCAATATGCAAGAATCTTTGGGCCGGACACGGGTGAGTTTTCAAATCCGCAAGGTTTAGCGGTTTGGTTGCGGTTGGTTTTGTAAATCCGCGGATTCACCCGCACCGTAGGTTATAACAAAAAAATATAAAGCGCAATTAAATAAATCCCGACAAAACAAAGCTTATGAGCCTCCAGCCAGTGCCATGTATTCTGTTATTTAGTGGAAATTGAATTATTGTCCCTCATTCTGATGGACCTTCACAAATATCCCTAAGCCTATTTACAAATGTCCCTGATGGCATAATTAAATTTCTGATTAAAAAGATCAATTTTATAATTCCTTTTGTAACCTTCTACTTCTTCTTCAGTTCTAAAAGTTTCATCACTCGGGACGAAAGTCAGTTGAACCCATCATCACCATCTTCATCGCTACCCCCTCTGCCGCCGTCTCCATCGCTTCCACAACCAGCACCATGAACACCACCATTTCAGATCGCTTCCACAACCAGCATCACCACCACCACCATTTCAGAGTGAGATCGAAGAAATCTTAGACTGAGAGAGATCTACATGTGAAAATCAAACAAACCCACCACCACCATCTTCATCTGAATTTCGGTTGCTTACCACCACGATTTTTTTTTGATTTCAACTGATTTCATACAGATTCAGAGATCGATTTGAGTTTTTGGTTTTCGATTTTTGGTAATTTCAAGTTTGGATTCAATTGCGAGTGGATTTTGAGTTAGAGATTTGAACTCAGTGATTTGAGCTCCAGATTTGTTGATTGTGAAATTAGTAAGGTTCGACTTTATTTTTAGGTTTAGATGGAGAAGCTAAGACTCTCCATCCGAGACTCTGGGGATGTAGGTATTGAAGAGATGAAAGAGCTGTAAACTGCAGATGTAGGGGTGCGTTAGTGGTTTGATGGGTTTGAAGGTGCGGGTGAATTAACATGTTGTTGGTGATTTCAGTCCATAGTGGTTGAAGTAATGAAGCTCTGTTAGTTGTAATGAAGTTGTTTTAGATGAATGTTAGGTTTACAAAGTTGGAATTTACATCCATGGATGAGTGTTGCTGGTTCTTGTCTTGCAAATGGAGTTCAGGCTGAGATGGAATTGAAGAAATTGGTAAATGCAGTGGGTTTGTGTATATGTATTGCAGTTGTGCTGATATGCAATGGAGTCTGGATTTACAGAGCAAGTGTTGATAACTGCAAGTTGAACTGAATGCAGGTGATAATACATATGAAGTTTGAATAGGTGGTGATTCTGTTGTGCAGTGGTGGTTTGGTATTGCAGGTGGAGTTGTGATTTATGTGTATAATAGATGAGCAATGAACTGGTGAAGCTGCAGATGATGCAGTTCAGGTGCAGCTGAGATGAAGCATTGGTGGACATAGACCGAGCTGATATGAGAGCTGTAATGAAGAAGCAAGAGAATGGAAGAAGTATTGCAGTTGTGTTTGAAGTTGTTTGAGGTGGTTATCTGAGATGAAGCAGGCAGTGATATTGCAGCTGCAATATGGTGGTGCAGAACAAGGGTGTTGTGTTGGTGTTCAGTCTTATTGATTTGGTCCCAATGTAGAACTTTTGGTGCAATGGTAGCATGACTGACTCCATGTCTGATGATGCGTGTTCGACTCACGCCAAGTTCACTCCATTTACATGGATCAATTTTCATTATTGATCCAATTTAATGGATCAACTTGTACTTTTTTTTTTGGATCAACTACCGTTGTTGATCCTCTAAACTGGTCAACTTCTACTCTTGGTTCTGTTTTTATTTGGATCAACTATTGTTGTTGATACAAAAATATCTGAACCAGTTGTGGCGGAGGCGACGACTGTTGTGGTGGAATATTAGTGGTGGTGGCGGCGACGGACTAGTGGTGGTATAATGGTGGTGGTGTGATGGTGGTGGTGAAGGAGTGGTGGTGGAATATTAGTGGTGGTGGCGGTTGGTAGATGGTGGTTGTTGAACGGTGGTGGTGGGTAGTTGAATGTTTGTGGTGGGGGTGCTAGTGTTGGTGGAGAAGTGGTAGAGGACTAAATTTGTTCCATTTTGAAATAAAGAAAAATATTATACGATTGAGGGTATTAAGGTAATCCAATTTTAAATGGATAAGGTTATTAAAAAGTAGGGACATATTTATTGTTGTATAAAGACAAATTTATTGGGGTTCAAAAGTAGGGACATATAAATAATGTACCCTACTATTTAACCTAAAGGAGTTTACTTTGAAATGAAACGAACTGAAGTTCCCCTTCACTCAATTTCATGTTAGTTTCGGTCCAAATATCTTTTGATTTTTTTGAATGGTGTTCATATTTACATTATGGAATTCTCCTTTTGGCTTATTAGTCCCTGAATACTGATTCTACTCCAAATCAATTATTTTGTTTTTCATTATTATGCACGCAAGTTGTTTGATGAAATGCCTAGCATAGCATGTCCAAAAATTTCCTCACCGGTTTTGTTTGTTTACTTTTTTTTTCTTTCTTCTGACTAAATCCGCGGTTAAACCGCATCCGGTTCGCATTACCCGCTGATCCGTGGATGAGAAATTCGCGAGTAATTGGACCGGTCACGGTTCAATTTTCCAAATTCGCAACTTTGACGGTTTGGTTGCGGGTGACACCTAATCCGCAACCGTCCATGCGTTGCACACCCCCAGACACTGATACCGGACGAGTATCTGGTTAAGTAAAACCTAACCGGGAGCTCTTTGGCTCCTTTTCAATATCCCCTATAAGCCTCAGAATGAATCTAAATCCCCAAAATCTTATAACCCTAATACCGAATTAATCCTTATTAAAGGTTATATATTGATTTGATTCATTGGTATATCAGCATTCAATCTAATCTAAAGTTTTACAATCTCATCATCACCATCTGATTGCTAAAGAAGATTGATTGATCCACAATTCCAGAAGGAGTATAAGCGCTAACAAGTATTATTTTTTCATTCATTCATTTCTTATGTTGATTTTATTATTTCTCCCAAATACAGATCAGGAAATTGATTAGGGTTTATCAAATGGGTTCTGTTTTGACCCTTGAATCTTTTTTTCATTCTTTTTCTGTAGAGATTTATTCATTATTGGCATGATTCAGTTTGAGAAACACGAATAGAATATGCTATCTCTGCGTATAGTTCGCAGATTTTACACCACAAAAACAACAAACATTGCATTTGCTTCTGCCGCAATTGTAACTAATGCTGTTTCTAAACCTTTGGAAGAACCTGCATTGATAAAGCTAAAGAACGAAAGAAATCCAGATAAATTGTTTCATTTGTTTAAGGCGAATGCTAAGAACCGTTTGGTTATTGAGAATCGATTTGCATTTGAAGATACTGTTAGTCGCCTTGCTGGTGCTCGACGAATTGATTATATGGAACAGCTTCTTGAGGAGCAGAAAACATTATCGCAAGGGCGTCGTGAGGGGTTTGTTAGGATTATAACACTATATGGTATGATTAAGCATGCTGTTGAAACATTTTATACTATGCATCTCTTTGGTTGTCCTCGGACTGTTAAATCTTTCAATGCTGCTCTTAAGGTTTTGGGACAGACCCGTAATGCAGAAGATATCAAGTCATTTCTCTTGGAGGTTCCTCAGAAGTTTGATATTTCTATAGATGTTTATTCACTCAATATTGCTACAAAGGCTTTTTGTGAAGTCGGTTTATTGGATACAGCTTATTTAGTCATGATAGAGCTGGAGAAGGCAGGAGTTAGACCGTATGTTGTTACGTACACCACTATTCTTTCTGCATTTTATAAGAACGATTAGTGTGTGATAGGCAACGGGTTGTGGAATCTTATGTTGCATAAAGGTTGTTCACCTAATCTTGCCACATTTAATGTTAGGATCTAGTACTTAGTCAAGAAGGGACGAGCTTGGCAAGCTAATAAGTTAATGGGTACGATGCAGTTTCTGTGTAGCGAGCCAGATGAAGTGACATATAATTTAGTGATCAAGGTTTTTTTTCAAGCTGGTTATAGTTTAATGGCCAAATAAGTATATTCTGCACTACATCGTAAAGGTGGCAAGCCAAATCGACAGATGTACCAAACGATGATCCATTACCTTTGTGAAGGAGGTGAATTTGATGAGGCATTTACAATGTGCAAGGATAGCATGGAAAAGAACTGGTTTCCTAATTTTGTTACCATCGGTAAGCTGCTAGTAGGTCTTCTAATGAGTTCAAAGAGCCGCAATGCTAATATTCTCATGGCACTGGTTAGGGGAAGAACTCCTCCTTTTTCTGAGAAGGAAATTGAGCATTTGGAATACGTTAATTCTTCAACTCTGGAGCATATGGTCAAAAAATAATGAATGAAGAATCGGATAGTTTATAAAATAAGCAGTGCAGTTCTGGAGGTTCTATGATGCATTAATTGAAGTTTTTTGCTAAACTAACATGAAAGCAATACGCAATAGGTGAAGAGGATTTCCATTAAAGTCTAGCAGAGCAATACGTTTTTAGCTTGCACTGAGATCAAGAATATTCGTTTCTTTTTCTGATTCAAACTCTCTGTTTTCAATGATTTGTGTTTGGGTTATGATGATCAGATGGGTTGCTGGTGCAGCAGTTCAATGGTTAAAAGAAAGTCTTGGTATAGTTCAGAGTGCTAGTGAGATTGAAGAACTGGCAGGGAAAATTGAGAACACTGGTAGAGTTTATTTTGTTCCTGCGTCTAATGGTCTATTTGCACCGTGGTGGCGTGATGATGCCCGTGGGATTTGTATCGGGATCACAAGATTTACCAACAAATCTCCCATCACAAGTGTTCTTGAGAGCATGTGTTTTCAGGTTAAAGATGTCTTAGACTCGATGCACAAGGATGCTGGGGGAAAAGGCGAAGTGAAAAATGAGAATGGAGATTTTGTGCTCAGAGTTGATGGTGGAGCAACTATTAACAATCTATTGATGCAAATTCAGGTTTGTATCCGTAGTCTTACTAATTACTACTCCCTCCGTCCCACTCCTAAGTGACCTATTTGAAATTTGCACAATTTTTAAGACAAGCAAGGAAAATAGTATTTTTAATCATTTTTTACAATTATACCCTTATGAATAATGACTAGTGAAATTTAAAAATGGTTTATCTCTCAAAATACTCCACGGATGTTCGCAAATTTCATACAATTGAAAAGCATTTTAAAACACCTACGTAACGAATATAAACATGCCTATCAAATTATACATATTTCATATATTATTTATAATTAACTAAAAGGATAATTCCGGAATATCTCATTGTTTAGTGATATAGGTCACTTATCATTGGGACAAAATCTAAAATCAAATAGGTCACTTAGGAGTGGGACGGAGGGAGTATCTTATTTAACTCATTTGAGAGTGGAAATATGCTCGTTTTAAACGTTATGTCTTTTATAGCAAGATTTCGATCAGGACCGGTAGATATAGTTATATCAATATTTGATCAAAAGGAACCATAAGTCACTAACTCAAATCTTTAACTAACATTCCATGTTCTAAGCTAGGAAATTTTTACTAGCAAATCGAGCCCTCTAATAACGATGCTAAGTGATTTTGCTATGTCTACTAGCTGTAACTTTGGAATATATTACTCTGCCATAGCAGGAATACTTTTGTTGGTTTTTTTTTATATATATATATTTTTTTTTTTTTGAAAATTCTGTTTCTTTGATTCACTATACAACTCTGTTGTAGTGCCATTTTATTTGCTAGGAAACATTTTTCATATTGTCAAAGGAGTGCACCATTCTGAACTGTTTGCTTTTAAAATAACTAAGGACTTTTGACAGATTGTTCGACATTGTCATCTATCGAAGGAACCTAACCTTTGTTATCTTAATTGGATATAAACAGGCGGATCTGTTGGGATGTCCAGTCGTTAGACCAGCTAGCATTGAAACCACAGCTCTTGGTGCAGCCTATGCTTCTTGGTTAGCTGTGGGAGTTTGGACAGAACAAGATGTCTTTTCTGATGAAGCGAAACAAGAGAAACCTACCACTGTCCAGCCTAACTTGGATGGAGCTAAGGAAGAAAAGAGTAATGTCTTGGTATAAAGCTGTCTCAAGAACTTTCAATTTGGCCGACCTTTCCTTCTAGATCCCTCCTCCCTTGCGCTTTTTATCGTCTTTCAGTTTCTTCTGCTAAAGTTTTATTTTCTTCCTTTGTTTCATTTATGAACTTAAAACTTTTAATTTTGGAATAATGGCCAGTGTTCGCATACTGGGATCAGGCTTTTCAAAGTTGATAATGAAAATTGTAGGTTTTTGGGACATCTATTTTTCTTGCAGGTTTCATTTAAAATCCAGAACATTACGTGGTAATTACAGGATGTTCTCCAGTTTTAACCTAACACAGCACATGCTGCACTGAATGGGATTCTGAGCAGAAGCTTTTTAATTTAGAACCTTCCCTGCTAAGCTGTGCTTAAGGAATATTTAATAATAAATAGAAGAGTTCATACTCAAAAACTCAGCATCCGGAAGCTTTTTCTGGGTCTGAATTGGACAGTACACGGCAGCATTATAATAGGATGTTCCGTAGGAACAAAGCAAGATAACAATGTGGCTTTAAAGGAATATTAATGACATTGAATCAGCTTGAGCATAAATTATAGTCATAGTTCGTTGATTTATTGTACAAAAGAGTTTTAATATTTTGTCTACCTTTGCCCCACTCAAATTAGTGTATGAAACCGTTCACGATCCACTTCAGACCAAAACTTCTCGCGGACTAACTCAGTGAGGTCTAGTTAATCCATCAGTAGTCTGTTCGATCAGCAGCACTTGCAACACATCTTGGTTTGCTTCATTTCATTGCTGGGGCTTCTGTACAAGTTCTAGGCCAAAGGATTTTCAGTCATCGGAATCTATGCCACGGAATGGTAAGGGAACTGATTTTACTGCTCTGAACTTTCCTACATTGTTCAAGTGTTCATTCTCCAACCTGTTTAAACATTCATGCACGTATTACTCCAAAGAAAATAAAATGCAATTTTCTGAACCATCAGTTGTGTTTCCAATAATTACTGACACAAAAGAGCAATACCTGTAATAGTTCCAGTGCCCGCGTCGGATAATTTCTAGTGAAGCCAAGAAGAAGTCTAGTACTTGAGACTCCATAAACCCTGTTGGAGAACTAATACGCGTGACGCTTTCTATCCAGACCAATCTTAGCAGCACGTTGATAAACTGTAATTCGCATTTCATTATTAGTGACCCAGCAGCAACTTAAATTGTTTAACATGAAAGGGTCCAGGAAACTTACGATTGATATGTAGTAAATGTTCTTGCTCTTTAAAATCAAATCGTCTCTCAACCAACGGTTTTTGGAATTCCGGTTAAGAATACCCCAATCTTTAACGAAATCCCAGTACAACTGATAAACAGTTGCTATTGATGAAGTGAGTACAACCATGAACATCCATAAGTTATCGTGTTGCCGAGCAAATGTTAGTCTGGCACCGGCAGCAACCATGGCTGAGACGTATTTCCCCAAGTTAGCCAAATGAGCAACATCACCCTCATCGAACCATCTTCTTGCACACTTGAAAATCAAATTCAATGACATTATGTCACTTCACTATATTTGAAAATGAAATTTGTTTCTGTTTTCACACTAGATGATGCTAATTGTGTACATTAAAAGGGTCTGAAAATAAGTGTAAACCTGCATAGCTCGCCAGTAATATGGCGCAAATGAGATCACATATGCGAGTTCTCTGTATAGCTTGCTCTGGTTGCAGATCTCATATTGGTGCGTTTTGAAACTTTTTGCTAGAAAATAGCATGCTGTAGTCTCCATGTGTCTCAGCAGTGGAATCTGATCAGTTGAAGGAAAAAACAGCAACAATGTTTATATCTAGAATCAAGTAATATGGAGCCGCATATGCGTTAGGGTTGACGTTTACCTGGCTACAAAGCTGGTCAGCCATGAAGAAGTCTACCATCAAAACCTACAGATACACCATATGTACTGCCAAATTAACATTGCTTGTACAGATAATATGCACGGATACAAAAACTAGGAGCATATTTTGCGCGTACCTTATAAAATGGAGAGAAAGCAATGTTGCGGATCACCCTAATGAAGCAATAACGAGTTGATCGGTAGAAAATGTTGAATGGGCAAATGAGCAATGCAATGAAACACTGAAAATTAACCAAAACATGTTCAGAACACTGAGCAGGTAGGTCTTAGCTAGCAAATGACTGGATATGAAGACTAAAGCTTGTTATTACCAGAAGGAGAACTCCAGGAATGGCGTCGACGTGAGTTGGTGCAAAATGGCTTGACCTCAAAATAAGGTGGATGACCATTGCACCGACCACCGCTGACATGAAAGAAGCACACATCAAGAAGGCATCTCTGTACTTGAGAGTTGTACTCGGCGAGAACTCAAATATGAAGGAGTAGTTGATTCGAGTGCTGCTCCACATGAATATGTTGCACCCGTACATAAACAAGTGGAGACTGAGGAATGCAAACATGCTACATCACATCCAACAAAACATATTATTAGTACTATTATGTGTTGTAAATCTGTCATGTCGGTGTCGCGACACAGCGAACAAACAACAAGATATTTTCTATTTGCAAGCCAAACCATTGTGCATTAGGAGTCGGCACAAAAAAGCCTAATGCATTCATCTTGTGTAATGCGTGGTGGGTTCCATGTAGCATTAGGGGTCTATAAATTCTATACCTGAAAACAGGGTAAACAGTCTCCAGATATCCAGGTTCAGTTCCAGACTTGAAGATGTTTGACATGTGTGCCAAGATTGCGTACACACTAAATAAGGCTACGAAACTGCCTGTGAACAGTCCTGCAACAACCAAACAACAAAAGATATTTCATCAGTGAACGAACCTAGCCGACTCATGACGCAAAGAAATCTTCCAACAACAACAAATATGTGATAAAAAGAAAAGGAAGCCCTATAAAGAACACGCTTTAAATCTCTAGCTAGCAGCAAAAATAACTTTTCCCTTTTTTCTTTCTTTTTTTTTTTTGGCCAAAAAATTAAGTGCTAGACAACTAATTCATGGATGAAGCAAATGCTGGTATATACAGTTCCGACTGGGTGCACCCAATCCAAACGAAATGAACGATCGAAAATATGTCAGGTAGCCATAAACAAAGCCGAGGCGCCAGAGTAGCGTGTTTTTTTTTTGGGATCAACTTACGGTCTGTGTGTTTGATTTTGCAAAATGATCAACTTACGGTCTGGATCTTGGACTTGTTGTTACAATAAAGACCAACAGTTAGCAGGGGAAAGAAAACATGCAACTTCGGTTGTCATATCCTTCACGTCATATGCCAATATAAGAACGTATCCCCAATGCGACGCATTACTGCTATAAATGGTGATGTTTTAATCCCGTTTCACTTGTCATAAGTACCATTTGATTGTGGTAATCTATTGTAGTGGGTCTACTATAATCTCCACAAGGAACAATGATATCTCGTAAGGATTTTTGTCTCTGCTTTTTTACTTTGTGCAGTTTAAGTTCAAACAAAGACGATTAGGTTTGTTCTTCCTTTTATTGTGAAGCAAAAGTGAAACGAATCAGACATGCTTGTTTCTTGGTTCTCAATAATTCAAAGGCTAAATCCACACGCATTAACTTAGCACAGAACGTTGCGCCGCGTATTTGCTGGACCAAGGTTGCCATGATCATGGTATTACTTTCTCACTTGTCATTTCTTTTTTTTCATACTATTGCACCATCTGTGCGTACTCCCAACTCCGTTGATAACTATTTAACAGAACTAATATTCTTTAAAAGAGTGTGCACAAAATTGAATTCAGTAAAGCTGTCCCAGGCCTTGATTTTCTTGCAGGGGGGATCAAAAATTATTTGTAAAAGAAAGCATAGGAACAAAGTTTTAAGTCACGTACCTGCTAAAAAGGTGATCATATGAGAGGCTTTATTCTCTCGGGGTCTTAAGAATTTCATTGCCTTTTTCCTGTCATCGTTAGCAAAGTGCTTTGTGAAGATGGACTCCACTTCATCGCCCAATCTTACCACCTTCGTTAAAAAAAAAAAAAAAAAAAAAGATACAAGTACAAAGTTAAGTCAAGCAATGCACAGTGGACTCTACTCGAACGATTTTTGCTGATGATATCATCGTGTGTCCATTGAAAACACTCGAAAGCTAAAGTTTTCATTGACTCATGATTCCATATGCACATTTTGAAATTTTATTAAATATATATAGACTGGTCACAAAACAGCATGACCCCAGTTAAATCACCAGTTATATTGCATATATCGAATATGCTGCACGGATCGAATAAAAATCTTATATTCTTGTATGGACTCTAAGAACTTTTGGAAACGATTTTAAATTTAGATTGTGAATATCATTGTACTGTGAGTTCTCAGATAAAAGAAATATCACGTCATCGCACAATTTTTCAGAAGATATGATTTGAGGTTTTTTTATGAGTTTCTTTTAGAATCAAAGTTACAACCAAATACTAAGATAACCAAGATATTTACTGTTATATGAACTATGGAGTTTGGCTTATAAGTCACTTCTGACATATTCTAAACAAACGATTATGTCACCTGGATTATTCCTCGTAAATATATTTGGTTGGTTGCAGTTTAAAGAAGTACCAACCCTGGAATTTTAGGTGCACACGAATTCCATATGGGGTACGTTATATGAAGGCGAATAAGAATAAGTTCAAGGAATATGCTAATTCATGAAAAACAGTTTAGCAGAATATTATTCTGCGCACCATACCTTGTCGGAACTAATGAAGTGAGATCTCTTCACTGCTCTCAGATAACTACTTGATGCTCTTTCATTTGCCACCTGTAATATCCAAAATAAAGAATAAAAACTAATGACGAAAATGTTCACATGATATTTATTTTATTTTTCATTGATTACAGATAAAATAAAATAAATAAACACAAAATTGGTTAAGAAGACCAAAATCAACAATTTCTGGGTGAAAATGACGTTTAGATTTTGATATTGTTTAAATGGACAAAAATGTAAAAATAGTAAGGATGTAAACAGTTTCATCCTACCCTTTTTCAAATATTTTATTTTTATTTTTAATTTACATCCTTGCTATTTTTTAAGTTTAAGTCAGGATGAATCTAGTTTCATCCTTACTATTTTTTTAGTGTCCATTTCACCCATACTAATTTTTACTCGTCTATTTGAACCATGTTTTAAAAAATACTTGGACAAATGACCCATTTTCCGAAAAATAAAATTATTTACCTTGTCGAATTTCTTCAGTATCTTGACAAAGGCCACCATATTTAACGAGGTGTAAGTTTTGAGTAAACCAAGTCCTCTGTAGAGTTCAACAAAAGCTCCTCTAATCATCTTTTCAGCACATTGGATTTTCTTTCTGTTAACGGAGTCCCCATGGCCTTCTTTCTTAGGGTTATTTACTAAATCTTCCCATAGCTTTGATGTCACAGCTGATATTGTTCTTGTTGGGTTCGTTGCTGGGATATCAATTCTTAACCCACTTCTTGTCTTCTTTGTTTTCGTTCTAGTCCCGCCGGTAAAACTATTCACTCCATTTTTTCCATCTTCGTTTGTCGGAGAAGTCTCATCCATTTCGGTTCCGCTCTCTGCATTACACCGGAACATAGGTCATATTATGTACATGCAGATGTAGTTATCAATAATAATAGATTAGCAGTATTTGTTGGCAACTATTGTTTTTTTTTTTTTTTTTTTTTTGTGTAATGACAAGACTTTGTTTTGGCAATTTAATTTGCTTAAGACACGGCAAATGGCAATAAATGTATACTACTCGCCTAATATTTTCTAGCTACTTCATTAAATTCCGAAATTCTAACTAAATTGCATAAAAATATCATGACGAGAAGGAAGTCTAGAAAGCAAAAACAGTGTGTAAAAACCAAGTAGATTTAAATCATTTTATTATATGTCATCATCGTGTTAAGATATACCAACTTTTCTAATATGAATAATTGCAAAATGTGGAAAAGAAAATGTAACTTTAGTATTGATGTATATGTTGAACGAGATTGTATGATCTGTAGTGAAAAATATAAAAGTATATATATATATCTAAACTTTAAAAAGATGCACTGAAAGAAAAATTTGTTCATTCTGGAATTTGAACCTAGCTAAGATTCATTAAAGCTTGATAGTGGACAAAACACTAACTAAGAAAATGAAGCTCAAGTTGATATCAAAGATGGAAGTACATGCACTATACTACCGTGATATCAGCTACCAACTCGATTATATAATATTCCTTATATATTGTCAAAAGAGAAGGAAAAACTTGTAAAATTTACGTACCAGAATAATCGGATGCACTTCTAACCGATGAAGAATTTGATCGCGCAAGACTTCCAGTCTCCAGTCTTAATAAATGATTTTTCCTGCGTCTTTCGCTTAGAATTTGTTTGAGATCAAGAAGAGTTTCTAGCTGTTTGTTGAGGGCCTCTCCTCTCTCTAAAAATTCCTTTTCTTTGATTTTGTAGAATTGATTCACCTTGTTTAATTCTTCATCTAATCTCTCGAAAAATTCTTTTACCTTCAATTTCAAACCATCGAAAATATTCAGTTTAAATAAATTTTCTCATTTTCAAAAAATAAATAGAATACCCTATCATTAATTACCTCATCTTCTTCAGAAAACAAGTGAAGTAGCTCCGTTTGGTAGACAGATTCTTCATCTCCTTCTCCATTTTTGTTTCTGACCTACAAGAAATTAAACATAAATTAATTTAAATTCTAAATTTAATTAGTTACCATTTATTTTTCATTTTTTTGATATTGTTTTTTGTTTTTGAAAAGTAGTGTGGGTTCTCTCTTTTCCCACTCACGATAGTTTCGTGATAGAAACACCCAACGGTTTCATTGCTTTTCGTGTCACCCACCAATCTCTATATTGTGTTACACCAAAATGAACCATAACTTTAGCGTGCCGGAAACTAACACATGCATCTGCTATTTCCGTTAACTTTTCACGTAAAATCATTGCTATAACGAAACAGACACACTACTTTATTTTCCGGTGAAGATGAAATTTTCCCGCTACGTAACAAAAATATAATGCAAAAATTCCTAAATGACGTCAACAAGGATCGCATGAAAAGGATGCAGACAAAGAATTATAGTAGATATCTCGAACAGAAAATGAAGTGTTTTCAGGTGAAGAAAGTCATCTCGACCTAATTGAAGCAAAACCCAGAAAGCAAAAACGATAATTAAATCTGTAAACAACTTTGTCGAAACTGGATCATCATAATGCTACCTGAATTATCATCTCCCTTTGATCAGTAGAAGAACTCTGAAATTTAGCTGATAATTTCTTGAAAACATAACGAACAGGATCGAAAATAGAAAACCCGTATTGAGGAGGATCATCTTCTTGATCATGAAGATGAAGAAGATGGATTTGATCAGAAATGGGTTTTTTAGAAAGTCTAACTTTCTTGACATATTTCTTTAACTGGCAGTAGTTTACGAATGCATCCTTCCACTCTGGTATTAATTGAGCTTCAAGCTCTTTTGAGAACTTCACCATCACCACCACCACCAAAATTAATTTCGGATATATTAATTGATGAGAAAAAGATGAAGAATGAGAACCAGAGTGATGATGAACTGGAATGGAAGTTCACAGAGGTGGTCTAGGGGACTAAGTTTGGTTTTTATTTATAGTGCTCGAAAGGAAAAAAAAAAAAAAAAAAGCGTTTTCAATGGGAAAAAGAAAGCAAAGAAGGGTTTTTGTTTTTATTACTAAAAAAAGTTATGATTAAACAAATACCAGGGACTAGGACTAGCTTAATATCATTGATTTAATGGGTAATTAGGGCTAACAAATTAATTAGTTATTTGTTTTGGCCAATACATTGCTAAACTGAGTTGAAGTGGACAAAAGATTAAAGATTGAGTGTTATAAGTAAGCGTGTTTTTCTTTCTCACTAGTCTCTCGTACAATAGACACTAGCTGCATATCAGCTATCGCCCAATCGTCTGTGACTCATGACCCTAATCGTTTGTGACTCATGCTTCACTCACTCATTCAATATATCTGGCCTCTCTTAAACTAGGTCTTATGGCATACATTCACCAGGTTCACACTGCTCCATGAGATTTTAGAAAACACTAATTCTTGTGGTTGGGTATGAGAAAAATCTAAAATTGCGTAATGATTATTAGTAGGAAAGAATTAAAAAGAAAAATTTAGATAAACAAAAAGAGACCCAGCATTTTATAAATTAAAATAAAATAAAAATCTTAATAGTAAGAAAACGCATAATGATCTCGTCCTGGGAGAATAAAAATATTTATAAAAATTAGTCGAACGCGTAATGATTACATGCTGATAAACTCGTAACTATTGCATGTTATCTTTTGATAGCACTTTTTGGATCTTGTAAACACAATAGCGGATGCCGTAAGATCTAAAATGTATTTGGCAACCAGAAACACAAAAGCTGATATATCTGAGATTATAAAACAAAAAAAATCTGTTTCACCATTATTTATTTATTTATTTTAATCTAATAGTCATTCTAAAATTAGGTTCTCATACCAATTTTTGTCTTTTCGACTTAATTGGTACACAAAAGCCTTCCTAGTCTTATGAGTCACCATAATCCCTAGCCGATAGGATTAAAGTTTGTGATAACAGTAGTATAACGGCTGGCTAAGCAGCAACCTACGAGAGTGGTGCATAAACCCATATGATCATTTTTGGGCCTAGACCAGCTAGGCGTAGTCAGAAAAAGTTCAAGGACCCAACATTTTAAGAAATGCGAACCACTTTATTTGATTATTGGCAATTTGGCATATTGCAATTTGCATTCCTGCTGCATATTCGCATCTTTGTATGGATAACTAGTTACTTCGAAATTAATATACCTACGAGGAAAACAGCTCACAATCAAACTACAGTGGCTCACAATGCCAACCCTACCATTGAAAATGGGCATCACAAGACATCACAAAATCTCACACCGACTGCAAAATATATAGCCCGCAAAAGTCATTAAAAACAAAAAAACTAGAGTAAAATGCAAGAATGGAAACCTGGATATCTGGGTTCTAAAATCAATGGGCATCACAAGACAAACGTACCGAGGAACATACTCCTATTGGCTGCAAGTTTCACTATTAAACGCATCTATGTATATGTCATCCCCATTTCAAGTTAAAATCGCTCAATATAAGCACGTCATCGACTAAAATCGATATGCCACATAATTTCTGCATGTTTCGGTTGTTTTTGTCTACAAACTGGTTTTCACGTATGTATTATTGTGTAATAATTTTAGGGACGATGGCGACATTGTTCTTGGACATTAATTCCGCTGGTTGTAGTCAATTTAATATAAATATGGGTGCAAACGATAAACTGCCTCTCGTATGTAGTTCCTACCCAATCTTATTTTGGACATGAACCCTCAAGATGACAAGAAAAAAAACAAAACATATCCCTTTGACGTAAAAAAACTAGTCATAAAAATCCAAGGTGACCAAACTTGTGGTACAAAAATCCTACTCAAATGTTGGGATCCATTAAAATTCCATCGTAAACAAAATTGATACAAAAACTCCAAATTTTTAAAAATTGATACAAAAACCCCAAATTTGATGAAACCAACATTTAAATTTGGAGTTTTTGTGTTAATTTTGTTTTGGTGGGGTTTTTGTGTTACTTTTGTTTTGATGGGTTTTTTGTGGAAGGATGGTGACACATCTGGGGTTATAACTCGCGGACCGTTGACGTAATGATACAGTGTTCGACACCAAAGATGGTTAACTTTATTAACCAGAAATATTTACATTGTCTGACAATAATTGACTCTCGATAATATTAGGAGGTTTCTCAAACTAGCTTTAGTAAATTTTTCTAGTTTATCAGCGGATTTGTTACAAACT
This sequence comes from Papaver somniferum, assembly GCF_003573695.1. Lineage (NCBI taxonomy): Eukaryota > Viridiplantae > Streptophyta > Magnoliopsida > Ranunculales > Papaveraceae > Papaver > Papaver somniferum. Next base: position 32,239,662 of record NC_039364.1, read on the forward strand.
CTAGGAACAAAATGACATCCCCGTTATGGATTGTTTTTAAACTGTTGATAGCATCTAATAGAATAACTTCATTCTCTCGTGCTATCACCGGGGATGATTTGTTGATCTAGCCTTCAAACCCTTTTAGATCATTTTCAAAAACAATATATGTAGACTACAACTCTTTACTCCAGTTGACTGCATCGAGGAACGCCAGAGCATTATGCCTGCTCAGAATCTTTTATTCCTGCATAGCATTTTGATAGACAACCCACCACTTTCATGCAAAATCACACCAGATAAGAACAATTCTTGCTAGACCGGTATTAACATCATATGCATGAGGTATTAGCATTTTGATGCACCACAATTAATAGTAAATTAAGGATATGGAGGGGGTATTCATTTTGGTATAGTGGACCTAGCATTCTGCACATTACTGTAGCGTGCCAGTTATTTAAAGCTTAGATTTTCAATATAACTAGCAAAACTTAAAGCTTTCCTAGCTATTAATAGTAAAGTAAATATATGCAGGGGATATTCATTTCGGTATAGTGTACCTAGCATTCTGCACATTACTGGAGCGTGCCAGTTGTTTAAAGCTTAGATTTTCAATATAACTAGCAAAACTTAAAGCTTTCCTAGCTGTGATCTTCAAATCGTCCTTTTTATTCTGGAATTGAACTTCACATCTCTCATTACACATAACCCATGAGACTACCATGGCAGTGTTTAACCATTCAAATTGAGAAGTATGTTGTTGATTTTATGGCATCTAGCTCTCTAACATTTCAGCAACATCATTATGAACCCCTGATAAAACACTAGAACCTCCAGGGATTTACATCCAGACAGCTATTGAGAAAGGGCAGTAAAACAAAACATGCATCATACTCTCATCAAATTAATTGCAGAATGTGCACAAACGATTTATGTGTCTGCAAGCTCTGGAGAGTCTTTCATTCGCATGCGATATATCAGATAAACATTTCCACTAAAAATATTTCCAAAACTCCTTCCAACTTATTTTAGAGTTTTATATTTTAAGAGAAACCTGCAGATTACCCAAACTGATTTCACGCAGCTTATTGTATGCAGACTTTAGAGTGAAAATCACATTTCTCGTTAGATTTCAAATAAGCTTATCTACAGCGACTGCCGGAATTCTCATGTTCATTATCAAATATGTCGTTTCAGGTTCAAAAAGATGGTGAATCGATCAACTCAGGATTCTGTTGTCTTGAAAAAAGATCTTGAACCCATATATATTCCTCACTATCCTCAACATCATGTCCATGCCTATTACCCAAACATCGAGCCATATTTTTATTTTATCAATCTCCATCGACTATGGAGCTTTATAAAAGGGATATGCTTCTGCACACCATTCCAAGCCCATGAACAACTCTTCCTGGTACTTGCATGGAGCATACTGGTGCATGGGAAATATTTAGACTGCATTACTTTTACCCACTGCTTATCTGGATTAGTACACATTCTCCAAGCAGCTCTGACTAGAAGAGCTTGATTCAGAATTTCCAGATCTCTGAAACCTTGACCACCAAGGTTTTATGCATATATAATCTTTTCAAAAAGTAATGTACGTTCCTTTCTTCTCTTTAAATCCCCACCAAAAGTTTCATTGTAGAGTATCAATCTGTTTGATGATATAAACTGGAATATGCAAATAACTCATTAAGTAAGTTAGAACTGTATTAGTAACAGTCTTTATCATTAAAGATTTACAGCATTTAGACATAGTTTCACCATTTCAAGTGGATAACCTGCTTTGACTCTATCCACCAGACTCATAAAACATTAGATTTTATTTTTGCCAATTATAAGAGGAATTCCCAAATATCCTTCGTTTGAATTCATCTTGGGGACCTTCAATCTTCGAATGAGTCATCTGCAAAATCTATGAGGCATATGTACGCTATAATAAACCCTTGATTTATTAAACTTTACCATATGTCCAGATGCAGCTCCAAATTCTACATTAATTTAAAGTAAATTGTTGACATTATGAAGATCAACATTATGAATAACAAGAAATCATCAGCGAAGAATAAATAGGAGATTGAGGGGGAACCTATAGCCATATTGATACCCTATATCTTGTTGTTTTGTTCAGCATGAAGAAATTGTCGAGAAAAAGCTTTCATAACAGTAATAAATAAATAATTAAGGTGACAAAGGGTCACCTTGTCTCACCCCCGTTGTCGGTTGATAAGAATTACAAGGAGCACCATTTAGAAGAATAGAGATTGTTATCGTGCCAATACATTTCATAATGAGATTACACCATTCTGGACAGAATCCCATTTGCGACATAACTTCCATGAGAAAAGACCATTCAATCCTATCAAAGGCTTTTGACGTGTCTATCTTTAAAACTAGATGCTTAGAAACCTTCTTATTTTTTTTAATTGTGTGAACAATTTCTTGAGCAAGGTGTATATTGTCTGTAACCACCACCATCTACTTTTTTTTTCCCGAAAATCATTATTATACCTATGGAACCGATTTAAAGTCGGTATCATTACAGGGAAATTTGTTAAATAGACAATAGAGCTTAAGAATATTATCATTCTTGGAGACACTATTGCAGTGTTCATTACCAGTCATTCCCACAGATGGTCCTTATCCCCATGAGTATTAGTAATTTCTTTTGTAGCATGGTCACCAGAAGTCTCTAATTTCATTTCCTCATCAACTCCAACATCTTTAAATAGAGGAAAGAGAAAGAATTCTGAAATGTAGTGCACGGATTTGAATCCACCTGGGTCCTATCAGGTTAAAATCCAGGAGGATAAAAAGGAGATACCTGATCTAGCTTCAAGAGCTCTCATCAGCTCCAACCCTCATGGACTTCCTCCCATGAGTAACTGGAGACAATCATTTTTAATGCTAGAGATTACTTGCATCACAACATCATGATGGATCTGTTGAGACATATAAATGAGGTACCATTCTTTTTTCAGTTTAGGGATATAAGTGGCAGGTGGCAAAGGGGTAACCACCCTCTTAGGGAACTTATTCTCATTGTCAAAAAAATTTGAGAACACAAAGCTTTATGGTAGCTTCCACACATACTCAATATCAATAATACAATTTTTTTCCATTATCAAACATAACTGGAATAGTCTTCTTCAATTTGGAATTTGGATTAATCTCAACACAGACACGGGCATAAGCGATTACAGTTCGAGTTGCAATTGGTCCTTCCAGCAACAGCGGTTTTCGAATAACACTAACAATGATACTCAATCTTTCATGATTAAAAGAATGAACAAGAACTCTCCTAATTGTCATCCATATCAGAATTGACATAATATTTTCCAATTTATTTTCAATAAAAGGTCCCATGATCTTATGATCAATGGACTACCAGAGATAAACAACAAGCCCATATTCCAATGCAATAACACGATTTTCATCGACAGAAAACTTTAGAATGAAGGCCTTCTCTCCATGAATGGTCATACTTAAATTACCTTTGATCCTCCAAGCTCGCTTAATGGAGCTTTTGACAAAGTTGAAATAAAAACAACGCCCAACAAATCCACCCACGTCCAACTGCAAATGACTGTTTGGTTGTTTGAAGAATTATTTTTCTTTTTATCTTAGGTTTGATCATATTGAGATAATAGATCTTCCCGCTAAAAAAATTAGAAGTTCAATAGTTAATAATTTCAGTACTTTATCAATATCACATGGTAATTAAAAAACAGTTTCTTTAAAGTTTTATTTATGAATCAACGTCTAAGTTTGGACTAAGTAATGAAATCTTTTTTTTAAGTACATGTTAAAATAGTGGTGGTTATATCAAAATGATATAAGGGTAGAATTGATTCTTTTTTATCTCCTCTCCTCCCGTTAATAAAGATAACCGAAACCATCGCCACCTAAGTCCTCCTCTCCTCATATCGGCTCCTATAGAGCAAGTCTGAGCAAATCTACAATCTATATATATTCTTCTTATTGTAATACTAATATTTTCATGCTTGTTCTCGCTTTCATGAACCAATTTTTTTTTTTTAGGTTTTCAATTGGCTTTTAATTTTGATAATGATTTTGGCTTTCTAGTTCTTTAATACGTGTGGTAATGAAGTTCAAGAGGTGGGACTTGGGTTTTCGGAAAAAACACATCATCAACCTGTGCTAAAACATCAACTACTCTAAAATACACAACATCAATAACAATAACAACTCTAGAAGAAACCATAATAGAAGCAACAACAGACATCGATTAAGACACAAGTATTCAGTTTCAAACTCCGACCGATTCAGACCATTCCATAAACTAGATCATACTTCATTAGCTTCCAAAATTACCTTCCATTAGATAGTTTTATTGTCCTACAAAACTTTGAGAATTGTTGGATCACTTGATAAACTTAACACATCTACTTGTAGTGTTGTTACTTTGTGTGGCTCTGCTATTAGCAGAACTAACAACACCATTTGAACTAGTTTGGTTACCTAGATCTTGTTTTATCGGAATGTTAGAGATGAATTTGATTGAAATGCTAGAATTGTATTATCGGTTACAACAGGAAAATTATAGTAATTTTGCTTGTTTGCTTAACTAAGTATGTAACCAAGGTCGATCTGAGGCGGTGCAACAGGTGCAATGCATAGAGCCCATAAATGAGTAGGCCTTTTTATTTGGTCACTTGGTATACCAAGCCAAGATGAAATTTCATATGGTAGTGGTGGGGCAATGCATCCCAGTTTTTTTTGAGATTTTTTATTTACATTTCTTTCACAAAAATAAAAAATTTTGTGCGAGAATCAAATCTGAGTCTTTTCTGTGTAGTCTAAGAGTCCAACCACAAGTACACAAGTGCTTTACCGAAGTATAATGTACATAGTACATAAATATATTAGACAAATGTTTATGTATTCTTTTTTCTTTTGAAGCAGACAAATACTTATCTGTTTTATGTTGTTGTGTTTCTTTGTAATGTTTTTTTATTCTAGTTATGAAATCGGTGGTTTTTTTTTTAAAATACTCTTTAAAAAGTTATGTGACCAACTTCGCACAAGGCCCTTTCATACGCAGGATCGGCTCTGTATTCTAAAGGCTCATCAAGCAAGTCCGATGATCTCCTTTTATAGGTGTTAGAGGTCATGACTTAAATAAATCAGGTCAGTTTAGGTAGGTTCCTTTTAGACTTGCCATTCATGATAACTATAGGATGGTGGAATAATAAAGGGATCAATGACCCTCTAAAGAAAATGGAGGTAAGGAATTTAAATAAGATGAATAATATTAAGATTCGTGGTTTAAATGAAACTCGTGTGAAGGTTTTGAATAAAAATAGAGTTAGAAATTACATTTCACCTTCTTGGTTTTATCTTGATAATTATGACCATCATACTCTAGGTCATGTTTTTCTTATGTGGGATCCCAATTGTCACAAAGGTAATTCTTGTTTTGTATTGATCAATATATTTTTGCTAGAGTGTCTAATCAAAATGGTTCTTGATTTATTCTTACTATTGTGTATGGGCATAACTCTGAGGATTTGAGAAAATAATTGTGGTGCAAAATCTTCAACTTTGTTGTTTCAAATAGCCTCCCTTGGTGCCTTTTGGGAGACTTTAATACTTGTTTGTTATCTAATGAGAAGGAAGAGGAAGTACATGTGACTTCTTCCAATCTCATCATCTTTTAAGGGTTTTTGTAGGATTCTTAATTGTTTGATTTCCCTTATGTGGGATGCTTCTATACATGGTCGAACGGGAAAGATTCTCCTATTATTAGTTATAAGCTGGATGGGGTCTTCATCAATTTAAAATAGTGGAGTTATATCTTGATTCTGTTACTGATTTTCAAACTAGTGGAATGTCAGAACATTTCTCCTATAATTTTCAGTATTTTTGCTGGCAGATGGACTGGGCATAAGTCTTACAAATATTATAATACTTGGGTTGAAAAGGTTCACTTTTTAGTTGTTGTGGATGAGCTCGGGGTATGGAGGTTTAAGGCACTCCAATGTATAGATCTGTCTCCAAGTTTAAGAATATGAAGCATGGATGAAGAACAAATTTATACTTTCAGTGCTCCAATTGGTGCAACTTGTTACTGTCCAAAAATCTTTCTTGGTGAATCTATTTTGCCCAATTTCCATTTATAATGAGAGAGACGATGTGCAGGACTATCCCAAAAAGTTTAGGTATGAGGAGTCATGGAAAGAACAACAATCAACGGATCAATGACTGAAGTTAGGTGACAAGCAACACTCCTTTCTTTACAAGTTCATTTTGTAAAGAGAGCTAAGAATATAATTCTTGTACTCTATAACTCTAAAGGTATTACACTTACGACCGATGAGGAAATATCTAAGTAATGTATTCTCATACTATACATATATTTTTGGCCAACATCCCGATATTCCATTTGATGCTTTTTCCTAGGACCAGATTGAATTAAGCTACCATGTCTATAAGGAGGAAGCTAACTCCTTGATTATGTCGGTTACCACTTATGAAATTATTTTTGATTTATCCACCTTGATTGGTCCTGGCTTCACAATGACAAAAAAAAACGTATCCCTTTATGTTTGACGTAAGAATACTTTGTTCGATCTCTAACTCCAAGATGTCTTGTTCTTATCTCGTTCATCATAAACCATAAAGTATTGACTGTAACCACCACCATTTATTTTTTTAATTTCCAAAATACATAAATTAAAGTCAGCATTGTTACATGGAAAATATGTTAAATAAATAATAAAGCTTAAGAATGTTATTATTTATGGAGACACCATTGTAACAAAAATGACTTTTGGTATCTCAAGCCACCTGCTGACTTTTCATGGTGCCAGATGCATCTGAGATCATAGAGCTGTTGCAAATAAAAAAATTCTGCACCTTATTGGAAATGTGGGAGAACACTAAGTTGTATAATAATAAGTGGTCTCCTCAAGGTAACTTGCTAAGTGTTTTTCCTCCCCATCTTCTGTATGATATTGTTCATCATTTTAGGATGTAAGTGTGAGTAGTTTCTTGAATAATGGAGACTGGTTTATCTCTCCAAATATGGTTAATGCTTTAGTAAATACTCTCTTGGACGCACTCAAGATCAAAACAAATCATTTGATTGAAGACATGATTGTGTGGATAGATGGGAAGTCTAGGGATTATTCTCTCAAGAACACATACAATGTCCCAGGTTTCATGCTGCCAAGCCAGATTGCATCCCCAGACAGTGCTTCATTTTTAATTTGGGTGGATCTCCATAGTGGGTTGCAAACAAGATCTAAGCTGCTCTCATAGGGAATAGATGTGGATCTTGTGTGTGGGTGTTGTGCAACCTGATTGTGACGCATAAGAAAATTATGCCTCCAGCACTAAGTCGCGCAGTCCGAAACTCCACGATGCACCACTCGTACCGCAGTGACCGGGCCTTCAAGATTCGCTTCTTTCCAGGAAAATACACGTCGATTCGCCTTTGCAAGCATGATGCCTTAAACGCCTTTTCCAACTTACCCTTTTTCTTCTAAGGGTGTAAGGCCATAAAGGATAATAATAATGCATTTTGCATGCATCACTGACTTCCGAGTCCTGTCCAGGCATAGAGCATGCCTTGGACTTGCACATAGGCATTGAAATTCTATTTCCAATTTCATTACCTCGCTTCGGCATTGCTGAAAGCATGCACTAATCTTGCTCATGCCAAGGGTGCATCATTCAGGCTTATGCCATTCCTGCCTTGCGTAATCTTTATGATGCAAGCTCCCCTAGATTGGATGTTGGTTTAGCTTTCTTTCTTGGTAATACCCAATTCGAAATTGGTGCACGTCAACATCGAATGACACCTTGATAAGAAGTACGATCATCCAGGGAATTGACTGCAAATATCTCATCAAGTATGGCAACTATCATCTCTTATATAGCATTGCCGAGCTAGAATATATGAGTTATCATAATGTTACAATCACCTTGCACTTAGATGATATGAGCGACAAAGTGTTGGACCACAAATGTTGGAACTCATTGCGGCTGCCGACGTACCTTACTTCGTAGCTCGAATGGATCAAGACAAATCGTACGTCATCAGTGTCGGGACTAGCAACTAAAGCCAACAAATTTTGCAAGGAAAAAGCCAAGAAATTCTAGTCTGTATAGGCGAAAGCGTCCTTACAAATGATATATAAGATAGTGCATCACATACCTTTCTGTCAGAATACATCATAGTGGTGCATTCTTGGTTCAGCAACACCATCAATGATGGTGCCTATGCATCATGAAGCTCTCTCGAGTAGGAAACAACGCATACTGATGCTTCCACATCATATATACTTCACCGCTAAGCTTTATAGCCTATTGGTGCATTTTTCCTTAATGCCCCTACAACCAACACCTTTACCATATATACATCGTATTGACAATTCTAAAAATAGAAAAATGGGAGAGAATGGACATGTACCAAGTCCACATGCTTTCGCGACGACGAGTTTCATATTTATGCATCATAATACTGCAATTTCAGTTGTCCCTAATGCTCAACTTGCTATGGTAAAATTTCGCTCTTGGCCAGTATCCCACTAGTGTGATGCACCATGATGGTGCAACTTTAGTTCTGGGCGAACATGTCCTGCTCCCGTAACACAAGCTTTGAGATGAAGCTTCATCTCACTCAATCACGCATCTTTGAGCATGTGTCATGCGAAAAGTGTGGGTGTTACACTGACGCCAGAGGATTTAAATTTTTTATGCAAGTGCATTTATAACCTATCACCTTTTTGGGGTCTAAGGATTTTGGGCTACTCTCATTAGGGTGAACAGATCAAATACTTTAAGGAAAATCTCCTTCAATGCTTTTATCTGCCATGTGTGCGGTGAAAGAAATCGTAGAGTATTCACACACAAGTCCGTTCCACCTGAGAATCTTCTCTAGAATATTTTTGCTAATACGCGTTTAGAAATGGCTTCAGTAGGTAGGTACAACTATTTTGGATACAAATGAGAACAAAACCCTTGACGCCCTTTGGGGTTAATTATAGACCTAACATTTTAGTTCCCAGCTAGATTGCTACTTATTGGAGCAATCTGGTTTTGGGGCCATTTTCAGAGATGAGTCTGGTGAACTTATCATTGTTGTGGATGGCAGCTCAGAACCCGGCTCTACATTAACTTGCATGAGACACAAGGTGTTGAATCATGCTTACCTTGCTGATATAAGAGGTTGCTCAAAAGTTTCTCTACTCGTGTTTTTTCTTTCTAAAGATGATTCGAACCCCTCTTGGACTTTCTACCATGTTTGGGAATCGATTAAAAGACTTTGTAAAATGTTCCAGACCTTCTCTACGATGCACACGTATAGAGAAACCACTAGAGTTGTTGATTTGTTGGCTAGCTATCTTCTTCGTTTCTACTAATGAGTTTGTTGATTTTATTACTAATTTCTTTAGTGAAGATTCAAAGAACATTTTGATGAAAGATGTTGACGGTAAAGTATTCTTTAAGACTCGTTGAGTCGGCTGGTGAAGTCGAGTTCCTCCTCTTGTAAAAGAGTTCTAGTTTCTTTTATGTTTTTTACTATTTTTCTTATAGGTTGGAATCTCCGTAACCCCCTCTCCTTTTCCGGAAAAAAAAGAAGAGTTATGCATCAAGATTAAAATAAGATCACACATAACTAAATTGATCGAATATATTGGTATAAATTAATCCTCGCCCAAGTTACAAATGTCTAATTTTGTAAGAAAGATAAAGTAAAAGTATAGAGATGCTCTAAGGCCAAGCACTATGGTGAGCGATTTCGCTTTGCTATATAACTTAATTGTAGCGAAATCCAACTACTATGGTATTCCGTTTAGCTTAAATGTAGCGATATTCCTTAGATACATTTCAAAGTTGATCACATCTGATCTTTTTAGCATAGAGAAATCACACGAAAACTGAGTTTCCGTGGGATTTTCTACTTTACGGAAACCGTATCCGTGCAATATTCAATGGATACTTAGTATCTGCTTTTGGTTTTCACTAATTTTGTGCTAATACTTCTATTTTTCACTGTTTTTATTTTACTAAACGGACACTTAGTATCCGTTTTGCAATATTTTCATGGAAACTATGTTTCCGTGTTATTTAGCTAAGGGATGTCTTTTTTTCCATAGTGAGATGACTTCTGGACGCATTTCCCTACGCTTCAAAAAAGAAGTTAATAAAAAAGAAAAACTCCATTAAATAGATTAAAAGAGATCTACATTCAGTTCCTCTCTGATCATATATTTCAGCCAAATTGCAAAAGTTGTAAGCCAACATTGATCTACCCTAGAATTTCTAGCCCTCTTAGCTAGGATATTAGCCACTTCATTAGATTCTCTATGCATAAAATTCCAATCCCATTTTCTAAAACTTACTAAAATATTCCTAGAATCTTGAATCACATTATTATTTTTCCATCTGACACTTCCTAAACTACCATTAATAACTTTGACTACATTAAGACAGTCTCCCTCCAAATGTAGCTTTTCAACATCTAAAGCCTTTTCCCACTTTATGGGTGCCATTGTTGCTAGTGCTTCAGCCTTCCTCATCCTGAGTTATCCAATAGAGTGATTGAAATCATCCACATTTCCCTGCTAGTGCTTCAAACCACAATCTCTTAGTAACATCACATTCAATAAATAGATGATTGGTTGTTTCAGTTTCATGCTGACAAAAAAGGATAAACACTACTTATAGATGTGACAAACCTAGCCAGTTTACTTCTCACAGAAAAACAGTCATTTAAACATTTTTAGATGAAATGTTTTATTTTCTGTGGAAGATCAAGATTCCATAAATATTTCCAAGGAAAGTTACTAGTTTGATTACCATGAACTTCTTGAATAATACACTTATAGGATGATTAACATTAAACTGTCCATTATGAGATGGATACCATCTAAGGATACGCCTTCCAGGTGAAGGAATCCTAATTTTACATATATCATTGACAGTATTACTTTCAAAGAGACAGTTTAATATATATACATTCTATTCACCTGTTTCCTGCACAATCAACTGGCTCACAGTTTTAAGATTGTCGTAAGGAAAAGTAGCATCAAGGAAATTATTATTATTATTTGGTACCCACTTATCTTTACATATTTGAATGGATCCACCATCCACAACTTCCCAGTAGTAATATTTCCTAACCAATTCCAGACCCCTACAGATACCTTTCCACACCCAAGAAACAGACTCAGTGTTCATCACATGAAGAGGATTGAAATTAGGAAAATACTTATGCCTAAGGATTTGGGCCCACAAAGCATCTGGCTCAGTTAACATTCTCCACGCCAACTTTGCTAGAAGAGAAGTATTTAGATGTTCAGTTTTTCTTATATTTAGACCACCAAGTTCTATAGGTTTAGACACATTATCACAACTCCTAAAATAACCACCTCTAGCAGATCCTTTCTTATTCAACCGAAACTTCCTCTGAATAACATCCAACTTATATGTCATCCTTTTTGGCATAGGAAAGATAGATAACTGGCGAGAAGCTAGAGTTCCTAGAGTAGATTTAATAAGAACATTCCTTTCTGGTTGATTAAGATATTTACCTTTCCAAGTAGCTAGTCTATTTTCACAGGATTCTTCAAGATGTTTAAAAGTTTCTATTTTGTTTTTCTAAAGAAATAATGGAACACCTAATACTTGTCAGCCAGCCCTAGATTTTTAATTTTAAGTATAGAAAGAATTTGAGACTTAGTTTTGTTTTAAGACTGAAAGCTAATCCAGATTTCTCAAAGTTGATGGCTTGGCCAGAATACTTACTGAACCTCTCCAACATAGTCTCTAAATTCTTAGCACCTTTGAAAGTTTCCCTGATAGAAACAAAACAATCATCAACAAAAAATAAATGACTTACAGAAGGACTAGTTGTACTGACTTTAATACCATGTATATTGTTCTTTGTTCTGCATTAATAAGATTTTTAGATATCACATCCATACAAATTATAAATAAATAAGGGGACAAGTGGTATCCATGCTGAAGACCCCTTGTAAGATAATAAACCTCACCAGATGAACCATTTAGCAAGATGGATGTAGATACTGTAGAAACACATTGTTCAATAAGTTTACACCAATAATCATGAAACCCAAGCCTTTTCAAAATATCAACTAAGAATTTCCATTCAATCCTATCAAATTCCTTAGACGTGTCAAGTTTAATTGACATTAACCTTGACTTAGTTCTATTTTTCCTTATTGTATGTACAAGTTCATGGGATATAACAATGTTATCTGTTATTTGCCTAGAAGAGAGAAAATATGCTTGATAGGGGATAATCCATCAAAGTTTTAAGTCTGCTAGATAGAAGTTTTGTAATTATCTTATAACTTACATTGCTCAGACTTATGGACCTAAAGTCTGCAGGGGTTTTTGGTGTATTATTTTTTGGGATAAGAGACACAAAATTGTGATTCATCTGTTTAAGTAAATGACTAGAATGGAAAAAGCTTCTGACCATAGAAACGGTGTCATTACCAACAATATCCCACATTTGTTGATAGAATCCAGGAGGATATCTATCAGGGCCTAGACTAGTCCATGGATGCATTTACCAAACATTTGACTTGATCTCCTCATCAGAGGGAAGATGGATAAGGAAATCATTTTCCCCAGCAGTGATACATGGCTCTAGAACATCAAGAAAACTACTATCACTTGGTGGGATAGTAGATCTACTCATCTTACTAAAATGTTCTCTAAGTTCATTAGCTATCATGCTTTTTTCAGTCAACCAAATTCCAATGTTACTTTTCAAACAATCAATTTGTGTTCTCCTTTTTCTAAATTTGACTTTATCATGAAAATATTTAGTATTTTTATCATCAAAAGTCAAAACATTTTCCATGGATCTTTGCATATACTAGTCCTGTTTCACACTATACCAGTAATTCATAGTAGTAGGATTCCTCTAAGCTTGCTTTGAGATTTATACTAGCAGGATCATGCATGTTATTAGATATATCATCAATTTTTTTCTGGATATCATTTACGCGGGTTTGAAAATTTCCAAAAGAATTCAAGTTTCATTATCTAAGTGCATGTTTAACAGTGTATAAGCATCTTGTGTGTCCATAGGGTTTTGACCCATGCTCACTAGTTTTTCAGTATTCCACAATTATATATTTACAATTGTTATCAATGAAGCAACATCTGTTGAACCTTAGAGGTCTTCTAGTTTTATTATCCTCCCTAGATGTAACAAGTAATATAGGTGCATGATCATTGGCTACAAAAATCAAATGATAAACTATGGCATTAGGAAAGAAATCAAGACAAGCAGAATTAACTAGAGATCTATCTAGTCTTTCAATAATGAGAGACTCTCCACTCCTGCGATTACTCCAGGTAAATGGATTTCCTATGAAGTTCACATCAGTGAGTCCTAAATGGCGTAAATGATTTTTCACTTCATGAAGCTTACTTTGAGGAATTAAATTGCCACCAACCTTTTCCTCTTGTCTAATTATAATTTTCAAATCTCCTAGAATCACCCGTGGACAAGTATATTTAGTAGCTAGATAAGATAATCCCACTGACTATCCCATCCTACATCATCAAGAGCACCATATATACAATTTAGCAAGGTATGAACACTTCTAGAATCCACATTTACTAAGACAAAAATGAAATTGAAATTCATATCAACAAGATCAATGTGTATTCCATCTTTCCAAAGCATAAAAAGACCACCTGAAGCACCTACTGGATTCACATATAAATAGTTCATATAATTATAAGAGAGAGTAAATCTCTCCATTTTCACATTCATAGTTTTGGTCTCACACAAAAAGATAATATCGGGATCATTGGCTCTAATTAACTCTCCTAGATGCGTCTAGTGTATTTATTACCGAACCCATGGGCATTCCAGGAAAGGATTTTCATGGTTTGTGTATTTAGGTTAAGATTAAACCTAATTCTAGGATCAAAGCAATCCAAATAAAGGAAACTATTGTACTCAACCCAACAATTCCAAAGAAAATTAAAAGAATAATTAGAAACAAATACAGATTTTAGAGAAATTACGAGTTTTATGCAAACATAATTTGCTGCACTCCTTCGCGTTTCAGTAGGGGGTTAAGTGGTAGGTTCCTTCACTCCTTCCTCAATTTTCAGCATCTGTCATGTTCAAATCTTCTTTATTATTAGTTGCTTCAGTATTGTCCATATGATAAACTCGACCAATTTGATTAAATTGATTGCCTTTATTCTGCTCCTGATTGTTATCCAACGAAACATAGTTATCCTTTATCGAATCGTCTCTGGTTCTTTAATTCTTTATCGGTTCAATCTCATCCTCACTTTCATAACTTGACTCATTAGAGGACCCATTCCTATCATCTACTCCATCCGATTCTTTTTGGTTTCGCAACATCTCTTCCACCATATGACCATGTCTTGCATAGTACTCCTCAAATTCTTTCTCAGTCAAGCCATAGATAAAAATATTCCACGCAATCTCCTCACACTTCTCCTTATCATGCTCAATCACATAATAATGAGGATAGATTTTCTTAGGTTGTTTCTCAAAGTGATACTTAACCCAGACCTTTTGTTTGCATCATTTAGAATCCACACTTCCCTCTTTAAAGGCTTACTTAGATCAACCAACACATTCATCATAGCCATCCTTCCTCTGATTATAACACTATTCTTTCCATCAATCTCCACTTTTTGACCAACATCTTGAATTAGCTTATATATAATACCATCATCCATATGTTCCAGATATAAGTTGCGAAGAATCACTGAGAACACTTGGTGAGTGAAATTGTAATCTTCAAGAGGAATCGAGTTGCCGTATTCTTGAAGCACAATCAGAATGTAATTGATAACCCAAGGAACCTCTTGTATACTTATCGCATGTCTTCATTTGATTTGAACTTGAAGATAAACAGATTGCGACCCATAGTACTGATTTCCACTTTTTTAAATCTCCTGTGTATTATATTGACCTCCTTTTGAACATCTTCATATTCAACATCATCCTTATGTATTATCTTGTCAATAAGACAATTACTCCATTTGTTAGCTGCTTCATCAATTTTTGCAGCTAAAATCAAGCTATTTCTCACATTTCTGATTTGGTCTAGATTGAGGTTAGCTTCCTTCATCCTTCTTGATAGAGCTGGAAGATGTAAGTTATTAGTTTGCGTCATCTTCTTATGGTAAACTCTTTGTTTATTTTGTTGGTGGCAGTGCGGTTAATTTTTCCTCCCCTTAAAAACTATATATTCATATTTAGGTTTAGGTTTTTTCTGCTACATAACAAACTTCCAAAAATGTTCCAATCTCCTGATTCATTTCCAACGAAATCTTCAGAATATAACAGAGAAGATATTGACTCTAAATTAGGTATTTTAAAATTCAAAATTTTGAATTCCAAAAATTGTGTTTTTTCCAGTGAATTACCAATTTACCCACCACCCTTCTGACCCTGCAACTTTGATGTTGATCCAAGCTTTGTGTTTTGTGATTTTGCCTTGATGGAATATGAAAAATGGTAGCAAATTCTACTGATTTATGTATTATACATAGGGACATACATAAAACAATAAACACCAATGTTGACTGTAAGACACTTCTTTTTGAAGATTTAAGTTTATCCATGACAGATGCGAAATTACCACTAAACAGAGGAAGATTGAAAATTTCCCACACCACTCTGTTTCCAAAAACCACCACCGAAACACTACTTCAGCACTCCAAAACAGAAGAAAGAGATTAGTTTCTCATATTATCAATTTTCTATAAAAATTCTTTTTGAGAAGACATTCAAAACTTTAAGTGAAAATCTTTATACCTAATCCAACTCAGAGAAGGATTTAAGTTGTGATAGACTAGATTTGAAGCTCTAATTCAAAAGCAAACTTAAGGATTGATTCAAAATCATATATTAAAAAGATTCATAGAGAATTTTGAAAATCGATTTTCAGAACTGGGTTGACTCAATATTCGCCCGATCCTAGCCTCTTGTTTGAAAAATGAATTGCTACTCATATTTCGTTGAACCCTATATTTTTTACTTGATCTCCCCTACGCTTTAAGTAAGGAATAGCTAAGGGATATCCCTTACCATAGTTCTTGGCCTAACTAATTTAAAGGTGCCAACTTCTAATCTATTTTTTATTTACAATATATTTGTATCAATAATCTTTTTAAGAATTCTCCAATTTGTACCAAAATCTGTGCAGATTTGTAGATTCGTTTGATTTATATCGATATTTTGTAGAATATACAACTTTATGTGTTGATCACGCTAAAAAAAAAGGAAAAAAGAAAAAGAAAAGAGATTTTCAGAACAACTCAAATGATAGAACTGCAAAAGGTATCGCGAAATATTAATGAAACACATTAAAAAATAAAAAACTAATGAAAACATGGGCCTTCATGATTTAGACGGAGGGAATAAAGAATTTTAAAAAAGTTTTGGCTAGGCATATAGGGACATATCATCTTTGAATCCTGGGGATTTGAGACATATAGATGCTCAAGTGCAGCTTAACAATCTTAAAAATGCCATATCTCAAAGAAGCATACACCGCAAAAGTGATTGCGGATGAAAAAAGGAATCAAAGCATGGAATATTAGCTTGATATGAACCTTGAAGGATCATGAAACTGAGAAAATATTTGCTAACATGTTGTGTGTTATCGTACATTTATGCGGTAGTTTTTCTTACCGATAGTGTTTTTCTTACCTGTTGAAGTTCACTAGAATGTATAGCTGTGTATTTCCTATCTGTGTACTACCTTCCGGTTTCTGTAGAAAAGAAGCTTAACAGTATTATGCGTAAGTTTCTTTGGGGTGAAGAAGAAGGGCATAGGAAGATGAGTTGGGTGTCGTACAAGAAGATTTGCAAGCCAAGAAGTAAATGAGGCCTAGGGATACGAAGTTTGAGAAAAATTAACAGATCTCTTTTGGCAAAGTGGCATGGAAGATATTGTAGAGAAAAAACTGCGTTATGGAGGAAAATTGTGTGCGAGAAGTCAGGATATGATGAGAGGTTTTTAGTTCCCTTACAGAACAAGGAACCAGTGGATCGTAGTGTATGGTTTGATATTCTTAAGGCAGATGGAGATTTCTTTGAGGATGTCACGTTGAGAGTAAAGAATGGGAAGAATATACGTTTTGGCACGACTGGTGGAGAGAAAAAAGGGCTTTTAAAGATAAATACCCTAGACTTTATAAGTTACGCACAAACAAAAACGCTTCAGTGGCTGATATAAGAACTAGGGTTTGGAATTTTGAGTTTGCCAGAGATCTTATTGCTGCAGAAAGGATTGATTTGTTGGAAATAAAACATGATCTGAGAGAGGTTACTTTGATCCAAGATGAAGAGGATGTGGTCGAAGGAGAAAGCACTTCAAAGGAACTGTATAACAAGTTGAATGAGAATGAGGAGGATTGGGAGTTTGAGCATCTGGTGGTTAATAAACATGTACCCCCAAAGGTGATATTTCTTATTTGGGCGGCCTGCACAATTCATTACCTTCCAGATGGATGTTGCAGCACAGAGGTGTCACATTGAACTCCTCGCTTTGCTTGTTATGTGATAGTCAAATTGAAACTCATGACCATTGGTTTGTACACTGCAGCTGGGCGAAAAGTTTATGGGATTTCTTCACAAATTCTTTACAGGTGAGATGGGTTATGAGTAATACTCTGACAACGTCTTTACAGATTTGGAGAATTGATGGAGTTTCAAAGCAGATTAAGGTGATTTGGCATCTCATCCCTTTTGCTATTTGTTGGGAGCTTTGGGTGGAGAGGAATAATAGATATCATGGCAAGTGACATAGAACAATCAATGAACTGATAACGGCGGCACAGCTCAATATACACCTGTGGAGCACAAATACGGATATTTTTAGGAACTATTCTATGAGCCAAATCCTCTTTCAATGGGATATAGTGGTAATTATGATGTAAGGCTTCTTGTTTCTGTTTTCGAGTTCTTGTGAGCTTGGTTCATTGTATCATATCTGTACATATTTTTTTTTAATACATATCCTTTTTATCTCAAAAAAAACTACACCGAAATATATTAGCCTATGATTTATGTATTAGAGGATCAGAGGCGGAGCCAGACATTAAGATTAAGTGGGGCTAGATTAAAATTTTATAAAACAGTTGGACTTAGTGGACTAAATACAAGATGGGCTAAATGTAGAATATGATATAAATTTTAGGGGTTTTTATAAGATTATTTGGATTTTAGGAGGGGTTAGAGCCAAGATTAGTCAACCCTTGGCACCGTCTTGTCAGAGGAGTTTGATTACCAATTTTTTCATGGAGGAAGTTTGAAAACCATCCGACTACTTGAGTGGGTGTCGTGTCTACATATGGTGATATGTTGTACCGGATTGTATGTTGTGTCGGGATCAATATGTGCTCATGTTTTAGCATGTTGCACTGTGCATTGTGAGTGCCTTATATGAGGCCTAAACGGCACACTTTACACCTCGAAAGCAGAACACATAGTACCGCATTCTTTCGCGTACACAGTGCGTGACTCGTAAAAAGCGTACGTATCCGGATCGACTTAACCTACTCATCATAATTCGATCAAAGTGGGCATCATATTCATAGTTTGATTGGCATAACACTTCGAGTCAGAGGAAAACAGGATTGGGTTCCGTTGGTACAGCAGGTATCTGAACATTGCCAAACCAGCTAGTGATGGCTCGAAAGCACGCTCAGAGCGAAAACCAAAAATTTATAGTGGATTTTGCTGATGGCAGTGGTGGGTTCTTTTTTTCACTAGAGATCAACTTATGCGGTGCCGTATGAATCTTTTTTGTATTTTTCCTCCCACTGTGAATGGCTACCATAGGGCACCCTTATAATTAATACTTGTTTGGAGAACAAAAGCAGGGCTTAGCGTACGGGTACCCTTAATTTGGCTGAGAGAGGATGGCCAATGGTGGCGGGCTTAATCCACTTTGTTGGTGCCATCTGGCTAGCTTCTTTGAATCTAATCTATCGACCAAGTAAAAAAGAGAAGATATAATTTATCTAAATCTGGCTGGTATAATGGCATCCGATTCATAAGAACGTGACACATGTTCCTTACTTAGGGATGCATATATACTTGGTTCAAAAGCCTCTTAAACTAAAAGCTCCAAATAGTAAGGGCCGGGGTCATCAACATGAGTAAAAGACAAATACTCTGGCACCCAAGAGCAACAACCATCATAAAATGAGATTTTTTTTCTTTTTTAAGATTTTGGCTTCTTTTTGAAAATCAATTTTGTTGAAAATGACAGTGGGAAAATTTTAACTTATGGTCTATAATAGGGCTGCACATGGTCCGGTACGGCCCGGTTTTCTAATGAAACCGATCCATGTATTTGGTGTTGACCGGTATCTCATTTTGAGGACCGGTGTCTGTACTTGTATCTGGAGTTATACCGGTACCGCGTTTTTTACCTGAAAATATTACAAGCTCCTAAAAAACAACAATTCCAATTTTTCATAAATTTAATGTTTAACATCACAAAATAAGTTTATTATGTTCAACATTTCCATAAAAAGATCAACATTTCCATAAGTTCATAATACTAATTAGATTACTCAAGTACTTAAACTGCATTGCTTTGTTCAGCCGAACCAAAGCACCATTTCCTCACCAACTCATCCATCTAGTCATCAAAGCACCATTTCTTCACTGCATTGCTTCAGTTAAGCTGAGCCACTACCTGTAACAGCAACCAACATTCCATTTCCTAAACCTGCAACCACCAACTCCTTATGTACCTTCCTGCCTGCAACAAACACATATACCATTCAGTTCTATCCCCACAGTTCATACTCAGTATCCCCACATCAACAACTGCAAAAATGCATCATTTCTTAAGAGATTGCAATCAGTACTACTTTCATATGCATACAAAGAAAGTTGTTTCTACTCCTATGTATAGTCATTGTGTCCTGTCTCGAACAAAGTTTTCAAGAATAAACTTAAGAAAGTTGTTACTTCAGAAAACAACCTTAATACAGACTACACAGAAAGTTACCAACCTTCTTGTTGGGATTTCTTGGACATCTATTCAAATGCTTTCGTAATCCAGCTGTGCCATTTACGTCATTGTGAGCAGCATATTTTTTGTGGCAATGATGACATTCAGCAAGAGTATCATTTATCCTAGTCATTTCCAACCAAACACTTGATCTCACTTTGTCGTGTTTCTTTTTGCTATCACCAACTTAAACTGCTTCATTTGTACTTGTTGGAGTTGCATTTTCAGTTTCATCATTTGTGTGAGATGCAGCTTGAGAGGATGATCCAACCTCTGTGTGTTGAGTTGTACTTGTAGTTGGAGTTGCATTTGATATGATCATCTAACAAACAAAACAAAAAAAACTGAGTAATTAACAAGATAAGCAAACATAATTTTACATAACACTTCCAAGATTATCATCTGAATCTCAAAAATAACAAGCATCTGAATTTTACATAACACTTCCAAGTCTGGTCAATGAAAAAGAAATAACAAGCATATGAATCTGAAAATTTCCTATGGTTTCAAAGAGTTGAACACAACACTTCCAAGATTATCAACTTAATTGACTACTCAACCCTCATTTACCGTTACAAAACCAAACAACTTTTAAGTCAATTCTATTGCACAAAAACAACAAACTTGCACAAAACTAAGCAGAATTGAATTAAAACATGAACAAATCCAAGTTAAGAAATTTCTCCTTTTCACACTTTTGTTACTCCAGAAGTGCTTCCAGTGAGAAATACACATACTGACATATAAGACAAGATACAACTAAATCTTCATAATTGCAAAACCATTCATAGAACATAGTTATCACTTATCACACAGTAGTACAGAGTACATAAATAAGATCTATGTGTTCATTATAAGATGGATTGCTCAATCAATCTCAAACCATCAATCAATCTCAAACCCTAAATCATTCACATCAACAAGGTTAATTTCATAAGATAGATTGCTCAATCAGAAGAAGAAGAATAAGTAAAGACTGTTAAGTACCTCGGAAACAAAAAGGTGTAGATTGAATCTGATAGACGAAGAAGAAATTGGTATCCTTAGCAATCAGCGCTTAACCTGCGTGAGTATAAACACTAGGGTTAGTTGATTAATCAAGCGATACTGTTAAAATCATTTTCAATTTCTAGGGTTTCCTTTTGTTGAAACAGAAAGGAAATCGAAAAGATTACCTTTTGTGTAGTACTAACTAGTAAGACTTGAATCACTTGATGATGATGGTGAATTGGTGATTGCCTGATTGGTGAGCGTAGCCGTAGTTACTCACAGATGAAGATGCTACTCTTCAGAGTTCAGAGAGAAAAAAAACGAAGAAGAAAGGAAAATGAGAGTGAAAGAGTTACTCAGAGTTAGAGATTAGATATTAGGGTTCTCTAAACTGGATGGATAGGATTAAAAATGTTAAAGATCTCAACGGCTCTAATTAATCGGTACAATTGGTCTGGTACAGGCCGGTATTCCCCCAAGAACCGGTCCATGTACCGGTCTAAGCCGGTTCTTAATCTTCTGTCCTGATCCCTGTACCAGTTACTCCGGTACCGGTTCGGTTCCGGTCCGGTATTTTCGGTTTCAGGACGGTCCAGGTCATCTTAACCGGTTCTTGTGCAGCCTTAGTCTAAACGGGATGATGTTAAGTTAAAGAATGCAGTGTATCCTTTTTTTTCTCAAACTTTTTTCAGGCGGGTTCTAATTTTAAAGATAAGTCTAGGTAGGTTTAACTTCGGATTTTCACCGACAGACACAATCCATGGGGTCCACTTCTGTCCCTTTCCTATCCCAATGCATTATACGTAAGGTTTTGTCCATTCGATCTCTCTCGATGAAAAATGAAACGGGAAATCGTTGTAAGTCTAGCATAGCTGAATTTTAAAACCCTTCGTCCTTATATATTTTTTTTAATTGTAAATTAAGCATTTTATAATAATAATGATAATAAAAAAGAATTACAGGAAAGCATGCAAACTGCTGGTAGTTTTTATTCTATCCATATCGCCTGAAATATGAAAAACTCTCAGTAAATTTGTCAGAAGCCTAAGAACCAGAAACATCTGAAGAAGTACAACTGACATGAAATAAACTACTTATATCTAAATCAAGGGAGCAAGAAAGAAATGATGGTATTATATTCCATTGTTGTTTATAGAAACCTTGTTTCCTCGCTTCTTTAGCCAAAACCTTTTCCACATTGTCTCCATTTCCATGTATAAAGCTTATTGCCCAAAAATATTGCATAAGATACTATGATTTTCATGATTTCTGAGATTATTGCTTGATTTATCCAATTAATTGAAGTCACTTCTCTGTTGCAAAATCAATAACTCTTTTACAATCTCTTTTCAATCAATTTCTTGATGATAAAATTGGTGGAACTAGCATATGCCACATATATCTCGCCACATTATCCCTTCAAATAATTTTTTTTTTGTTCATTACCCTCTAGCTTCACTGTGTTAGCCTTTCACCCTATGAGTAAATTGGGCGTGGGAGAATACATAAATAAAACAAACACCGTTACTGTAACTTTTTTTTTGAAAGAAAACACAAGTTTTATATATTAGGTAAGAAAAACATACAAGTAGGCAGACGCTACCTCCTAATGATATTAGGAAGTTTAAACGCCACACACCCGTATCCGTATTCTGACGAGCAAACTTGGTCACATGCTCTTTTTTCATAAGAAACCACACTATAAGAAAAGAAAAAAATAACAAAGTTCTGATATGGTATCTTCTTTCGGAAACTAGAAAACAGAAGAGAAACAACCTCAGCTACAGCCTTATTATCTGTTTTTACAAGAACTTTACTACGATTCCGTTGTTGTGCCTCATTTCAAACTCCTAAAGCTTCAGCTTGATTAATATCTCTCATTCTAGATGAAATAGCTTTCGCATCTAGGAACTTCCTGCATCATTGCGGATAAAAATACCCAAACCCGAGAAGTTATAATTAAGCCACATTGATGCATCAACAGAAAAGGCTACCCATCCTACAAAAGGAGGAGACAAAGGCATATGCTGATTAATAGAGCAAGAACAAGTATGTACTAACTAATCTAGAGAAATGTTTATATGATATGTAGTACAAAATTGGTAAATGCATTGAACTGCAGTCGTGGGGTCAGGGCTAATGTGCTGAACAAAAAAAGAACAAAGAGTTTTCCAGTTCTGCGAAAATATAACCACCACCAAATAAATCATTAGAGCATGCTTAAATAAAATAGGATTCTGTCAATTAGACCAAGATCGTAACCAACCGTGTATATTGTAAATTTTCATTAAATGACGTAGAATATACTCTGAGACAGCAAAGCAAATAGCTCGTATGAATGTGCATTGGATAAATTGATGAAGAATGATTTCATTTGCTAAACCAAAGAGTACAAAGCAGAACTTATTGTTGGGTATACCTAAACACCACCATACATAGTAATTGAGAGAATATTTTGACAGATATTCCATAAGAATATCAACAATTTACATGGGAGCTTCAGATGCCAAAGTTTATGCCAAAAAAAAAACTCAAAAAATGGTGTAGTGGTATGCTGTGTTTTTCGATGTTACAATATAAAGATGGTGATAAGTAGAACTTAATGAAGATTGTCCAGACTTGGTGAGATACCACTTAAGTAAAATTTTAATGTTTGGAAATAAATTGATTTGCTAAGTTTTCTTGAGTTGTTAATGAATTATAAAGTTTTGAAGATGATCAAGATTTGAGTTATGATTGTCCATGAAATGAGAGAAAGAGAGTGGTTGAAGGAGAAACAGATACCTGACGTGATGGTTCAAGGGCAGGGGTGGATAACTAGTTATGCATCCAAGGGTTAATGGAACTGCTATCACCAACAATCCAAATATAATGCTCTCGAACAATTTCTAGACCCTTAAAAAAACTTGTCCATATCTAAGTACCATAGGTGGGTAACTCATCAAATGGTACATCTGTATCCTTGAAATTCTGTACTCTTAGAACTTGAACCAATTTAGGATTTCGTTCTGTAAGTAATCTCAAGGCTAACTTTGTTAATATAGGTAAACTAAAAATAAAGGGATTTTTAAATTCCGAACGCTTAGATAGACATAATAAGTTCCATGATAAGTACCTTTAGAAGTAGACTTGTTTCATCAATATTGCCTCTGAGTTCGATTCAATAATAGATTTCGCAGACTCGGTCGTCATAAAGTAGTTTATACGAAATTGGCCATGGTGCTGAGAATTGCCTGTATTTGAATGGACCGTCTTTCCTGATTAATAATTTTACTTTGTCGATAGCGATAAAAAATTATGTTTTACTTCTAAAGGTGAATAAACTTGTCCCTAAATAGTTCTCCAGCAAACTGATGGTTATCCTTTGATAATTAACTTTCTCATTCTTATTTTATTTTCTTCAAAGGGAAGTTGGAAATGCGTTCGTGGTTTTCCTTCTACCGCCGAAACCACGTATGTTGAATTTGTTACGTACACTTATCCAAATAGGAATGATTTCCCAATTTCCAAGTCTTTCAGAGCAAGACTGTATGAGATTACCAAATCTTATACAATTTAAGTGTTATTCTTACTTGGTACTGATAAACTCCCGTGGAACTTTGTAATCCTTATAACAATTTTTTTTCTCCAAACAATAACATGTGCACTAGGCTGAGTCTAGTGGAGGAGAAGAATGGAAAAACAACGACATAAAACCGTGGTCTTTTCTCAAATGTCGTTTCTCTCTTCTCGAAAGAAGGGAACGTTAGAGGGGATATGAACAGGGGAGAGAAAACAATCTTCGCTGGAAAAAGTAGAAAAACGAATATTCAATCCTCGCTTACTCTCTTTTTATAAAAGAAAAATCTAACAACATATATTAAAACCAGATTTTGGGCCCACCTTCAATGTTTTATATAAATAAAACACTCTTGGGTGAGGATCCCATCCTCGCCTATACCCAAATCCCCTCCCTCACTATTAGACTCATCCCTTCCCCGCTACTTACGTGTCACCACTGTTGAACTACCCCCTTGTCTCCTCCACTATACTCAGCTTTAGAGTTGTGTACAATTTCCTAAGACAGAGTGTCAGTTAAACTTGAAATCAGATGTTTTAATCTCGAATTAAAATTTGTTGACTTTTAAAAAAAATCGACCCATATTTCAAAACAAATCAAATGAAAAGACATATATTTGGTCTTATCTTATATTTAAAGGAAAATTTGTTGGTTGGTCCTGGGCCCATATAGTTATTTATAGTAGGGTCCAACCGGAATTTTCTTTTATCTGGAGGTCCAAAATTAATTGAAAACATTGAAATGGCCATAATACCCTCTACTACCAAACGTGTGCGTGTCTACACCCTTATTATATTGAGTACATATCTGCTGCATTGCTTACAAATTTGAGGACATATCTTATATACTTATAAATTCAAGTACATATCTTCTGCACTGCTTACAAATTTGAATATGTATCTTTTATACTACACTGCTTATAAATTCGAGTACAAATCTGCTACACTGCTTACAAATTTGAGTACATATCTTCTATACTACACTACTTACAAATTCGAAAATATATTTGTTGCTTATAAATTCGAGTACATATTTGCTGCACTGCTTACAACCTTATTATATCGAGTGCATATCTGCTACATTGCTTATAAATTCGAGTACATGTCTGCTGCGCTGCTTACATAAATTGAGTACATATATGTTATATTGCTTACAGAATTTGAGTACATATCAGTTTAACCTCACACTCAGGCGATCCAATGTCACTGGATTTTAACCTTCAACATCAATTTCACTGCATTCAAATGGGCGTTCATACTGATATCAACACCTGCAACAATTCAATTAATTCATAAGTCAGTATTCGATGTATGTACTGCTAGATGATAACTTTAAGTGAATACAACAAAATCAAAGCAGTTGTTTCAGTACTCCATATATGTACTGGTGATAAACAAAGAAAAAAGCTATACAAAACTAGCACATATTTCAGTATTTCGCATACGTACTCATGGATCAAACAAAAAAAGTGGCAAAACTCTGAATAAAACAGAATCAGAAGAAGTTCTATCAGTACGTCATATACTTACTACGTATTCATGAACTAAAAATCAACTGCATTTAAAGAACAATTGATGAATCGATGAATATAACATAATCAGAGCACATATTTCGGTATTACATATACGTATTAATGGATCGAACCCAAAACCGGTGGAAAAATTCTGGATATAACCGAATCAAAACACATATTTCAGTATAATTTAATGAATCAACGAAAAAAATGTAATCAAAACACTTTTATTTTAGTATCCCATATATATACTTCTGGATCAAACAAAAAAAGTGATGAAAATATAAATAATAACAAAATTGATTCAGCAGTTTTCAGTACGACATATATGTACTGCTGAATCATACAAATTAAGTGATGAATCCATGAGTAAAACAAAATCAAAGCCGATCTGAAACCTAATAAATTAATAAAAAACTGTAGATCATCAAAATCAGTTGGGAATACATCTATAACGATTACCAAAAAGTGATGAAAATATAACTAATAACAAAATTGATTCAGCAGTTTTCAGTACGACATATATGTACTGCTGAATCATATAAATTAAGTGATGAATCCATGAGTAAAACAAAACCAAAGCCGATCTAAAACACTAATAAATTAATAAAAAAACTGTAAATCATCAAAATCAGTTGGGAATACATCTATAACGATTACCAAAAAGGAAAAAAATATAAAACATCATGAAAATCGATTTGATCCTCATGATTCGGTTGAAAAAACAAATCAAAAAAAAAAAAAACTAACAAAGAATCAAATAAGATGATTAGAAAACATACCTGGAACAAACAATCTTCAAAAACCATGTCGAGATTTCGAAGCTGCATCGAGAGGAAAGAGAGAAAAAAATGGATCTGAAAAAATGAGCTCGAGTAGAAATGTGAAACTGATTATAAACCTCATAGAGAAGGGGTATTTCGGTGATTTTAAAAATGCACAGAAAAGGTCCCGCACGTGTATGAACCAGGGACTAAAAATTTGGGTCCAATTTTATTGTTTTCTTTTTATTATGGACCTCCAGTTACTGAGCTTTAGTGGGTGGACCTGCCACTAACTAAGAACACCATAACAGTACCTATGGGTAATTCCTACGTATTTAAATGCCAGATTTTGCTTGTAAACACAGCAAGTAAGGCAGCAATGTACAAATCAAATTGGTTTTTGGTTTTAATTAGCTAACTTGCATTAATACCTTAATGCTATTATATCTTATCCCGTGATAATGTTGCAAATCTATGAATGTCCACCTTAACAAGATGATTGGTATTTACAGAAAAAAGAAAGATCAATACAACTTTGCATTTGCGACTTATTTAAAATCAAATTAATGACATAATAAAAATCCTGCGGGAGTCATTGTTTTTGGGCCATTTTCCCACTCAATGTGACCAAACAATTCCTATTAATAGAAGCAAATTAAAACAATAATGCGTCTTCCACTAAATATCTTTTCATCATTTACAAGAAAGAGGTCTTCGTATTAAAATCTCCACACCAATTTGATATGAGAATGTGTTACATTTCATAGGCTTCTAGTGTTTCCTTTTGGCGACCACCACCGATTAGTGGACGGACTGTATAAATCTGTTTGATTTTTGAGTAACCAATCAATACTTATGACTTAAAAGTTGACAATTCCGTTTCGTTTTATAATAAATCTCTTCGGGATTTCTTTAAGGATTCTGAATGCTGATGTCAATATGCTACGTGCATGTTATGCATTGGGTTTATGATGCATGTTTACTGATACACCCTCCCGGTGCAATTAATACTGTACTTTGTGTAATGGAAAGGAACACTTGGATGTGAAAGTTGATATAACACAATTAATAAACATATTAGAGGGCAGATAATCTTCAAAAAAAAAAAATATATATATATATATATGTTTATAACTTGAAGTAAACGTTTCGTTCCATTTTAATAGTTTATCCCCGCCGGCAAATTTATGATACGTTAATACTTGGGCATCTCACAGTTCACATCAGACGTA
Source organism: Papaver somniferum (assembly GCF_003573695.1). NCBI lineage: Eukaryota > Viridiplantae > Streptophyta > Magnoliopsida > Ranunculales > Papaveraceae > Papaver > Papaver somniferum. The sequence continues at coordinate 32,267,744 of NC_039364.1, forward strand.
ACCACACAACATGTAATGGGCCGAGCTAAGGGTGGCAATGGTTAACCCCGAAAGATCGTTTTCAGTATCGACATCCTTTACAGTTTTTTCTTAATTTAAAGTTTTCAAGAGTTTAGTGAACCCGGTTAATATACCAATGCATGTCATCTCCCCACATATACAGCTCTCATCATCACTGTGGAGAATGGGTTCCAGTGGACTTTATTCCAGTATGCCCAGCTGGGGCTAGGTTCTGTCGACTGTCGCCGGATGGATAGCTAGGTGACCGCACAGTTGATCGGGAAATAGTAATGAGCACCCATATAGAATTATTAGTGGAATCTTTTGTTAAAAACTATACTATAAAAAGGACAAACCATATCAACAAGTACAGACATAGAGACTGTGACGTGTCACATTAGATTCTTCCTTCCTTTTTCTGATCAGCCTACCGAATTGTACTGTACCAAATAAAACAACCTTCACTAGAGAGAGTGTGCATTGCATCTTCAACTACTGTTAGTAGCAGCTCATCATAGAACAGTCATTAAGTCTAAGTTCGTTTCTTTATTCGGGCTGCCGAATAGTGGGAGGTTATTAAGTAAAGGTGGCCATCTTCTTCTTCTAGATGTTCTGCATGTGGCTTCTGATTAGAAAAGAATCAAGAAAAAAAAAGGAATTTTTGAATCATTAGCTCAACAAATTCTACGAATTTCTATTACTTTCCAACTATATAGGCGATATAGAAAAAAATTCCAAGGATTTTTGGATGCCTGCTATAAGGGGACCAATTTTTACTAAGGGGACAACAGATGTTCATGAATTGATCACCTGGTGTTCTTGCTTTGGCCACCGCTAATCCCAGCCGGCCACATGCAGTTGATCTGGATAACATGCAACCTTTCCGCCAAGTAGCCTACCAGATCATCCACGATATGCAGTGTAGATTGGGTGGTTGGTGGATCGGTCACGATATGGGGTCACTCCTAATGTCGATTCTCTGATGTTGCAGAAATTTATCGTGATGGGGGAATCCAGTAGAAAAACCATGGCCAAACTTCCTTTAAAGCCTAGGTTAACAACACATAGTGGAAACAGAACAAAGTTTTTCTAAAGGCAAAAGTGAAAGAAGCTGAACCAAGTATATTATCGTGATATCTGCACAGTGTGCGATAGAAAGCATACACTTTAACACCTACTTATATAAACAGAAAGCAACAACTAATTAGATCCCCATATGCATGAACTGATGGCCTAAATCACACTCTTGAGATGATGACCTCACACGACACTCTCTACAAGACAGCAATTTGCAACACAATTTTGTATAGCACAAGGGTCATTCAATGAGAGCCATCTGACAAAGTATCTTGACCGCGGCGGCAGTGGCAGAGCCACGATTCTATGTAGGAGGGTGCCAAAAAAAATTAAAAATGATTGCGCTTTGTGGTGGCAAATAAGAGAAAAAATGAATAAATTTAAGGGATAGTCAAATTTTAGGCTTTGGCAAGGTTTGGAGCTAGTTGGCAAGTGGGGGAACACTTGCCTCTGCTTGACCTTCTTTTCTGCATATGGTAATTTGTTGCTGCTGTTCTCATCTGCCTTGGTTAACTGGCACGCATAAATTTCAATAACTGATTGTCATATCAGTTATCATTCCCATTATGTAAAGTATGAAAAAATAGTGCAAGATCTTCATTAGCTTTGACATTCACAGGATAACTATTTCTAGTTCATAGAACATTCTTACTTATATTGACAAGTATGTGCCTGAGAAAACAAAAATCCGTAAAAAGTACTTAAAATTTTGCTATAAACAAGGCCTCTATTCTACTTTGACGTATGTACGTGTTTGATTCCTAGATATGTTAATGCTACCAGAACCGGTCCCGATTGACACTTAAATATCCAGCCATTACTTTCCCACCAGTATTCCGCATTCCATCTATGAGAAAACACCAGGTTGAACCCAAAGCTCCAATGAAGAAATCAGCCTCCGTCGCCATCAAGAAATTAACCAGGGGATAATTGCTACTCGTCTTTCTGCCAAGACTCGCTTCATAAGATGCCATTGACGTGTTTCCTACTTGCCGTGTAATGTTCGTGTAATGAAACTTCCAATTTGGGTATGACATTGATTTGTCAATCACTTCCTAAACACCAGTAACTTGAGTTAAAAACTAGAATCTGCAGTTTATTGCCCTACATGCATAAATATTAAAGCCTAAACCAGAGAATTTTAGAACTTTAATCCCTAAGACTACACTCATAACTTACGTTGGACACAGCTGGAATGTCATCCTTTTATTTCACAAGAATGATCACTTTTCAGCCAAGCTAGAAAGAAATTTAATGACGAACGGCAGAAGTATATCTACTGACCTGCATTTCAGTTGAAAGCCAAATGGTCTTCAGGTTTGGAAAGCGCTTTCTTATCCTATCAGCAAGGCGCATATACTCTTCAAATCCAACCACCTTCATTTCACATGCCTTATCTCCTATTCTTACATGCATACTCAGTAGAGGCCTCGGAATCCAAGGTTTATGTTCGCGCCACACATATTCCTCCATATCAGATAGAGGATTATTTGCAACTGCCTGTTGAACAAAAACAATGCACAGTAATTTAACATTATCACTAACAAGAGCAAGTATCTGACAAATAATAATGACCTGCAAAAAAAAAAAATGTAAGCACCTAAGGATACAAAGGGATTAGTTCCTATTTTAAAATTTACCAATATGTTCAACGTTTGTGATCTGTTACCAGTTTAAGTGAATACCTCTGGCCATGCTCCAGGAAGACTTTCAAGAACCATCTCTGCGGCTTGAATTCCAAATTCAGTATGTCGAGCCACATTTAGCAAGTCACATGTATAATCAGTTTGGAACCTCATTAGGTACCGTATTGCCTGAGGAATACAGGTCAAAGATTAAAAATATGAAACATGAACAAACTCTGAATATTCCAACGTTAAAGATGAGATATGTAATTCCGAAACCCTGGTCAGTACTTGGTTGATTGATGAGAAACAAGTTTTTTTAGCATTGATGACAACCACAAGTTCAGTTAGTAATATAAGAAGCACTATTACACTTGTAACCCATTACAATGAGTAGTCAGTAGTAGATTGATAAAGAAATCGTTTACTTGGAGCTTGTTGATTGATATGAGGTGAATTATGAATACATATCTGGTGTTAACATTTGAACTCTCCTAGTACTAACTAAAGATTTCACTCGTACCTGTGCTCGCCACCACCTCCTATCCATTTTTCGATGATGCCTGACCAAACTGCCATTTATTTCAGTTGTTGGTTGTAAAAATAACCAAGGATCACCCCAAACCCTTCAAATGGACAATAAACATATAAGATGCAAATACGAAAAGGCGCTAGTCGTGAACCTCTCATATTACATTTAAACTATCTTACTTGGGTATACGTCCTGCCCAAATGTCCTTCGACCTATAATTATGTTTTCCAGTTACAGTTCCACTATCCCAAGCTTCTTGTCTTTTCATAAGATCAAATGCAGGATCTCGACATTCTAAAGAAGTTTCAGGAAAGAAGTAGCAAGACCAATTAGAGCGGGAACGACCTGTAAATATAGGAAGCAGCGTTATAACAAAGCTTTTTTTGTCACATTTTCGACCTTTCAACAAACATAATCAAACTAAAGTAAAAAAGATAATTTTCTGAGTACAGTTATAACTAAACTGTACCTTTACATCCATCATGGTCTGCTCGGTTGAAATAGTTGGTAACTAGAATCCTTTTCTCATTGATTGCAATAGCAAGAAAACCAATCATTCCAGCTAGCTGGGCACCAATGCCAAATCCAGGTTTTGTTTCCCAATCAGCAACTAGAAACCTTAAAATAGGGTCACTGCAATTCAGTGGGTGTTGGTGTATCCATATGTCATGTTGCACTTTCCTTGTCAGGGGAAAATTATCTTCATCTGATCCTGAAATCTGCAGACATTGACTTGGGTAACATTACCGAGAAGAATGCTGAATTTTTTAATCAGCAGATGGGAAGAAATAAAACTAGCATCTTAAAGCAAACATTGCGGTCCTACAACAACAAGAACAAAAATCGGCAACAGTAAATGCTTCATTGCTCAGTCAAGGCCTGCTTGATACAGTTCACCCAGATAAGCATAAATTGTAAGCAGGTAACACATAGTATCAAACATGGATACACAGAATTCTGAAAATTGAGTTGTCCGTGATAGCAAAAAAGAAACTTACCCAAGGAGGATAAGTGTCTTTAGATTTAAACATCTTCTCAGCATGTGCTTGTTCACTATCCACCGTGGAGTTTTCTTGTTGAATTTTCATTCTTAGAAGTCCTTCCCAGTTTTCCCAATCCGGGTTTTGTTCATTCTCTCGGTGAATGTCGAAAAATTTGTTTACTTGTGCACTGGATTTACAGTTCTCCAAATGAGGAGCTTTCGGCACTTGGGATATGTTCAGTCCTAACTTGCTCCAGAACTCATTATCAATATTACCTTCTGATTTATTTAGCATAGCAGTCCAGGCAGAATACAATAACATGATCTTCTCTTTTCTATCCGACTCTTCTTTTTTCTGTGAATGTAGCTTTCTTGCAGCATCCTTCTTACCATTATCTACAATTAACAAAAGAATATATGCTCTCAGTCCCATCTAAGGAAATCATAACCCATCAAAATGGTAATCGTCAATAAGAACAATGCTAATGGGGCATGTGCCCGTATCTTGCTGCGAGCTACTTATGTTTAATCTAGGAATCATTCGGCGGTAATAGAAGATTTGATCATGAATTACTAAAACTACCAAATTGAATTCAGGCAAAAAATGAAAAACTGAGGAACTCAAACAAAATTATTAACCTACACACCTCTACATGTTATCCTGCACTGCAACAGTTTTGTTAGCTTCACCAATAAATTTGATCATGACTTGCCAATATTACCAAATTAAAATCAGGCAAAAAATGAAAAACATGGGATGAGGAATTCCAATTCACTAAAAATGTCTGAACTTGATGAATTCTGAGACAAAGTTCCCAGGGAAGCTGGCAAAAATGAAAACCCTCCAAACTCCACATTTCCAGACGAAGAAAGAAATAAGTTAGACAAACACCAGAAAGGAAACCTGCTACACAAATTTGACATGAAAATGAGTTGCCCATCTTCAGTGCCTTTGATGAAACAACCCTCTCAAGGGTTATGTCATTTCTTTGTGCTGTGGATTCCATTTCTGCAACAAAAAAAAATCTAATTACCAAAATTTCCTACTAATCCCATTTTTGGGTACTCAAAATTTTCATTGCTTTCCAACTGTATAGTCACATGAATCCATTACCCATCATCAAGAACTCCAAATCAAACCTGGAAATTAGAGTTTCTCTCACTTGCAAACCAAACAAATTGACCACAATAAATCAAACCACCAGCAATTACTTTTTTCACCTGCAATAAATGGGAATAGCCCAACTTCAATTTCATTCAACAAAAAGGCAAAAATCACAACTACACTGAAGAACCAAGTTTGCAACAAATTCACATGCAAAAAAGTAGTAGGTTCTCTCCAACTTGACAAGCAACATGCATTACCTCAAAGTATATCCAACTTTTTCAGACGTGACTCATTGGTGGTGTCTGGTCAAGGGACTAACTGCACCTCTATCCTTGTACATTCTGATCGAGAAAAAAGAAAATAAAAGAAGAAAACCTGAAACCCAGTAATAAAGACAAATCAACATGCAAAAAGAAGTTATGGAAAAAGATGCAACCTCTAAACTTTGTGCAAGTTGTGTTACTCTGTGAAGACAAGTATCAGGAGGTTCAGTAAAGAAAACCAACCCTACCACTTCCCCTAGAAAGGCAGAAACAGAGAAAGACAAGTATCAAAAACATCCCTGTTGAACTGAGTGATGAGCCACAACAGGATCTGAAAATGGGTTTTCAGTGGGGCCTACTAGGGACTTCAAAGATGTCATACTAACTTAGATTTTTTAAGGAAAAGCCTGTGGAGATGGATTAGATGAGAAGATTAATGATTGATGAGAGTAGGATTATAAGATGAGGAGCTATGATTATGAAGTGCAGATCAAGACAAGTAGGAGTTAATTGGATCAAACCCTTTATTTAGGAGATTATTAAGTGAAGATGAAGTCAAGTAGGAGTGAGTCACTACTGACCAAACCCTTTGTTAGGAGGAGATTATTAAGTGACGAATAAAGATATAATGAATGAAGTCGTAGGAGTAGTGAGTTGCATAGACCAAACTGTTTACTAGGCGTCCATATGTGCGGTTTAGTTATTCACTTAAGAGCAACTCTAATGGGACTACCCCAATTTGATTGTTTCGCCATACCGCGTGGAAAATTGTTACCGAGAAAAACAAATACGACTATTGAATATTAGTGTTGTCGTACCAGGTTGAGGCGAGGCTCGACATCGGTCATTTTGTAACAGCCAAACAACGACCATATTTTCCCTCCATATAAATTCAACGCTAATTCAATATTTTCTACTCGTAACAATTTTATTCTTCTCTATATGTTTTCGACATAAACTTAGTTTTTTTACATGTTTCAAACCAATTCAACACTCATTAAACTATAATGTCTCAATCTCAAAATATTACTCGAAGAAGAAATTGAAAACCACCAACATAATCAAGTTCTACCGAGGAGCCAAGAAGATTCGAATGGAGAGGATAATGTCACTCCACTTTCCGGTCGAAAATTAGCATCAGGTCAAGGTCACCTATCTACATAAATAGAGAGATAATTCTCATCAAAAACCAAGAGGTGGTTAGTACGAAGTGAGCAAAGTTTATGCAAAACTTCCTCATGGTGCTAAAACTATCGTCGATCGATTTCCTTGGCTTACTATATACGTCCACATAAAAATACGCCCAAATTGGCGGTTATATTGATGGAACGTTGATGGTATACAAACAATCTTCTTTTCTAACTTCGCCATTCCTTTCGAGATTGCAATATAACATCAGCATCTGTCTCACCCCTAAGTCGATAACGATTATCAAGAGGTAACATCTCGTGTCATGATAGTTCAGTTTGGGTCGTTTTTGGAGTCTGATATCATAGAAAAATTGGACATAAATTCAAATCCGGTAGAAAACAAAGAGAATCAAGAGGAAATTTCTGTGGTTGTTGAATTGAAAGGGGATGCCGGGGAAAAATTGAAGGGGATCCAGGTGATGGAAGAGGAGCTAAGTCTAGAATATTCCAAGCTTCGGGAGCAGAAAAAGCTGAAGCATTAGCTCTGTTACAGGGAGCGAAGTAGGCGAGGGAGGAAGGTATGGAAATTTTCTGGATAGAAGGAGACTGCGAAAGAATAGTGAGATTCATTGAAGGCAAGGACACAATGATGGAATGGAAGAACCAAAAGTTAGTAAAGGAAGCAATGCAAACGTTGGCGGAATGCAACAACTTTTGGGGGTTTAAACTCATCCATAGATCTGGCAATTCTGTGGCTGACAAATTAGCGGTGGAGGCTAGGAAATCTTCAGTTTTCAATACATGAAAAGAAGAATTACCGGCTTTCTTAATAAGTTTATTGTATTAGATAAAAGTAGAGTTTCCTTTGAAGGTAGTAGTCATACCGGTTTGTTGTCCAAAGCTCATTACAGGGTCTGTCCTGAAATGATACCAGGACAACATTCGGCAGATCATATGTAATTTTCTTGTTATCTATAGCATTTCACCTTTATTCTCAAAAAAAAAAAGTAATAAACTCTCCAACTTCTTCTTTTATATCATGAAAAAAATCCACAAAACAACCTAGTCGCGTTGTGGTTGTTGGGGTTACCGGTATCACTGTAGAAGTTTTCATAGATTTTATGGATATAACTCATATTCATTAATCCATTTTGACGTCCTTCTGCTACCCCTAACCGGATAAAAAATTACGTAGTTTCGACAAAGAGACAAATCTTTGTTAGAGCATTTCTCGGTTGAACCCACAAGTTTTGCTATCTCAAGCTTGTTGTCAATATTAGGTGATCAAAACTATATCTTGATTTCTAGTCTACTAAGTCAAGTCTCGGACTAGGTTAGAATTCTAGTTGAGTACAAGAGATCACCCTTTAAGACTGAAGATGGACGAAGACATTTTAAGAACTTCTGTATCAGGTATGTGAAGACTGAACCATTTTATTTTATTCACTATACTATCATTTTATCTGTTGAGACTATGTCGTATGACTTCTGGTAGAATTACAAAGAAGAAGTTTCGAATCAAGCTTGTCTTGTGAAAAATCTCGAAATATGATTTAGCAAATAAGATGTTCAGCGGTCCATATGAATTAATTTCTGGATCAATTAAAAATTGCCCATGGAAATGATTATATCACTTGGAAATGTTTCAAAGTCATAAGAGAGAAATATGAACTTACTAAAATTTCTACTCAGGGTAGGTTGGCGAACTTGTTCGTAAACCATAGATATCTGAGTTACAGAAATACAAGAAGGTTGGAGAACCAATTACCGCAAGTTCAATTGGGAAAAGTTCAAAAACCCGGATGGAGAACCATGGTGAACTGAATTTTTAAAGTTGGATAAATAGGCTAGCAGTTCACGAACCTAGTTTATGAATTGTGGTCAATTGAGTTCGGTAGTCTAGTAGGTTGGCGAACCCGGTTCACGAACCATCGCACCCTAACTCGTTAACAATCCATGTGGTTCATGAACCGTTGTACCAACTGTCCCAGTTTATAATATAGTATATGCTTAAAAACTTATGTTCATAATATGTTTAACATAACTAGAACTCTCTTAAACACTTTTAAAACTTCATTAATCACTTAAGCACTTATGTATGTGTATCATCATTAAATTTTTAGGTGTTTAAATGGACATCAAATAGCTTTTAGTTCTTTAGCTAACTTGCCAAACCGAACAGTCATTGTACACGGTTCCGTAATCGAACATATGTGTATACTCTTCTATTGTATTTTGAAGACCTAAAGTGTTTTACGATTCTCAAATTATTTTAACGTGTATTCTAAGCTAACCATGGTCTTTGGCAACTATAAGTAGAGATGCTCTTTCAACTGGGAAAATAAATCCCTGACATTTTGTGTCCTGGTTGCTTCTAGAGTCGTCCTATATTGACATAGGCTTCCTTTATGGAACATTATTAGGTCTACGACTAAAAAACTTCACTTTGGGGATTCGTGAAGTCATCAGGTTTGTAGTGGATTAATACAGTGTGGTGTTCAAATTGGATGAGGTCCCAGGGTTTTTATGATAATGCGGTTTCCTCGCTAAAAAAATTTCTGGTGTCTTATTTTTGTCCTTTTCCACATTATTATTAGAGCATTGCTCGGTCAAACTCGCAAGTGTTGCTATCTCAAGCTTGTTGTCAAATTTAGTTGATCAAAACTATATCTTGATTTCTAGTCTACTACGAAGTCATGTCTCGGTTTAGGATAGAAGTGTGTAGTTGAGCATCGGACTTCACCGCGTTCACCATTTGAAGAAGAAGATCAACTGAAGACTTTGTATTGGAGATCAACTGAAGAACTCTGGAGAACTTCGTAGACAAAAGGTATGTGGACACTGAACCATCTATTCACTCGGATATATTCTATTATATCTACTAAAATGAGACTAAGTAAACTTTAAATTATTGCACGGTCAAAATTTCGAGTTGTCTTTATTCCAAATATATTTCTCGAAATATGAGCTAAGCTATATGTCATTCGAATAATTTATTGTTCAAGATGATCAATTGAAAATATCCTTGAACAATGATATGTGTGAGATTATCATTACTCATGAATATTTTGAATTGATTCATTTCAATCATGTGAAAATAACCTTGAACATTTTATATAATCTATATGAGACAATAATCTAATGTTAACTTGGGATGTTTCCTATTGATTAAGTAATCATTTGAGAATTACTTGGATCAAGTGGTATGTATGAAATTACTATTGTCGTCTTCTGATTGTTTCAAATCAATTATCGAGAGTTTTACAGAAATATTGACTTCTGGATACAGGATAGTATGCGTACCTAGTACTCGCAAAACTAGTTTGGGTCCGGAACTTTAGTATGCGTACCTAGTACATGTACTAGCGCAACTGTGATGGGTCCGGAGTTGTAGTATGCGTACTTAGTACACGTACAGGCGAGACTAGGGAAGGTCCGTAACTTTAGTATGCATGCACGTACTAGTCAGTTTATGTTCGGCTAAAGACACCTTGGTACACATACTCAGTATGCATACACAAATGTTTGTGCTGGTGAACTCAAGGGAGTATGTGTACTCAGTGTGCATACAAGAGTCTCTGAACTGTAACTTCCGTGAGGGTACTCATACCTAGTATGCATACCTTAGCATTACAACTCACGAACTGGATGTAGTACACATACCCAGTATGCGTACTTACCCAGTCGAATATATTCAGATGCATTCGAAAATATTTATATGAGATATCAAGAATTTGAATAACTCTCTAAAACACATGTTATATATATATTTGATCGCCGATTAAGTTTTGGTTGATTATCAAGTTGAATCTAAAGTGTTTTATGTAAATGACTAAAAGTTTATTACGTTCATATGGCTAACTTTGGTTAACCGTTATTGAGCCTACTCATTGTACACGCTTAGGTAGGCCTCATCCTTATCTAAGATTGTATATTTCATTTGTGCAAAAGTCAAGCTAAACCATCTAACAGTGGATACGGTTGCTTATTTTCTAAGCTATCTTAGCTTGAATCTCAAGTCAGAATTTCATCTAACGAGGAATGTTTTTTGCTTGATTACAAAGATATCTCAGCTTAAATCATAAGCAACCTCTGATGTTGATAAATTCTATATAAAAAGAATCTCTTGCATCTGGGAAAACTATTCCCGACACTTTCGTGTGTCCTAGTTGCAAACTAGAGTCGATTCTCTATTAACCTAGGTTTCCAGATTTTTCTGTGAAACATAATTAGGTTTACAACTTAAAGACTTCACTTTAGATTCGTGAAGCTAGGTCCGAATATTTTATATTTGGTAGTTCGTGTATCCTGATCTTACTCTTCTATTGTTTTGAGTTTACCTCGTTTCTGAGTTATCTCGAGTTTATCCTCGATAGGTAAGATATTAAGAAATCACAAAGTTTTCGTCTCAGACTTTGTGATTCCACAATAACTTCTTCTATCTATTAGTTAAGTTATTGTGAGGTGAATAATAATTTATGCTACTCTTCGGGAATCATTGATAGACGCATTTATGTGTCTATTTTGTTCTCAATGTTCTGTATTGTTAGTGCTCGATATTGTACTAATTATGGTGCTTTTGTGTTTGGATAGGTGTTTTTGGAGAAATACATTTGTGTGGAAAAAGTGCTCGAAAAGTGCTATTTGGACCCCCAGAGAAAATTACTAAAGGCACCCCAGAAAAGTGTTTAAAGGCACCCTCACTTTGGATTAGGGCACCCCTAGGCGCCCCAGCTGTTAAAGGCGCCCATATTTTGGATAGGGGGCACTTCTTCTTCACGGTTTAAAAATGAAATTTTGGCGGATTAAATATACAACAGCAGCGATATTTCTGGGGAAGATTTTAACGAGTTCTGTTGGAGATTCTCAAAGGATTTGGACTTGATGTATCCTGTTTCGGTAAAACAGGGGTATATGGTTTTGAAGAGTAAAACAAGGGAAAATTTCTTTCCTTTTATAGAACAGAGGAGGTGGAAATACTATTGAAATCTTGTGGAGATTTTTGTCGTATATTTTCAACAGTATTGATTGGGAATGATTTGACACACCGAAGTAGGATTGCTGACTGGTTTTTGATCGACAAAATAGAAGATTTTCGTGTATATTTGAGTCAACAGGGAAAGAATAATATCTCGAAGATTTGTTGTTATATGCAAGTTAATGCAGTATATGGGAATATAAAATCCCCTGGGATTCATATCTATCAATTTAGGGAAGTTCTGAAAGATTTTGACAGCTCTTCTACGTGTGAAAATAAAGAGAAAATACTTGGGAGATACTTTATTAATCGTCAGAAGATGTGAGTATTAACTCGAGAGATATCCATCTGTTGGGTATAAATAGGTGTTGGGGGACACACAAAAGGGAATGGAGAGTTAGGGGAAGAAACAGAGCGTATAATAGAAAGGTGCAGAGAGTTTTTCTGTTTTATAATATTTTCACCTCTTGTAAGTACTTTTGAGCAATGAAAAATTATTCTGAGTGTGTTTTCACCATGTGGAGCTAAACCCCATCACTGGGACGACGGAGGAAGCAACTTTTCATGATTGTGGTAAATGAATTAATTCTTTTATTTACTTTTTGCACCGATTTTAAATGATTTATGATTTCTATTAATCAATTTCCATCTTGTTAGATAGTATATGCTTAGTCTTAGGTGCTTTAGATACACTATGCTTGTAATTTACAATTGATGTTTTACGAAATCTATCTTTGGCAAAATATTAGAGTTGATATTTCTTTTGTTTGAGCGATAAATGTCTAGGATTAATTTTTGAACCACTTGAATATGAAAGCAGTGAAATCCTGAGTCCCAGTGAATTCTTCATCCCGTGACATATTTTGTATATAATTTCTTATTTTTAGTATTTTTATATTTAAGCCTAGAATCAGTTTCAACAAGTCCGAGTGAACGACAACCTTATTTACCACTATCTAAAATTACATCAAATTTTTGGCGCCGCCGACGCGGGCTTGTCTTTAGGATAGAGTTTTTAGATTTATTTATTTTTTTAGTTTTTTTGTTCTTCTTTACGTTTTTGGGTTTTTGTCTTTTCTTTTCAGATTTTAGGAATTTGGAGCGAAAGAAATTTTTGCCAAAGCTTTTGGCGAATATTTAAAGACTTGAAGTAAAAGGCAAAGCGAAAGGAGCTAAAGAAGAAGAATTTTTTTTATTTTATTTTATAGAAAAAGAGAGAAAAAAAAAGAGAGTGCTATTTTATTAGATTATATTATGAATTCTTTTTATTTTGTATTTTTCTTTTTCTTTTTGCACTTTATTTTTTGGACCTTTCTTTTGGACTTTGGACATTTGGGCATTAATTTTTTTTAAACCCTACGGAAGGGTAGATTAAATATTAAACTGTTTGCAGAGAAGGACGGTGATTACGATATCACCTCGGCCCCTCGGGTTCGTACACAACATAGGAGTCGTGGCCCGAGTCAACTTCAACGGTTCATCCCCCGTCTGGAACGGGAGGTAAAATTCTAAACACCCGCGAATCCCCGTCAGCGGGTTTACTGGATGATTTTGTATGCATATATGTTGAGGACCTGAAATCGGATTTAATTTTCTAGTAAAGGGCAAGGCCTGAACAAATCGAGATAAGGACTCGGATTTCATCACCGTTTCCTTCTTGCCCGTCTTAGGAACACGTAACCTACGCGAACCTAAGCTTAAAATACTGACTAGAACGAGACCGATAGGGTAACGAGCTTAATAGGAAAGTCATTCGAAAAATATTGGTTACTCTTTTAAGCATACTTCAAAGTTCATGATGGTTTCTGTGAGTTGAATGCGTGACTGCGCCGCCTTGTAATGCGGTGAGGCCTTGGGTATCAAAGCTCCACGAAGCTTCCTGATTAATGATTTTTCGTGGGTTGTAGTAATGAGGTTCAAACTCTCGGACTTGTGAAGATTAAATTTAAAGGTTTAATAAACTTATATACAAAATTATTAACAATGGGTACGAGAGGTAACCAAGACACTAGATTCCACTATTATGCAAAATTGAATGATAAATATTTCAAAACTCTATTCAATTCTTAAGTCCTCTTTTATCTTTAATTCACTATCAATCATACAGATTCTCAAACATTATTTGTAAACCTTAAGCATAGATTATCAAGAGATTAAACCAAGCATAACCTATCAAAATGAATAACAAATAATTAAGACAATCATTCAAACAATTTAAAACTCTGCAAAAGCAGCGATTAGGTGAATTATATAATTAAATGAAATAGTTACCTATTTATGTTGAGTGAATAGCTTCCTCCACTGCCTTGGTTACGAGGGAATTAGCTCATCATAGTATAAATACTCTCAAAATAATTTTTATGGCTCAAAAATGGTTTACAAATGATGAGAAGAAGAGAAAATGGTGTAAACAGCTAATGTGCGACCCACAGGAAGCGTCACACAAGCGATACATATGAAATGTTGTAGTCTTTGGGAAACTACGACCCACACTCCACTGTCGTTGTCACTGTTGAAGAACGACAGTCTCTTACAGTCTATTGTTCTTCGTGTTCATCTTCATGCAGCAGCAGAAACAGAGTTTTGTTAAACTCTGATTTCTTCTTCTCTAGCTCTCCCTAGCTCCCAAAACTCTCGAAAACCTCTCTCACTTCAATTGTACGTGTATTTATAGTGAATTGAGGCCAAAAATACGACCATTGATTGCGTATATACTCTCTTTAATTCGATTATTCCTCGCTGCCAAAAATAGAGAATAATTGCCATTTAAAGAATTTTCTCACGTCAACTTGCTTCCCGCACGCTCTCATTCGACTTATTCACGCCTCAACACTCTTCCAACGCCAGCAGAACTCCCCCATGCACACAAGAACTTCAATTTTGCTCGTGTTACAGTACACGTGCTCTGTTTTGGGTGTGTGAATCATACCGAAAATTCCAGCCAAATTTGATCGATCATGTCACCCATACTATGTTCCTTAACCTATATCACATCTCTATACCAAATTTCAGCCATTGAATCGACCCATAACCCCTTCATTTTGACGATCGAAATTCTGTCAGGAGTGAAAATGGTTTTCCCGCCAAAACACGAATTTGAATGTTGAAGATGATATGCCCCTTATCCTGAACTGGGATGCGAATAGCAGATGCCTTGGGGGTGACCTGGGGCTTCCCCTTAGTAATTAGGTTACCCCTTATCCAAAAGCGAGAGTCCGAATAACACTTGTCCTCCGGATGCCAAAATCAACTTTTCGAGCCGAATTTTCCAAAAATGTTTATTTCCTAAAAATACATAAAAACACAATATTAGTACAAAAAAATAGAGTTCCAACAATACGGACATTGAGGACAAATTAGACACAAAAATGTGTCTATCACTTCCCTCGCCTTTATTCAACTTACTTTGACTCGGATTGATTCCAGAGGGGTTTGCTTAAATTGTAACGAATTCCCTTTCGAAGGATTAGAAGCTAGTCTAGAAACAATCTAAGTGGAGCCATCATGCTTTTTGTTTGCTAGATAAATTAGGCTTGTTGTGGTCGAGTCAGCCTTGTTTGTGTTTGTTTAGAATTCCCTTGCAGTTAGGATGTCAAACTGGTACTATAATAGCCATCGCGATGAATATGATTATCCAACTGAACAATATGGACATTACTCTTACCATAGTGTGAATAGTGGTTGGGAACGCTAACCTTTCGAAGGTTATGGGTCATACCCTGGTGAGCCCAATTACTATCCACACGTGCATCAGTCTTACGATCAAGAAGATTATAGTACTAGTTCTTCGTCTCTAGAGGATACAATCAAACTATTGAAAAATAGTCCTTTTATGATCCCTCTGTGCCTATTCCTCCTTTAGAAGAGTCCCTCGGGAAGTTAGTTGAGTCGACGCGTAAGTTAGCTGAGATGAATAGTATAATTATAGACGAAAGAACTACAATAATGAGTGAACCTTCTTTAGAAGACCACCTCAAGAGGATAGCTGAGACGAACGAAAGAATTGCTCGAAATTACTTGAATTGCCAATATAGTGCATCCAATAATACCCTTGAGAATGAAGATATTTATTTACATAATCAAGATAACGAGGTTAGAATTGCTAGCACTACTTGTTTTGATGAGGTTCGATATTTTTCATGTTATTATGATGAGGATAGTGTTGATGGAGAATCATACTTATGTAGGAATAGTGATCAGGAAATGGATACTCCAATTGAGCTTTACAATGATAATATTATTTATATTTCAAATCCAAATAATTTTAATAATTATTCACCTATTCAAAAGGACGAGGATTTGACTAGAGATATCCTCGTTTTAGAAGATGTAGTATTTCCTGTTTACAAAGCCGATTATGATTTAGAGGAACGAGTTTATTCTGAGAATAATGTTTTAGAGTCTCGCGATTTATAAACAATAGTCTTAGACGAAGAAGATGAACTCGTAGAGCTTTTAAATATGAGTGAGGATGCATCATCTGAGTATAACCTAAAAGAAGCAATTGACCATTTTCAGGATTCCGATGATCTAGAAATTAGGGAAATTGTAGTTAGTCTACCTAGAGACACCCAAAACTCTAAGTTTGGGGGTGATTATCATTCTCCCTGTGCTTTACCTTTAACTCTTAGAAAGTTCCCTCGTGTAGGTCTTGACATTTGTGCCTCAACCATCGTACAAGATTATCTCCATACACGTTTTCCCAAACCTAATAATGTCCAGAAAGAAGTTCAGTCATTAGAAACCCATCCTATGGTTACACGATAGTTCCCACGGGTCCTGCATTCCACGCTTGCTTAGGCGACGGAAACAGGGAGAACACACGCATATTGCTATCCAAGTGTTAATACTTATTCTGATTGGTCTAACTGGTCCGGTCTTTTTTTTTTTTTTTAGTAACTCAGTCACTCTAATTCACCCTAGCAGTGGTAACAACTTGAATCGTGTGCCCCACCTAATCACTTAGAGAAACATAGTTTAAAATGAAAAAAAAAATAAAAAAAAAATGAAAAGGACTCAGCGAGATATGGTGCAACTATCATGTTATTTCTAACACATGAGCTCTGTGATTTTATGAATAGACTCTTTCGATGTTTCCATCTAATCAGATTGGTTCCTCAACTCCTATAACCAAGATGTTCCCATCCACTTAGATTGGTTAGTGCAAACCTTAATAGGCATAAATTTCTAGGCTCTGGAGTTTACTAATTGCAACTAAAAAGTTTCTCCCATATCCCCAAACTTAAATCTAACATTGTCCTCAATGTTCTAAAGATGAAATTAAAAGCATGAACAAGGAGAAACGATTACTATTTGAAGCAAAAGAGTTAAGGAAGGATATTACCGTGTTGCATGAGATTGGGTTACCTCCCAAGAAGTGCTAAGTTTAAAGTCTTCAGACAGACTTAGAAATGGATTGGTCAACTCGAACCATAAAGTAACAGTCGAAATAACTGTGGGTCTTCAAAATCAAATAGAGCTGACCATAGGAAACTGCAGTGAACCAAGAAAATGGACAAGAAAAGCATGCCCTTACCTAGTTTCCTGAAAACTATCGCTAATTGCGGTTCAGGTTCAGGTTCTATGAAAGGGTCTAAATAAAATATTTTCATTGGCTGCGTTTCTTCATAGATGGGATCCGAATCACTAGGTCTTAGAGTCTGTAAAAACTCAAATACGAACTTAGAATCACGAAGTAATAACCTAAATAATTGCGGATCCTCTAAGTCAATCAGATATGACTTACATAGTTGACCACAATGAAAGAGGTGGTCTTCCTTAAGAAAATGTGTCGACCCTAATATCCTAAAGTGATTAGGTTTAGTCTCAAAACTTAATAATCGACACATCTTAAAATCAAAAGTTCCCACAATTGGTTGAAAAGTTTTTGGTGGAAAAACAAAGTCAATCTTGGTATCATAGCCTGGGTTAACCACATCAACCAGAGGATGGGTTTCTAACAACTGAGCTTATTTCTGGACATCATTAGGTTCGGGAAAACGTGTATGAAGATAATCTTGTAAGATGGTTGAGGCACAAATGTCAAGTCCTACAGGAGGGTACTTTCTAAGAGTTAAAGCACACAGAGAATGATAATCACCCCAAACTTAGAGTTTTCTGTGTCTCTAGAAAGACTAGTCACAACTTCCCTAATTTCTAGGTCATCAGATTCTTGGAAATGGTCAATAGATTCTTCTAAGTTGGGTTCATCCTCACTCATTTCTACGAGTTTATCATCTTCTAAGACTAGTGTTTCTAAATCGCTAGATTCTAAAACAGTATTCTCAGGGTAAACTCTTTCCTCTAAACCACCATCACAATCATATAAAGGATTATCAGAGAAAGGCTCATAAACTAAGGTTTTAATCATAGTTACCTCCTCCGATTCACTGATAGGCACATCAAATAATGGATTATCCAACATACTGCAGGCTAAAGGATCATGAACTACATCGTCTAAAACGGTGGTATCTCTAGTCAAATCCACATCCTTTTGAATAGGTGAATAATTATTAAAATTATTTGGATTTGTATTAGAAACAACACTATCATTATAAAGCTCAATCGGAGTAACAAATTCCTGATCACTATGCCTACATATTTCATGTTCTTCATCAATACTATCCTCATCATAATCATCACTATAATAACATGAAAATGATCGAACCTTATCAAAACAAGTAGTGTTACCAATTCTAACCTCGTCCTCTAAATTAGGCAAATATTCACTATTGATATCAAGGATAGAATTAGAAACCCTATTTTGGAAATTTAGATTATTTCGAGCAGCATTAGCCAACTGTTCATTCTTTGCCTCTAGACGTGCCTGAATTTCACTGAGCATAACACTTATACGTTCACCACTCTCGTTTATCATCTCAGAATATCGTGTACACTCTTCTTTTGAACTATTCATTGCAACTAAACATTTATACGTCCTTTCAATCCGTTGTTGGGTCTCTTCTAGAGATGGAACAGGTTCAGAAATATCATAATCAGGACTAGTTTCCGAAAACGAGTAACCAGTACTACAGTGTTCCTGATTTTCTTGCTCGTAAGACCAATTCGCGTGTGGATAGTAATTGGGCTCACCATGGTATTAACCATAACCTTGAAAAGGTTGGCGTTCCAAACTACTATTCCCACCATGGTCATAAAACTGATGATGTCCATATTCAAATTCAGGTCGATTGATAGACGCATTTATGTGTCTATTTTGTTCTCAATATTCTGTATTGTTAGACTCGATTAAGTACTTATTGTGTTATTTTGTGTTTTTGTAGATGTTTTTAGAGAAATAAGCCCTTGCGGCGAAATGAGCTCAAAAAAGTGATGATTTACACCCCGGAGAAAAGTACTAAAGGCACCCCAGAAATGCACCGGAAGCGTCCCAGAAATGTACCGGAGGAACCCAGAAAAATTACTATTTCCACCCCAAAATTACTATTTCCACCCCAATTGCTAAAGGGACACCCGTACAGGATTAGGGGGAGGACACTTTTCTTCTCATAATTCAAATTTCATTTTTGGCGGGAAAATATATTCTCTCTCTGGCAGATTTTCAATCAACAAAATGAAGGTGTTGTGGTGCGATTCAATGGCTAAAAATTGGTAGGAAGATGTGATATAGCTTAAGGAATACAGTATGTGTGTCAGAATCGATCGAATTTGGCTAGAATCGGCTAAACAAGTCATCATCAGAGAACATGGCAGTCACGGGTTTGAGAGGATTTTTTGAGGGATTCGGACGTGTTATGATGATGCATGGAGGACTCTAGCACACTTTTGGACCGTGTAGAAGCTAAATAAGGGAGTATCAGAGGCTGTTTACGCGTGGAGAATCATTTCAGGGAAGAAAATATTCGGAAAATATTTTCTTTAAACACCGAGTAATGAAGATTATATGGAGTAATTGAGGGAGATTCAACGAGCTGTAGGTGTATAAATATGTTCCCTGGGAGTACTAGAGAGGCTGTCGAGAGTTTGGGGAGGTTTGGAGGCGAGCAGAGAGGCGCAGGAGGAGTTGCAGAGAAGTTACCTGCTGCTGCTGCTGCCATTAACACGCCTGAAGAACACGAAGAACACACTTACCAGAACAGTCGTTTCTTAGCAGTCTTAAAACAGCAGCGACAGCGACAGTGGAAGCTAAGTATCGTTGTTTCTGTTACAGCAGTGGTAAAGTATCGTTGTTTTCTGGACGCCTTATGTTGGTCGCAGATTCACTGTTTTAGTTCTTCTTTACCTTTTAATCAACTTTTTGAGCTATAAAAATGTATTTTGAGAACATGATTAATATGAGTAGCTAAACCCCAACACTGGGGTGATGGAGGAAGCCTTATTTCACACTTGGGTAATTATATTTAATTCTTCTCATGACTTTTGCACTAATTTTAATTGAAATTATGATTTGAAAAAATTAGTTGTCATTTGATTTGATGCGGCATGCTTAGCTTAGATGATTTGATGCCTCATGCATAACATTTACATCTAATATTTGGATAATGTATCTTGGCAAATATAAGAGTCAATATATTTTATATATATACTGAGCTATAATTGTTAAAAGAATCATTATTTGAACCTTAATAAATGAATTCGGTGGAATCCTAAACCCCAGTACCTCTTGCACCATTGTTAATATTTTTGTGTATATAATTTTTTATAAATCTAAAAATCCATTACCTTCACAAGTCTTAGAGTTCGAACCTTTATTACTACAACCCACCAAAAAATCTTTAATCAAAATGGCGCCGCCGACGCGGATTTGTGCTTAGGTAGAATTTTTTTTTTTTTAGGTTTACTATTTTTTTTAGAATTATTTGTTCCTTTTTACTTTGTCTTTTTGTCTTTGATTTACAGGTTCGAAGTGGAGCACTAAGGACTTGGAGAGGAAAAAGCTTAAAGCGAAAAGCGAAAAGAGAAGAAAAAAGGACAATTTTAGGATTTAATTTTTAATTTTTTTTTTAGAGTGTGTGAGGAAAACTGTAATTTTTTTTTATTTTGGACTTTCTTTATTTGGACTTTATTCTGGACTTTGGATTTTTTTAAACCCTACGGAAGGGTTATATTAAAAAAAAAAAAAAATTATATAAACTGTGTGCAGGGAAGGACGACGATTACTATATCGTCTCGGCCCCTCGGGTTCGCACACGGCATAGGAGTCGTGGCCCGAGTCGACGACAACGGTTCATCGCCCGTCTGGTACGGGAGGTAAGTCCAATCGAAACACCCGCGAATCTCCTGCAAGCGGGTTACTGTCTGCCTTAAGGTGATAATTGTTTGAGGACGAACCGGACTGTCTTTATTTTCCTAGTAAAGGGCAAGGCCTGGCCTAAACAAGATAAGGGTTCGGATTTCATCACCGTTCCCTTCTTGCCCGCCTTAGGAAAACGAAACCTAACGCGAACCCAAGCTTAAAATTTGGAATAGAACGAGACCGATAGGGTAACGAGCTTAATAGGAAACTCGTTCGAAAAATATTGGTTGCTCTTTAAGCACACTCCAAAGTTCATGATGGTTTCTGTGGTTGAATGCGTGACTGCGCCGCCTTGTGATAGCGGTGAGGCCTTGGGTATCAAAGCTCCACTGAGCTTCCCTCGCCTCAATTCAACTTACTTTGACTCGGATTGATTCCAGAGGGGTTTGCTCAAATTGCAACGAATTCCCTTTCGAAAGATAGAAGCTGGTCTAGAAACAATCTAAGTGGAGCCATCATGCTTTTTGTTTGCTAGAAATCTTTAGGTTTGCTTTGGTGGAGTCGAGTCGGCCTTGTTTGTGATTGTATAGAATCCCTCTGTAGTTTATATTTCTTCGGTGATGAATCCTTTTGAGGAGACGCCACCTGCGATGACGTTGCGAGAATATATGTCTAGAAATTCTCGTTATCAAGAGACGTCTTCGGAAATGACTCTTGGTGAATATATGCGTGGGCAGCGATATATGGATACTCCAACTTTTATTGAGGAATCACCTCTAACGATCTATGAGAAATATTATAAACATAGACCATGTAGTTTGGAACAAAGATTGAGAATTCTTGAATTTCAAAAATTGTATCATGATGATGAGGATAGTGATGATGAAGAATCTGAAATATGTGGGAATAGTGATCAGGAATTTGTTACCCCAGTTGAGCCTTATAATGATTATATTATTTCTGGTTCAGATCCTAATAATTTTAAAAATTATTCACCTATTCAAAAGGACGAGGATTTGACTAGAGATACCCCCGTTTCAGACGATGTAGTATGTCCTGTTTACGAAACCGATGATGGTTTAGAGGAACCAGTTTATCTTGAGATCGAGTCAAACGATTTAGAAACAATAGTCTTAGATGAACTCGTAGAGATTAGCGAGGATGAACCTGACTTAGAAAAATCAATTGCCGACCTAGAAATTAGGGAGGTTATGACCAGTCTATCTAGAGACGCCGAAAACTCTAAGTTTGGGGGTGAGTATCATTCTCCATGTGCTTTAACTCTTAGGGTCCCTCACTTGGGACTTGACATCAATGCCTCAACCATCTTACAAGATATCTTCATCGTTTTCCAGAACCTAATGATATCCAACAAGAGTCTCAAATGTTAGAAACCCATCCTCTGGTTGATGTGGTTAACCCAGGCAATAATACCAAGATTGATTTTGTTTTCCCACCAAATAGTTTTCTTCCAATGTGGGAACGTATAGATTCAAATGTGTCGAATATTAAGTTGTGAGACTAAACCTAAATGCTTAGGAAATTAGAATCGACACATTTGTTTAAGAAGACCACCACTCTCTTTGTGGTCAGCTGTAAGTCAATCTGATTGACTTAAGGATCCCATTATTTAGGTTGTTATTATTTTTATTGAGTTTTTCCAGACTTAAACCTAATGTTGGATCCAACTATGAGAAGCATCCAATGAAAATTTCTATCAGATCCTTTCATAGAACCTGAACCTGAACCACAATTAGCGATAGTTATCAGAAACTAGGTAAGGGCATGCTAGTGTTGTTCATTTCGTTGGTTCACTGCAGTTTCCTTTTGTCAGCTCTTTTTGGTTTTAAAGACCCACAGTTATTCCGGCTACTTTTATACGGTTCGAGTTGACTAAACCTTTCCTACGTCTGGCTGAAGACTTTAAACTTAGCACTTCTTGGGAGGTAACCCAATATTCTTGCGACATGGTAATATCCTTCCTTATCTCTTTTGCTTCAAGTGGTAACAATTTCTCCTTGTTCATGCTTTTAGTTTCATCTTTAGAACATTGAGGACAATGTTAGATTTAAGTTTGGGGGTATGGGGGAAAAGAAAAAAAAAAAAAAGAAACTTTTTAGTTGCAATAAATAAACTCCAGAGCCTAGAAATTTATGCGTATTAAGGATAGCACTAACCAATCTAAGTGGATGGAAACATTTTTGTTTTAGGAGTTGAGGAACCAATCTGACTAGATGGAAACATCTATAGAGTCTATTCATAAAAGCACAGAGCTCAGGTGTTAGAAATAACATGATAGTTTCGCCATATCTTGTCGAGTCCTTTTCACTTTCTATTTTAGTTTTCTTTTGTTTCAAGTGATTTGGTGGGGCACACGATTCAAGTTGTTACCTTTGCTAGGGTGAAATAGAGTGACTGAGTTACCTTTTTCAAAAAAAAAAAAAAAAAAAAAAAAAAAAAAAAGAAGACCGGACCAGTTAGACCAATCGGAATAAGTATTAACACTTGGATAGCAATATGCGTGTGTTCTCCCTGTTTCCGTCGCCTAAGCAAGCGTGGAATGCAGGACCCGTGGGAACTATCGTGTAATCTGCTGACAAGAAGCATGCACTTGGATCCAAAAGATCTATTCATGCCGTTAAGTTAAAAAAAAAAAAAAAAAAATGGTTATTGTTATGTGTAGTCAACTGCTGGTTCCCTTGTATTTGCCAGTTTGTTGATCTAGATTTAAGTTATTGACCACTGGTTCCCTTGTATATGCCAGTGTGTTAATATTAGTCAGACCGGTATCTCAGTCATTTAGGTTAGGTTCACTTGGCAGAGGCCTTCAGACAGATATGGGAAACACCGTTCACTTTTCAACCATCTACATTTTTCTTTTTCCATCTTCTTAATCTTTTCATGTGATTAGTCTGACTCCGAGTATGATGTCCATCGTGAAACTATCTTAGTAGAGCTCTATCACTTATATGAATTTTAGTATGCTTGAGTGCAAACTCGTGTACACCAATTGGAATTTCGCATCAGGGTTCTTCCTCTTAGAGTCAATAATTGTATGCCAACCAAGGAGGTTCTTTAGTGCTTTCCAAGGTTCTGCGTAGATAGCTAGGGTCTGGAGTATTGGTTTTTGTGGGTACACCTCTGATAAACCCACCCGAGATTAACTCGGTCACTTTTCAAGAATAAATTTTGCTCGAGGACTAGCAAATAATAAGTTTGGGGGTATTTGATAGACGCATTTATGTGTCTATTTTGTTCTCAATATTCTGTATTGTTAGACTCGATTAAGTACTTATTGTGTTATTTTGTGTTTTTGTAGATGTTTTTAGAGAAATAAGCCTTTGCGGCGAAATGAGCTCAAAAAAGTGATGATTTACACCCCGGAGAAAAGTACTAAAGGCACCCCAGAAATGCACCGGAAGCGTCCCAGAAATGTACCGGAGGAACCCTGAAAAATTACTATTTCCACCCCAAAATTACTATTTCCACCCCAATTGCTAAAGGGACACCCGTACAGGATTAGGGGGAGGACACTTTTCTTCTCATAATTCAAATTTCATTTTTGGCGGGAAAATATATTCTCTCTCTGGCAGATTTTCAATCAACAAAATGAAGGTGTTGTGGTGCGATTCAATGGCTAAAAATTGGTAGGAAGATGTGATATAGCTTAAGGAATACAGTATGTGTGTCAGAATCGATCGAATTTGGCTAGAATCGGCTAAACAAGTCATCATCAGAGAACATGGCAGTCACGGGTTTGAGAGGATTTTTTGAGGGATTCGGACGTGTTATGATGATGCATGGAGGACTCTAGCACACTTTTGGACCGTGTAGAAGCTAAATAAGGGAGTATCAGAGGCTGTTTACGCGTGGAGAATCATTTCAGGGAAGAAAATATTCGGAAAATATTTTCTTTAAACACCGAGTAATGAAGATTATATGGAGTAATTGAGGGAGATTCAACGAGCTGTAGGTGTATAAATATGTTCCCTGGGAGTACTAGAGAGGCTGTCGAGAGTTTGGGGAGGTTTGGAGGCGAGCAGAGAGGCGCAGGAGGAGTTGCAGAGAAGTTACCTGCTGCTGCTGCTGCCATTAACACGCCTGAAGAACACGAAGAACACACTTACCAGAACAGTCGTTTCTTAGCAGTCTTAAAACAGCAGCGACAGCGACAGTGGAAGCTAAGTATCGTTGTTTCTGTTACAGCAGTGGTAAAGTATCGTTGTTTTCTGGACGCCTTATGTTGGTCGCAGATTCACTGTTTTAGTTCTTCTTTACCTTTTAATCAACTTTTTGAGCTATAAAAATGTATTTTGAGAACATGATTAATATGAGTAGCTAAACCCCAACACTGGGGTGATGGAGGAAGCCTTATTTCACACTTGGGTAATTATATTTAATTCTTCTCATGACTTTTGCACTAATTTTAATTGAAATTATGATTTGAAAAAATTAGTTGTCATTTGATTTGATGCGGCATGCTTAGCTTAGATGATTTGATGCCTCATGCATAACATTTACATCTAATATTTGGATAATGTATCTTGGCAAATATAAGAGTCAATATATTTTATATATATACTGAGCTATAATTGTTAAAAGAATCATTATTTGAACCTTAATAAATGAATTCGGTGGAATCCTAAACCCCAGTACCTCTTGCACCATTGTTAATATTTTTGTGTATATAATTTTTTATAAATCTAAAAATCCATTACCTTCACAAGTCTTAGAGTTCGAACCTTTATTACTACAACCCACCAAAAAATCTTTAATCATCGATACTCATTGTATTGGCTTCTATCATACCAGTTCGACATTCTTAATTGCAAGGGAATTCTACACAACCACAAACAAGGCCGACTCGACTCTACCAAAACAAACCTAAAGATTTCTAGCAAACAAAAAGCATGATGGCTTCACTTAGATTGTTTTCTAGACCAGCTTCTATTCCTTCGAAAAGGAATTCGTTACAATTTGAGCACACCCCTCTGGAATCAATCTGAGCTAATGTAAGTTGAATCGAGGCGAGGGAAGCTTAGTAGAGCTTTGATACCCAAGGCCTCACCGCATTAGAAGGCGGCGCAGTCACGCATTCAACTCACAGAAACCATCGTGAACTTTGAAGTGTGCTTAAAGAGCAACCAATATTTTTCGAACGAGTTTCCTATTAAGCTCGTTACCCTATCGGTCTCGTTCTATTCCAAATTTTAAAGCTTGGGTTCGCGTTAGGTTTCGTTTTCCTAAGGCGGGTAAGAAGGGAGCGGTGATGAAATCCGAACCCTTATCTTGTATTGGCCAGGCCTTGCCCTTTACTAGGAATTTAAAAACAATCCAAATTCGTCCTCAATCAATGAATCACCTTAAGGAATACAGTAAACCCGCTGACAGGAGATTCGCGAGTGTTTCGATGGACTTACCTCCCTTACCAGACGGGGGATGAACCGTTGAAATCGACTCGGGACACGACTCATATGTCATGTACGAACCCGAGGGGCCGATACGATATTGTAATCGTCGTTCTTCCCTGAAAACAGTTTGTATATATTTTTTTTTTATATATATATAACCCTTCCGTAGGGTTTAAAATTAAAATAAAATTTTCCAAAGTCAAGTCCAAAGAAAATAAATACAAAAAATAATAATAATAATTACAAAATAAAATAAAAATGGAAAGTCTCTAAAAAAAAAATAATTCTCTCTTTTTTTTTTTCTCTTTTTTTTTATTTTTTTGCTTTGTCTTTGTTCCTTCTCTTTTAGCTTTAAGCTTTGATTCCAAGGTCTTTAGTATCCAACTTCAAACCTGTAATACAAAGACACAACCAAAGAGACGTAAAAAGAACAAATGGAATAATAAAAAATAATAAAAACCTAAAAATTCTACCTAAGCACAAATCCGCGTCGGTGGCACCAAAATGATTAATGATTTTTCGTGGGTTGTAGTAATGAGGTTCAAACTCTCGGACTTGTGAAGATTAAATTTAAAGGTTTAATAAAATTATATACAAAATTATTAACAATGGGTGCGAGAGGTAACCAAGACACTAGATTCCACTATTATGAAAAATTGAATGATAAATATTTCAAAACTCTATTCAATTCTTAAGTCCTCTTTTATCTTTAATTCACTATCAATCATACAGATTCTCAAACATTATTTGTAAACCTTAAGCATAGATTATCAAGAGATTAAACCAAGCATAACCTATCAAACTGAATAACAGATAATTAAGACAATCATTCAAACAATTTAAAACTCTGCAAAAGAAGCGATTAGATGAATTATATAATTAAATGAAATAGTTACCCATTTATGTTGCGTGAATAGATTCCTCCATTGCCTTGGTTACGAGGGAATTAGCTCATCATAGTATAAATGCTCTCAAAATAATTTATTATGGCTCAAAAATGGTTTACAAATGATGAGAAAAAAAGAAAATGGTGTAAACAACTAATGTGCGACCCACAGGAAGCGTCACACAAGAACGATACATATGAAATGTTGTAGTATTTGATAAACTACGACCCACATTCCACTGTCGCTGTCACTGTTGAAGAACGACAGTCTCTTACAGTCTATTGTTCTTCGTGTTCATCTTCATGCAGCAACAGAAACAGAGTTTTGTTAAACTATGATTTCGTCTTCTCTAGCTCTCCCTATATCCCAAAACTCTCGACACCCTCTCTCACTTTAATTGTACGTGTATTTATAGTGAATTGAGGCCAAAAATCCGACCATTGATTGCGTATATACTCTCTTTAATTAGATTATTCCTCGCTGCCAAAAATAGAGAATAATTTCCATTTAAAGAATTTTCTCACGTCAACTTGCTTCCTGCACGCTCCCATTCGACTTATTCACACCTCAACACTCTTCCAACGCCAGCAGAACTCCCCCATGCACACAAGAACTTCAATTTTGCTCGTGTTACAGTACACGTGCTCTGTTTTGGGTGTGTGAATCATACCGAAAATTCCAGCCAAATTTGATCGATCATGTCACCCATACTATGTTCCTTAACCTATATCACATCTCTATACCAAATTTCAGCCATTGAATCGACCCATAACCCCTTCATTTTGACGATCGAAATTCTGTCAGGAGTGAAAATGGTTTTCCCGCCAAAACACGAATTTGAATGTTGAAGATGATATGCCCCTTATCCTGAACTGGGATGCGAATAGCAGATGCCTTGGGGGTGACCTGGGGCTTCCCCTTAGTAATTAGGTTACCCCTTATCCAAAAGCGAGAGTCCGAATAACACTTGTCCTCCGGATGCCAAAATCAACTTTTCGAGCCGAATTTTCCAAAAATGTTTATTTCCTAAAAATACATAAAAACACAATATTAGTACAAAAAAATAGAGTTCCAACAATACGGACATTGAGGACAAATTAGACACAAAAATGTGTCTATCACTTCCCTCGCCTTTATTCAACTTACTTTGACTCGGATTGATTCCAGAGGGGTTTGCTTAAATTGTAACGAATTCCCTTTCGAAGGATTAGAAGCTAGTCTAGAAACAATCTAAGTGGAGCCATCATGCTTTTTGTTTGCTAGATAAATTAGGCTTGTTGTGGTCGAGTCAGCCTTGTTTGTGTTTGTTTAGAATTCCCTTGCAGTTAGGATGTCAAACTGGTACTATAATAGCCATCGCGATGAATATGATTATCCAACTGAACAATATGGACATTACTCTTACCATAGTGTGAATAGTGGTTGGGAACGCTAACCTTTCGAAGGTTATGGGTCATACCCTGGTGAGCCCAATTACTATCCACACGTGCATCAGTCTTACGATCAAGAAGATTATAGTACTAGTTCTTCGTCTCTAGAGGATACAATCAAACTATTGAAAAATAGTCCTTTTATGATCCCTCTGTGCCTATTCCTCCTTTAGAAGAGTCCCTCGGGAAGT
This sequence comes from Papaver somniferum, assembly GCF_003573695.1. Taxonomy (NCBI): domain Eukaryota; kingdom Viridiplantae; phylum Streptophyta; class Magnoliopsida; order Ranunculales; family Papaveraceae; genus Papaver; species Papaver somniferum. Next base: position 32,296,554 of record NC_039364.1, read on the forward strand.
TAGTTGAGTCGACGCGTAAGTTAGCTGAGATGAATAGTATAATTATAGACGAAAGAACTACAATAATGAGTGAACCTTCTTTAGAAGACCACCTCAAGAGGATAGCTGAGAGGAACGAAAGAATTGCTCGAAATTACTTGAATTGCCAATATAGTGCATCCAATAATACCCTTGAGAATGAAGATATTTATTTACATAATCAAGATAACGAGGTTAGAATTGCTAGCACTACTTGTTTTGATGAGGTTCGATATTTTTCATGTTATTATGATGAGGATAGTGTTGATGGAGAATCATACTTATGTAGGAATAGTGATCAGGAAATGGATACTCCAATTGAGCTTTACAATGATAATATTATTTCTATTTCAAATCCAAATAATTTTAATAATTATTCACCTATTCAAAAGGACGAGGATTTGACTAGAGATATCCTCGTTTTAGAAGATGTAGTATTTCCTGTTTACAAAGCCGATTATGATTTAGAGGAACGAGTTTATTCTGAGAATAATGTTTTAGAGTCTCGCGATTTATAAACAATAGTCTTAGACGAAGAAGATGAACTCGTAGAGCTTTTAAATATGAGTGAGGATGCATCATCTGAGTATAACCTAAAAGAAGCAATTGACCATTTTCAGGATTCCGATGATCTAGAAATTAGGGAAATTGTAGTTAGTCTACCTAGAGACACCCAAAACTCTAAGTTTGGGGGTGATTATCATTCTCCCTGTGCTTTACCTTTAACTCTTAGAAAGTTCCCTCGTGTAGGTCTTGACATTTGTGCCTCAACCATCGTACAAGATTATCTCCATACACGTTTTCCCAAACCTAATAATGTCCAGAAAGAAGTTCAGTCATTAGAAACCCATCCTATGGTTGATGTGGTTTGCGCAGGCTATGATACCCTTATTGACTTTTTTTCCCACCAAATAGTTTTCTTCCAAATGTGGGAACGTTCATATTTCAAATGTGTCGAATATTTAATTGTGAGACTAAACCTAAATGCTTTAGGAAATTAGAATCAACACATTTTCTTAAGAATGACTACTACCCTCACTGTGGTCAATTTTGTAAGTCAAACCTAATTGACTTAGAGGATCCTCAATTATTTAGGTTATTATTATGTGCTTCTAAATTTTTATTTGAGTTTTTACAGACTCTAGGACCTAATAATTCGGATCTCACTTTTGAGGAGTTGCATCCTAAAGAAATATATTTAGACCCTTTTATAGAACCTGAACCTGAACCACAATTAGATGTAGTTGTCTTAATCAGGAAACTAGGTAAGGGCATGCTAGTCTTGTTCATTTTCTTGGTTTATTGCAGTTTCCTTTGGTCAGCTCTATTTGGTTTTGAAGACCCACAGTTATTCCGGCTACTGTTATACGGTTCGAGTTGACTAATCATTTCCTAAGTCTGGCTGAAGACTTTAAACTTAGCACTTCTTGGGAGGTAACCCATGCTCATGCAACATGGTAATATCTTTCATTAACTCTTTTTCTTCAAGTGGTAACAGTTTCTCCTTATTCATGCTTTTAATTTTATCTTTAGAACATCGAGGACAATGTTAGATTTAAGTTTGGGGGTGGGGAAGAACTTTTTAGTTGCACTTTTGAAACTTCTAGCGTCACATATTATCCGGTTAGCTAAGTTTACACATTGTTTCTCACCGAAAAGATGGAAATTGGAATTGCTAGGGATAACATTCTATTGAGACATTAGAGAAAAAGACATTGAGATCTTTGAAATTCAGGAGAGAACTTGTTCCTTTTAGAGGGTAACCGTGATGGACCTAACCATCCATGATGGAAAGACAAGTAGGTCAGAACGAAATGCCATAAAGACAAAGCAAACTCACAATGTAGTCTTAGTTACTGGATTGCGACTCTCTCTCAGTAGAAACTTATCATCATCAACAAGCGGAGTGACATCAAAATCTATGAAGAAAGTTGAAGACGTTTAAAGTTTAGAAGCAACAATATAAAAGAATAATTCAAAAGTCAAAATTGAAGACTCAAAAGTTATAAGAGCAAATGATATAAGTTGTTTGAATTCATGATACCAAGACATCACAAGTTGCGAAGATTCAAAAGTCAAAATTGATCCCCGACAACGGCGCCACAAAAACTTGATGTAGATTTTAGATAACCAAAATTAATGATTAAATGAAACCCAGTTATATCCGCAAGCGCACAGGTCAATAGTAATATAGATAGCAAATGCGGTTCGTTCCCACAGGGAGTGTGAAATACTCTACCAACTAATACCAAAACAAAATAATCAAATAGATAATGTTTTAACGATTTTTCAGAAATTAGGGACAAAAATGATATAATAATAATTCAAACAATAATGGGAAAGGGTTGTTAGGGTTTTCGATTTTCACCAATTCAATCATATAAAACTCTACTAATCTCTATTTATTACTGAAGACAATTTTGAAACCAATCTCATGTCTCGGAAGATTGTATGTTAAATTCTCAAATATAGTTTCTCCGTTGTAATCTCCTTCGCTTCAAGGGTAGTGATTCTAAAGCATTACCTATCTATCCTTGCATACCACGTCTAGGGATTTAACCGAAGCACGAAATATCAATTCAAAAGCATAAATAATCTAGAAAATCACATGAGCAATTAAATACCAAGCTATATGAAGAGAAATTACTAATCAATGAATTATTATTAGAAATATCATTGTTGAGTCTATATTATTAAATTGGTTTCAATCTCAACCCTAACAAACAATTTAGCAAACCATGGAGAAAAATGAAATCAAAACTGAAAACCCTTATTTCTCCGCTTCACGGCTCTGCATCCCCCCCCCCACCCACCCACCCACCCCACCCCCACCCCCCTGCACAACACAGGCGTCACTCCACCCTTTTTATGGTTCCTCCACTGTAGACATATTAAAGTGTACATGACAATAATATATTCTTTCCTTATCAAATTTTTGCATGTGAATAATTAAAGTAAGAAGTATAATTCTTTCTCCAATCACAATTAATTTTCCTTGCATGTATCTTTGACCACCAACCAAAATGCATGTTCACAATCTCATGCCCACGTTTAATATAATTCACTCCCACTAATAATGGTAAGTAAAATAATATTACTTCATTACTTTATTTTCTTCCATTTTCCATAATACCACTTCATTTCTTTATTTTCTTTCCTTTTCCGAGTGAGAGTTGCATGTATGTGGATCCCATAATACTTCATGAATATATTGTCATGTCATATACCATCTTGCAAAATCTTTTCACATTGAATACTGACTCCCTCTTGACAACCACAATATTCTCCCATTAATAAATTAACACCAATTAATTATCCCCATATATTTTTCTTCTGCATGTCATTACTCGATGGAGGTGTGCCACTAAGGAAACAATCTTGGATATTGAATTTGGAAGTGTAGAAGGTGCTTCAAGAATTAATGCGGCTACCTTTGGAAACTCAATTTTGTTCATGCTATACGTAAATTTACGCCAACACCGTTTTAGTTTCATATTAACCATTTCGACTCCCTTCTGTTGTCATGGTAACTAGACTGGTTGCTGATATATGGAAATACCAGGCCAACCCCGTTTCATCATGGTGGTTGCTGATACATGGAGATACCAGGCCAACCCCGTTTCATCATGGTGGTTGATGATATATGGAGATACCAGGCCAACCTCATTTATCATTGTGCTGCTGATATATAGAAATACCAGGCCAGCATATTTGATCATTGTGGTTGCTGATACATGGAGATACCAGGCCAACCCGGCTGCTGATACATGGAAATACCAGGCCAGCATAATAAGTGCTGCTGATATATAGAAATACCAGGCCAGCATAATAAGTGTTGTTGATATATAGAAATACCAGGCCAGCATATTTTCCATTTTCGTCGCAAACACCATTAAGTCTCACATTTTGCTGTTTATTCGTTGGATGATCGAATTCACTTGGACTTTCTACAAAAGCACTAAAATAGTATTAGTAACTAAAATATTGAATCCTAACTAATATAAATATGGGTATAAAATGTAGAATTTACATGCTTATCAACACCCCCACACTTATATTTTGCTAGTCCTCGAGCAAAACAGAGATATTATGCAATTGATTTTTTTTTTTTTTTAGTTCCTAAGAAAAGTGAAAATCTGCAAAAATATAGGTAATTACCCACTCCCCCACACTTAAACATTACATTTTCCTCAATGTAATTGAGTCATACAAGGTAGAAATTAAGATGGGAAATGTAAAAATAAACAAAAATAAAATAAGAGATAGAGTAGAGGGAACAAATTTATGGGTTGACTCCCATGAAGCGAAAGTTATTTGTTTCCCGACTTGCCAGTAGCACGTTCTCAAACAATGTGGGGTTGGTACCCCATGGTGAAGCTGCAAATCATATACGTAAAGCCTGGAGAGTTGGGGATCAACCCAACTAATATGATTAGTCATAAACATGAACCTGCAGTAAGAAATATTAGTACCCATAGAGATAAAACTGAATTCAATCTTATTTAAAACATAATTCGAACCTTGAATATGAAGTAAATCAGGTTCCCAAATAGATAGTAAAGATTGTTTAATGAATTGAACAGTTTTTGTACTCCCTAAATCTGGTTCTAAGTCCGACGAAATAACTTGTGCAGCAGATATTGGTTCAAATTCACCTGCTGAACAAGGGATCAAAGGAGCAATAATATCTTGACTAATAGACCCATTCTCATCCACGATGGTTTCGTCATTAATATTACCAAGATGAAAACAATCATAACTTGATAGATTAAGGGTCAAAGTCAGAGCTTTCTCGACTGATGGAACTAGTCCAAGTACGGGAAAAATTAGAGGTTCTAGTTTGGGCTTCCATCTATTAGTGTCTAGCAGCGGTGTGGAGTCTAACAAATCGTTGACTTCACAAATAACACTATCATCATCAAAATCATACCTAAAATGAGCTAAGCAAACCTCTAGTGGATCTTCCAAGTGGTCCTTGCCAAAGCTTTGCGAGTGCATATTTTCGCCTGTAGCACTTCAAACTAAGGTATACCTGGAAAATATTCAAACAAACTGCGTAAAAAGAACTAAAAGAAATTATATACAAAAAAAATAAAAATAAATTGTATACAAAAATTGATATCAATTAGAGTGTATTATGCAACCACTCCCAGGCAGCGGCACCAAAAATTGATGTGATTTTCAATTGTGTTGTAGTAAAGAGTTCGTTGAGGCTTGTGAAGGAAATGAATTATAGACTTAATGGAACTTAAAAATATAGAAAACTTAACTCAAAATTTATTTCAAGTGATAACAGTTTCTCCTTGTTCATGCTTTTAATTTTATCTTTAGAACATCTAGGACAATGTTAGATTTAAGTTTGGGGTGGGGAAGAAATTTTTAGTTGCACTTTTGAAACTTCTAGCGTCACATAGTATCCAGTTAGCTAAGTTTACATATTGTTTCTCACCGAAAAGATGGAAATTGGAATTTCTAGGGATAACATTCTATTGAGACATTAGAGAAAAAGACATTGAGATCTTTGAAATTCAGGAGAGAACTTGTTCCTTTTAGAGGGTAACCGTGATGGACTTAACCATCCATGATGGAAAGACAAGTAAGTCAGAACGAAATGCCAGAAAGACAAAGCAACTTCACAATGTAGTCTTAGTTACTGGATTACGACTCTCTCTCAGTAGAAACTCATCATCATCAACAAGCGGAGTGACATCAAAATCTATGAAGAAAGTTGAAGACGTTTAAGGTTTAGAAGCAACAATAGAAAAGAATAATTCAAAAGTCAAAATTGAAGACTCAGAAGTTATAAGAGCAAATGATATAAGTTGTTTGAATTCATGATACCAAGACATCACAATTTGCGAAGATCCAAGTTTTAAAGTCCTTCTCTCATGGCCATGTAAATTTTTGTCTTGTAATTTTTTTGTCAAAAAAAAAAATAAAAAAAAATGAAACATCATTACGTTCTTTTTGTTCAATAAGGCCATAGGGAAGAAGAAATTTATAACTCAAGCAAGAAATCGAAGAGAAGAGTTAATTGTCAAGGTTCTATGAGGTTTGAGAGTTTATCATCAACAGTTGAAGACCGAAAAAGACGTTATTTCTACTGAGCACTGTGAGAGAGTCGAAGAAAGATGCACTTTGGTTGCTTTGTTAGTCTGCTTTCAATCTGGCACAAGATATTTCTAGCACTGGTTTAACTCATCACACGTAATTAGTCCAGCTATGTAGCAGATGTCCCTCTCATTTTTATCTCTCTCCTAATCTTATCCAGCTGTAAAGCAGCGGACGCATCTTACAATGTTTATCTAGCTGTGTAGCGGATATCTCTTTATCTAGCAGTGGTGTGGATGTGTCTCCCATTTTCTTCAGTCAGCTTTAGAGCTGATACCTTTAATTTCTCTGGCATTCTAGTTACTTGGAGATAGGTTGAGAATATGTATGTCCTCATAGATCTTTAGATATTTGTGACCAATTAGAAGTCATGGTTTTTGTGGGTACACCTCTGATAAACCCACCCGAGATTAACTCGGTTTTATTCTTTTAATTTTCTCGAGACTAGCAAATGATAAGTTTGGGGGTATTTGATAGACGCATTTATGTGTCTATTTTGTTCTCAATGTTCTGTATTGTTAGTGCTCGATATTGTACTAATTATGGTGCTTTTGTGTTTGGATAGGTGTTTTTGGAGAAATACATTTGTGTGGAAAAAGTGCACGAAAAATGTTATTTGGACCCCGGGAGAAAATTACTAAAGTCACCCCAGAAAAAGTGTTAAAAGGAACCCTCACTTTGGATTAGGGAACCCCCAGGCTCCCCAGCTGTTAAAGGCGCCCATATTTTGGATAGGGGGCACTTCTTCTTCACGGTTTAAAAATGAAATTTTGGCAGATTAAATATACAACAACAGCGATATTTCTGGGGAAGATTTTAACGAGTTCTGTTGGAGATTCTCAAAGGATTTGGACTTGATGTATCCTGTTTCGGTAAAACAGGATTGGTATATGGTTTTGAAGAGTAAAACAAGGGAAAATTTCTTTCCTTTTATAGAACAGAGGAGGTGGAAATACTATCGAAATCTTGTGGAGATTTTTTTCGGAGATTTTCAACAGTATTGATTGGGAATGATTTGACACACCGAAGTAGGATTGCTGACTAGTTTTTGATCGACAAAATAGAAGATTTTCGTGTATATTTGAGTCAACAGGGAAAGAATAATATCTCAAAGATTTGCTGTTATCTTCAAGTTAATGCAGTATATGGGAATATAAAATCCCCTGGGATTCGTATCTATCAGTTTAGGGAAGTTCTGAAAGATTTTGACAGCTCTTCTACGTGTGAAAATAAAGAAAAAATACTTGGGAGATACTTTATTAATTGTCAGAAGATGTGAGTATTAACTCGAGATATATCCATCTGTTGGGTATAAATAGGTGATGGGGGACACACAAAAGGGAATGGAGAGTTATGGGAAGAAACAGAGCGTATAATAGAAAGGTGCAGAGAGTTTTTCTGTTTTATAATATTTTCACCTCTTGTAAGCACTTTTGAGCAATGAAAAATTATTCTGAGTGTGTTTTCACCATGTGGAGCTAAACCCCATCACTGGGACGACGGAGGAAGCAACTTTTCATGATTGTGGTAAATGAATTAATTCTTTTATTTACTTTTTGCACCGATTTTAAATGATTTATGATTTCTATTAATCAATTGTGATCTTGTTAGATAGTGTATACTTAGTCTTAGGTGCTTTAGATACATATGCTTGTAATTTACAATTCATGTTTTATGAAATCTATCTTTGGAAAAATATTAGAGTTGATATTTCTTTTGTTTGAGCGATAAATGTCTAGGATTTATTTTTGAACCACTTGAATATGAAAGCAGTGAAATCCTGAGTCCCAGTGAATTCTTCATCCCGTGACATATTTTGTATATAATTTCTTAAGTTTTACTATTTTTATATTTAAGCCTAGAATCAATTTCAACAAGTCCGAGTGAACGACAACCTTATTTACCACTATCTAAAATTACATCAATCATAAGTACCGTATTTTAAGGTTTGCTGAGCTTTATGCTCATTGCAATCGATTTCTTATTTTACCTTGATCTTTGATCTACACGGAAATCAGAATAGACTTATTTGTGGGAGACAGATTGGTTTATAAGTCTTATTCTTTTGGTCGAAGCAACTTCTAGGCTGTAAAGGACGTCAGCTAGGGGAATCAATTACGCAGAGTCCTGCTGGGATTCAAGAGGTGTAAGGAGCGCGACTATACCTGAATCGGTGTGAGACTGGATTCGGGATCAACCACATTCCAGACCAAAGTTATTCGTAGTAGGGTAGTGTTTGTAGTGTCTTAATACAGTTTGGTGTTCAAATCTGGACTAGGTCCTGGAGTTTTTCATCATTTGCGTTTTCCTCGTTAACAAAACTTTTGGTGTCTGTGTTTTTTTTTTCCGCATTATATTTTGTTTATATAATTGAAATACCACAGGTTGTGCGTTATATCAACCATAGTTTATATATACTTCCTTGTTTGTTTGATAAGACTTGATTGAACTTGGATATTGATTTTTGAGATCGTCCAAGTACTCTCACGTTGTAATCAGGTTTACAGACTTATTTTTGTTTAACGGCTGATTGTGTAGAGAAAGAGACAAAGCTATTTACTATTGTTCATTGATTGAGTATCATTAGGTTGTAACTCTCAGAATATTATTAAGGCTTATTTCATTCAGGTTGTCGAACGAAAAAGTTGGGCGTGGTTGTTGTACCCCCGATTTTTCAATTGGTATTAGATCAGGAAAACACGTTTAAGACCTAATAAGACTGTGTTTGAAGCAATCTCACTTTATGGAAAAATGTATTATGTTGAATAACGTATCACCAGTTCAGAATCAACCAGATGATTTTGATCAAATTTTGGATCAGACACCTGAGGAAACTGTCACATCTGGATCAATATCTAAACATCCTCTGAATATAGAAACTATTTATAACACGCCTAGAAGAATAGTTGGATGAACTTTCTGATGACGGTGGCTCAGATATTGATAGAGACGTTGATGAGGAAATCTCAGAGTATTTTAAGTTGTAGAACCGGTTGAAAAGTTGACGACTTCTCGTGTCACTCCTTTTCTGACCCATCTCTATCGAGAAGACAAGAAATTAAGAAGAATGTATTCAGGTCTTTATGGTTGGAATTCCATTAATGATTCGATCCTCAAAGATCGTGAGAATGGCCTAAGTAAAAAGTCATTTTAATTTGATAGTCTCCGTAGAGATTTCTATAAGTTGGAAGAAAAACTTGTAGCAACTGAAGCAAGGATTAACTCCCAGCAAATAAGTTTTGATGACAGAGAAAGCGCAAGTCTCGCTCGAGAAAAACACCTTGAGGCTGATATAACTGCTGATCTTGATAAAATGAAGATGTTGGAAGAGGACTTGAAAAAAGTTTAATACTAGTTCAAAAAAATTAACCATTATGCTAGGAGCAAGTAAAAATCATCGTGATACACGAGGATTGGGCTATAAGGGAATACATGCTCCAAGTATTAGCAAAGAGGTAAAAATTTTCAAGGCTAGTGATTCTTCTCAACCAAAGGTTTCCACGGATGGCAAAAGTGAAATACCTTCACCGCCAGTTAATGTTCGAAAGAACAAAGTTTATCAACCTCCAAGGCTAGCACACAGGTATCCAGGTAATAACATTCCTTATTTTTGCTATCATTGTTGAAATAAAGGTCACCTGCAAAGGGGATGTTGTTTTCGTTTTAAGGAATGAAAAACTTCACGATGTACTTGTTTGGGCATCATAAGAAGTGACTAAACTTATATCATATGTTAAGGCTAATACCCTTGACATTACCGGTTGTCAACGTCCAACCTTTAGGCAAAGGAATCAGTGTTGTGATAAACCTATATTTGCTTGTAAACTTCATACGAAGCCTTTTCACAATTGTAATGATTATCAAAGGGATAACTTTGTAAAGACGAAGACAAGATCCGATGCTTCCAATTAGAGAAAAACTAACTTGCAAAAGAATAGTCACTCTGATTCTCTTTCAAGAAATCTTGAAGAGAATAATGGGAAGAAGGTTCTGGTTGTTCCTAAACGTACTCGGAAGTGGATACCAAAGAAAGTCAATAATGCATTGAGTGTAAAAAAGAATGATCTCCCAGAAAATTCTATGACTATATGGAAAAGGCAAAATCCATGATTTTGGAAGTTAAGAATTTCTTGGGAAAAATGGATTTAGATGTGAATGGGTATAAAAGTGATCTCCTTACACAAGAATTGGTGGAAGAAGAAATAAAACAAACTAAAAACTATAGATGGTGAAAAATCAATAGACGCGGAAAAGTTTGTTTCAATCACTTGTGGTGAGCCAGACATTGTTCACCCCAACACAACTTGATTGTGTTGAAAGTGCATCCTCACCAAGAAATATCCTATTATGAATACAGTGATGGAAGCAACAGAAATGAGGCGCACATATTATGCTAGGTAAGATATTGAATATTTCGTAAAGTCGTAGGATTCATGAGTGGATTTATCTAAAAGGTATGTCTATAAACTTGAGAAAGTTTTATGATTTAATTATTATATGCTTGATGCCATGATCTATTGATATCAAAAACTTTTTTGTACTCTTATTTTTTCGCCATTATCTAAGAGTTAATAGTTCGTAGGTGAAGTATTAATTATAGACAAACCAATGCGGCTAATGATCCATGTACCTTGTGTATCGTTCATGTTTACCTAACTTGATTTGTGTTTAAGATTCTTAAAATGTTCAGATTTGAAGAAACAAACAATGTCGATGACTTAATGTTTTTGGTGAATTGCAAAGAAGAAATTCTGAGTTCAAGCTTATCTTGTTTAAAATTTCGAAATACACGCAATTGTTGTTCATATTCTTGACAAATATAGTGAAGAACAATTTATTATTTATAAACTAAGTTTTAGGTCAAGATTAATCATTTAAAAATAGCCCGAGTGATGATATTCATCATGGATGTCATTTGGGAATGTTTTAAAGATAAAGATAATAATACTATGTATTGTATGACAATGATTGAGAATGTTTGCTTTCAAAGTTTTCATCGCTACGGATCTTCAACAATAATGATGCTGAGTTGAAAACGTTAAGAATCCCTGAAGAATTTGAAGTTACGAAGAATTCAAGAAGTTGAAGAACCAAGGAAATCAAGCAGGATGGATCAGTAGCTACAAAGTTTTATTTTTTGTAATCCATATGTATTGATAGTTTTTCCACTAAAATTAACAATGGGGGAGATTGTTAGAGTATTTATCGGTCGAACTCGCAAGTATTGCTATCTCAAACTTGTTATCAAATTTAGTTGATCAAAATTATATCTTAATTTCTAGTCTACTACGTAGTCATGTCTCGGTTTAGGATAGAAGTGTGTAGTTGAGCATCGGACTTCACCGCGTTCACTATTTGAAGAAGAAGGTCAACCGAAGATTTTGGATCGGAGATCAACTGAAGAAATATGGATAACTTCGTCGATAAAAGGCACGTGAAGACTGAACCATCTATTCACTCAGATATATTATATTATATCTACTAAAATGAGACTAAGTCGTATGACTAAGTAGACTTTAGATTATTGCACAATGAAAATTTCGAGTTGTGTTTATTCCAAATATATTTCTTGAAATATGATTTAAGCTATATGTCATTCGAATAATTTATTGTTCAAGATGATCAATTGAAAACAGCCTTGAACAATAATATGTGTGAAATTATCATTACTTACGAATGTTTCGAATTGATTCATTTCAATCATGTGAAAATAACCTTAAACATTGGGATGTTTCATATTGATTAAATAATCATTTTAGAATTACGTGGAACAAGTGAATTGTGTAAGATTACCATTTTCGTCTCTGAGGATGTTTCAAATCGATTATCGAGAGTTTTACAAAAATACCGACTTCTGGATACAGGACAGTAAGCGTACCTAGTACACATACTGGAAAAACTAATTTGGGTCCGGAACTTTAGTATGTGTACCTAATACACGTACTAGCGTAACTGTGATGGGTCCAGAGTTGTAGTATACATACTCAGTACACGTACCGGCGAGACTAGGGAAGGTCCAGAACTTTAGTATGCGTACTCAGTACACGTACTAGTCAGTTTATGTTCGGCTAAAGATACCTTGGTACACATACTCAAAATGCATACCAAAACGTATGTGCTTGTGAACTCAGTGGAGTATGCGTACTCAGTGTGCATACAAGAATCTCTGAACTGTAACTGTCGTGAGGGTACACATATCTAGTATGCATACCTTAGCAATAAAACTCACAAACTGGATGTAGTACTCAGTATGCTTAATTACCAAGTCGAATACATTCAGATGCATTCGAAAATAGTTCTATGAGATATCAAACATTTGAATAACTCTCTAAAACACATGTTATTTGATCGCCGATTAAGTTTTGGTTGATTATCAAGTTGAATCTAAAGTGTTTAATGTAAATGACGAAAAGTTTATTACGTTCATATGGCTAACTTTGGTTAACAATTATTGAGCCTACTCACTGTACACTCTTAGGTACGGCTCATCCTAATCTAAGATTGTATATTTCATTTGTGCAAAAGTCAAGCTAAACCATCTAACAATGGATACGATTACTTATTTTCTGAGCTATCTTAGCTTGAATCTCAAGTCAGAATTTCATCTAACGATGAATGCTTTTTGCTTGATTACAAAGCTATCTCAGCTTAAATCGTAATCAACCTCTGATCTTGAAAGTCTATATAAAGAGAAGCTCTTACAACGGGAAAACTAATCCCGACACTTTTATGTGTCCTAGTTGCAAACTAGAGTCGATTCTCTCTTAACTTAGGTTTCCAGATTTTTTTGTGAAACAAAATTAGGTTTACGACTTAAAAACTTCGCTTGGGATTCATAAAGCCAGATCCGGCTATTTTATCCTCGATAGTTCGTGTATCCTGATCTTACTCTTCTATCATTTTGAGTTTACCTCATTTCTGAGCTATCTCGAGTTTATCTCTGATAGGTAAGATATTAAGAAATCACAAAGTTCTTCGTCACAAACTTTGTGATTCCACGATAACTTTTTTTATCTATTAGATAAGTTATTGGAGGTGAATAATAAATAATAATCTAGGCTACTCTTCAGGAATCATAAATACTGGATTTTAAGGTTTGCTGAGCTTTATGCTTATTGCAATCGATTCCTTATTTCACCTTGATCTTTGATTTAAACGGAAATTAGAATAGACTTATTTTTTGGAGACAGGTTGGTTTACAAGTCTTCTTCTTTGGGTTGTAGCAACTTTCAGGATGTAAAGGACGTCAACTAGGGGAATCAATTGCGCAGAGTCCTTCTGGGATTCAAGAGGCGTAAGGAGCGCAATTGTACCTGAATCAGTGTGAGACTGGGTTCGAGCTCAACTATATTCCAGGACGAAGTTATTCGTAGTAGGCTAGTGTCTGTAGTGGATTAATACAGTTTGGTGTTCAAATCTGGACTAGGTCCGGCATTTTTTAACATTTGTGGTTTCCTCGTTAACAAAACTTCTGGTGTCTGTGTTATTTCTTTTCCGCATTATATTTTGTTTATATAATTGAATAATCACCGGTTGTGCGATCAATCATAGTTGATAAATCCTTCCTTGTTTGTTGGATAAGACTTGATTGAACTTGGATATTAATTTTTGAGATCGTCCAAGTACCCTCACGTTATAATCAGGTTTACAGACTTGTTTCTGTTCAACGGCTGATTGTGTAGAGAAAGAGATAAAGTTATTTAATATTGTTCCTTGATTGAGTATCATTAAGTTGTAACTCTCAGAATATTATTAAGGCTTAGTCCATACAGGTTGGCGAATGAAAAAATTGGGCATGGTTGTTGTACCCCTAGTTTTTCAATTATATTGTTTATCTTACAGTTGGATTTACACAGGTTTGTACGTGTCCAATCTAAGTAAATATGTCCTCTTAATTGTTATTGATTATGAGACTTGTTTCTTATAGATTTTGTATCTTGAAAGATAGATAACAAGTTTAATCACTTGGCAGAATTCTGAATAAATTATTTTTATACGACTAGATTGATCTTGTATATTGATATTTTAGATCTTCCAAGTACTCTGCTTAACAATTAGGTTCACGGACCTTGTATCTATATACATATACTGATTGAGTGGAGGTTGAGATATAAACTCTATATACATATTGTCAAGGATTATTCAGTTAGTCTACTTGATATTGTATTAAGTTTTGTCTATACAAGTTTCCGAACGAAAAAGTTGGGGGTATTTGGTATCCCATGCATTTTCAATTGGTATCAGAGTAGGAGAACACTGTCAGACCTAATAAGTGTGTGTTTGAAGCGATCTGTATTATTGAAATGAATGCAATCTCAATTAACGTACCACCAACATTCGATGACACAAATTACTTATGGTGGAAAATTGTTATGCGTTCCTTCTTACAAGCTCGTGACTGTAGTACATGGATTCTTGTTGTAAGACGATACAATGCTCCAATGGTTGGGGAAGGAACATCCTCTTAGATCACTGCTCGGTCGATCTCTCAAGTGTTTCTATCTCAAGCTTGTTTTTCAAGTTTAGTTGCCAAAACTGTAAGTCTTGCTTTCTAGTCTACTTATAGCTATGTCTCAAATTAGGATAGAATGTGTAGTTGAGCTTTAGACTTTATGGCGTTCATCGATTGAAGACGAAGAACTACTAAGGGGAGCTTGTGGAACTTCATCAACAAAAAGTATGTGGAGACTTGAACTCATCTATCATTCAGAAGTCTATTTCTATTTATCTCCTATTGAGACAAAAGTCGTATATCTATATAGACTTTATATTATTCACATTTGATATTTCGAGATGAGTTTAACTCGCTTACATATTTCTCGAAATATGTGTTGGTAAGCTTTCGCTTTAACCAAGTTCATCTTGATTCTTGATGAAAGTCAAAAGATGATCATGTGAAAATCGCCTGGTAACATCTTACATGATTTGTGTGAGACAGTCATTTGATGTAGACCCAGAATCTTTCGTATTGAACTATTGATCACTTGAAAATTTCTTTGAAGCTAATAGTTTATGTGAGATAGCTATTCCCGTCTTGAAAGAATGTTTCAATAATTAACATGGAGTTTAGAATGATTAACCATTGATTGGATATAGCACAATATGCGTACTTGTATGCTAACTGTTGCAAGATATTCCAAGTCTGGGAACCATAGTATGCATACCCATATGCGTACTAGTTTGATAGTTGAAGTCTGTGAACTTAGTATGCATACCCGTATCAGTACCGGCTTAAAAGTTCAAGTCCGGGAATTCAACTGAGTTTGGTCATGTACCAGCTTAAAGCCAAAGCTTACCAACACATATTTCGAGAAATAGGTAAGCGAGTTAAACTCAGCTCGAAATATCAAATGTGTATAATATAAAGTCTATATAGTTATACGACTTTTGTCTCAATATGAGATAACATAGAAATAGACTTCTGAGTGACAGATGAGTTCAAGTCTCCACATACCTTTTGTTAATGAAGTTCCACAAGCTCCCCTTAGTAGCTCTTCGTCTTCAATCGATGAACGCCGTGAAGTCTAAAGCTCAACTACACATTCTATCCCAATCCGAGACATAACTATAAGTAGACTAGAAATCAAGACTTACTATTTTGTCAACTAAACGTGACAAACAAGGTTGAGATAGCAACGCTTGCGAGTTCGACCGAGCAGTGCTCTAACAGTCTCCCTCTTTGTCAATTTTAGTGAAAAACTATCAATACATATGGATTACAAAATAAATAAACTTTGTAGCTTCTCATCCAAATGCTTGATTTCCTTAGTTCTTCAACATTACTCAAAATCTTCGTCACTTCCAAGTACTCCAGTGATTTTGAACGTGTTCAACTCAGCATCATAGTTGTTGAAGATCCGTAGCCATAACAATAAGAAAACAGTTGTTCTCAATTATTATTATACAGTATCATAGTATTATTACACAGCATCAAAGTCCAATTGTATCACAACTTTGACAATAATACTACGGTGATATGTATCACTCTTCCTTAGTCAAAACTTCATCTCACAGTGAAAACCACTCCCCCTTACATAATGATCCGTAAACCATATGTATTTGTAGTGTGAACTACACATTAATTCTCCCCCTTTTTGTCAATATAAATTGGCAAAGGTACGAAAACTAGTGGGATCATAATGAAATTCTCATAGAGATACTTCATGACTAAAAGAGAACATATCAACTTTGTTTCAATGATTTCATATAGTCGAAACCTAGTGTATTCATCAAGGAGTTTATAAATATACAAGAAAAATCCTACAATATTCCACATCCACACTCCTCAGAAAGATTTGGCAATTAAGCACAAGTTCAATTAAGAACTCCCCCCTATAAAATGCCATTCCCGAAAGAACAACAAGAGCGACCTTACTTTTGCAAGAAAAGACGGATTTCTTTGGACATTAACAAATCACACGAAACATGAATTTGTATCCTGAAAACTCAATTAAATTACCCACAAGAGAACCCATGATTAATTTAATTGGAAATGCTCAACATAAGAAAACTTATGGAGCTATACAATACTTTCACATAGAAGTGGATCAGTGAAAGATCAATACTGCGGAATATTCAAAGATTCATTCTATTTTTCATCAATATTTGCATAATGATATCATAGACTTAATCTTTGCAATTCAAAAGTTCATTCTATTTTCCATCACTATTTGCATAATGACACAATAGACTTAACTTTTGACATATATGTGACAATCATAGTTCACGGACGCAAACACACATATCCCATGACAATATTTGCAGTATATAAAACCAATAAAGATTAATATTGCAAAATCATCTTCCAAATAAACTTTAGAATTTAAATAATAAATCTAAAAACATTGCAAGATGAAAATCATTGGCAATAGCAATGTGTAATCACAATATAGGATATTCCAAAACCTGGATATCCTTCTTAAAACACAAGAATAAATTCTCATAAGAAGTTTCCTAGACAAAATAAAAGCAACAACAGATAAGGAATTTAATCTTCATCTTCATCATCGGAAACCATCCAAGAGGCTTGAACAATATCCATATCTTCCTTGATTTCGGGAAACTTAGTGGCAATTACACGTAATTGTTCTTGCACACATTTTACCTTGGAATTGATCTTACACACACACCCTTGTGAATTTTATGAAGAAGACTCAAGGTGGTAGGATCACAAGAACCGTCAAGGGAATCACATCTTTGTCTTTAGCAAGCATTCTCCTTCATACGTTTGAAAGTACAAGGACGAACAAGTTTAGGATTCCCGATGGAGTTGCCGATAGGAGCAATGGAATATGCTCGACAAATTTGATCAATCAAGCAAGGAAAGCCTAACTTCTTGTTGGATGACGTCATTGAGAGCATTTGAAGAATTATGAATCCACAAATATCAAGACTTCAGGAACCCAATTCAAGGAAATAGACTAACTCCGCAAACTCACGACTCCACCGAGAGTTCTCAATTGTGGAGGGACAAATTAGATATACCAAGTTTTCTGAAAGACATAAAGGCAAGACTAAGATAATTAGTAGAAAATTTCCCTTCAATCCAATCAACACTCTTTCCACAAAGACCATTATAAATGGTTTCATAAGATGGTCTTTCTTCTCTTGGCCTAGGAAGGCGAAAGTTACCTAAAGGAATTTTGGTAATCCTTGAAATCAACTATCTATTAACAAAAATTATTTTTCTATTTATCATGGTCTTGAATTCCATAACATCATGGATGTTAGCATAGAAGATTCTTGTTAAAGTGTCAAAACCTTCACCAAGACCATTAAAGATGTTTCCAAGATTAAAATTTTCAAAACAAACCAAATCTTCTTTATGACCACTAACCATATCCAATTTCTTTTCTAGAATGAAACCACTAGAAGAAATCCTTTCAAATATCTTACTACTAGAATCATTGACAAATCTAATTCTAATAGGACTTTGATTTTTAGGTAAGATCATGCTAGAAGAGGATGAATCCAAGTTTTTTTAAACCTTCTTTGAAACCTTGAAATTTCCCATGAGATCAAAAAGAAGGAAGAAACTTACTTGAAAAACTTCTTGAGGATGAAAACAACCCTTTGCCTCCATTGGACCTCAAAAAACAAATTTTAATGGAGATGAAAACGTGAAACCTATAAGAGACTTAGTTCACGTACGAGGACAAGGGAAGGAATAAGAAGGGTACGCGTACCACAACTCTTATAAACCAATTGATGGGCTTGGACCCGTTTATGAACCGAGACCCATAGAAGAAAAGTGGGATTTAACCTCAAAGTTTGCACATTGTGAAGAAAAATAGCATAGTGCAGTAAAAGGATAGTAGTAGAACTACAACACTTTATTTAACCTCAGCTGGACAGAAAATTCCGTCGAACGAGTTTTTCTTCATGAAAAATAAATTTCAAAAAAAAAAAACTAACCCATAATATAAAGACACAAAACAAATCAGACCTTCCCTTGCCCCATTCCAAGTTATATACAAATGGGGTGACGCCAACCTTGTTACCAAGAGGCAAGATGAGCAGAGGAATCCTCATGCATCTTCTTCATTCGATATTTGTGAAATGTACCAGAAGTATAATCATAGTAATGATGATACTCAGGGTTATTTGAAATTTTTGACTCCTAATGATTAAAGGAAGGATTTTTCCAATGGCTGGATCTTGCAACTCCACCTGCAAAAATCTTTTTATCGATTTTGACCGAGTTGTTGTCAAAACTCGAATGTGTGCCACGAATGACAGAATTAAAAAAAATTCCAGCACAAACCTTTTCCTTAATCAAGACAAGTCGTTCAAGAGATTTGAAAACGTTTTCAAAAGCCATAAACAGATCTTTGTCAATTGATCCATCTCGATAGTATTCCTCAAAATGATTAATAAGAAGTATAGTGAGGTTCCATATCCTTGAGATTTTATTCACACGTTTCCTGCAACAAACCTTTTAAAAGGAATCTTTAATTTTTCCTTTAGATTTTTTTACATCATCTATGATTTCTAACGTCTTAGATGATGTGAGATTATCTTAAGAGACCAGCACTATAGACAAGAATAAACTCTGAACAATCTTTGAAGATTTCTGGTATGTGCCACAGATTCCTAGAACAAGTTTCCCGAGGAGATTTCCCATAGGGACAGTCTTTGGAAACAATGAAACACAAACTTATTAGGTTTATCGTGTTTGCCTGCTCTGATACCAATTGAAAAACCGGGGGTCTAACAACTACACCCAATATTTCGTTTAGGAAATCTGTATGGACGAACTCCACTATATTTCCAAGAGAATCAACTAGACAGTCAAACTCAATCAAGGAAAATACATCCAAGAGCCATATCTCAATTTCTCAAATCAATCTGCAAATGAACACATAGAAATCTATGAGCCGAATTAATATGAGAAATAACTTGGATGGTACCAAAGACCAATATCCAAGTGTCAATCAATTTCAATCAACAACCAAAGGTTGGATTATCTAATTGATTGAACTACGCACAACCTGTGATATTTCAATTATATAAAAATATAATGAGGAAAAGAAATAACACAGACACCAGAAATTTGGTTAACAAGGAAACCGCAGATGCAGAAAAACCCCGGGACCTAGTCTAGATTTGAACACCACACTGTATTAAGTCGCTACAAACTCTAGCCTACTACAAGTTAACTTCGGACTGGAATGTAATTGAGCCCTAACCAATCTCACACTGATTAAGGTACAGTCGCGTTCCTTACGCCTCTTGAACTGCGTCGGATGTTGCGCACGTGATTTCCTTAGCTGATCTTACCACAACTAAGAGTTGCTACGACCCAAAGTCGAAGACTTTATAAACAAATCTGTCTCACACAGAAAAGTTTATTGAATACATAAATCTATCTCCCACAGAAATACCTACGAGTTTTTTGTTTTGTCTTCTGATAAATCAAGGCGAACATGATCCAATTGATAGACCGGTCTTAAATTCCCGAAGAACAGCCTAGTAATATCAATCACCTCACAATAATCTTAATCGTATGGAAGCGAAACAAGATATTGTGGAATCACAAACGATGATACGAAGATGTTTGTGACTACTTTTTATCTTACCTATCGGAGATTAAATCTTGAGAAAATATTAGAGAAGATAGTACTCAAAACGATAGAACAAAGTAAGATCAGAACACGTAACCACAGAGAAAATAGTTGGGTCAGGCTTCAGAATCCCAATAGAGTCTTTATATCGTTAACCTATAATGGTTTTAGAAAAAACCTGGGTTAAAGAAGAATCGACTCTAATCGCAACTAGTATCATACAGGAGGTGTGAGGATTAGGTTTCTCAGTTGCTATAGTTCTCCCTTATAAAGTCTTCAAATCAGGTTTGCAATCAATGCTACCTTGGTAACAAAACATTCAATATTCACAGTTAGCTGAAAACCTGATTAGAGTCAAGCTAATATCTTTCAACCGTTAGATCGAACTTAGCTTGTTATACACAAATGAAATGTGACTTCATTTAGGTATGAGTAACCGTATCCAAACGTGAGCACATGGTTGGCTCAACAATAGTTAGATCGAACTTATCTTGTTATACACAAATGAAATGTGACTTCATTTAGGTATGAGTAACCGTACCCAAACGTGTGCACATGGTTGGCTCAACAATAGTTAACCGAAGTTAGCCATATGAACACTTTCATATCAACCTTGTTCATCTTAATTACAACTAGTTCAAATGACTCAAATGAAACTAGTTATGGAGTTGCTCAATTTTTTATATTCTCATAGAAGTATACAAGACATAATTGAAGCAAAATCGATTTTGATTTACTTGAATCAATTCACGAACATTATAGCCACTGTTTGCAAAAGATTGCATTCCTTAATATATAAATGTATTTGTTCATGAACAAACCGATTTTAGAATTTAACCCACTCAAGTATGCAAACAGGTACGCATACTTAGAGTTCCGGACTTGGTCTGAGTTCGCCAGTATGCGAACGGGTAAGCATACTATCGTACGTGACCAAACTCAGTTGAATTCTCAGACTTGAACTTTTCATCTGGTACGCATACTAAGTTCCCGGACTTCTACTATCAAACCAGTACGCATACGTGTATGCATACTATGGTTCACGGACTTTGAATAACTTGCAACAGTTAGCCTACAAGTACATATACTATTTTGTATCCAATCAATGGTTAATCGTTCTAAAATCCATATTAATCATTGAAACATTCTTGGAAGACGAGAATAGCTGTCTCACGCAAACTATTAGCTTCAAAGTAATTTTCAAGTGATCAATGCGAAACATTCCGAGTCCAAATCAAATGATTGTCTCACACAAAACATGTAAGATGTTACTAGGAGATTTTCACATGATCATCTTTTGACTTTCGTCAAGAATCAAGATGAACTTGGTTAAAGCGAAAGCTTACCAACACATATTTCGAGAAATAGTAAGCGAGTTAAACTCATCTCGAAATATCAAATGTGTATAATATAAAGTCTATATAGCTATACGACTTTTGTCTCAATAGGAGAAAGAATAGAAATAGACTTCTGAGTGATAGATGAGTTCAAGTCTCCACATACCTTTTGTTGATGAAGTTCCACAAGCTCCCCTTAGTAGTTCTTCGTCTTCAATCGATGAATGTCGTGAAGTCTAAAGCTCAACTACACATTTTATCCTAATCCGAGACATAGCTATAAGTAGACTAGAAATCAAGACTTATAGTTTTGGAAACTAAAACAAGCTTGAGATAGAAACGCTTGCGAGTTCGACCGAGCAGTTCTCTTACAAAAATACAGAACAAAAACTCGTAGATATTTATGTGGGAGACAAATTTATCTATTCAATTGACTTTTTAGTATGAGATAAATTTGTTTATCAAGTCTTCGACTTTGGGTCATAGCAACTCTTAGTTGTGGGTGAGATCAACTGCGCAGAATCCGGTGTGGTTCAAGAGGTGTAAGGAACGCGATTATACCTTGATCAGTGTGAGATTGGTTATGGCTCAACTAAATTCCAGTCCGAAGTTAACTTATAGTAGGCTAGAGTCTGTAGCATCTTAATACAGTGTGGTGTTCAAATCTGAACTAGGTCCCGGGTTTATCTGCATCTGTGACTTCCTCGTTAACAAAATTTCTGGTGTTTGTGTTATTTCTTTTTCACATTATATTTTTATATAATTGAAATATCACAGGTTGTGCGTAGTTCAATCAATTGTTAAACCCAACTGTTGGTTGTTGATTGAAATTGATTGACGCTTGGATATTGGTCTTTGGTACCATCAAAGTTATTTCTCATATTAATCCGGCTCACAGATTTCTATCTGTTCGTTTGCAGATTGATTTGAGAAATTGAGATATAGATCTTGGATGTATTTTCCTTGATTGAGTCTGACTGTCTAGTTGATTCTCTTGGAAATATATTGGAGTTAGTCCATACACATTGCCTAAACGAAATATTGGGTGTGGTTGTTAGACCCCCGGTTTTTCATTTGGTATCAGAGAAGGCAAACACGTTTAAGACCTCATAACTCTGTGTTTGTAGCAATCTGACTATGTGGACAGTAGTGTTATCTCTGACAAACGCATCACCACTGTTTCTATGAAATCTATGGAAGAGAAAAACTTGCCGATCTCACATATAGATGAACATGCGGTTCACACGAAACAGACAAGTATTGATATGTGTTACCCTAACTATCTTACTAACGAGTCTGACTCTGAAGTAGAAAAGGAAGCAGGACAAGAAAGTGCAGCGATACTAAAACTTGTTAGAATCCAGACAGTTGAAATCAATAGGCTGAAACACAAGGTCAATACTATGATTGGTATGGTAAAAGACCGTGATTCCCAATTAAAGGTTCTCCGTGAGGAAAATGTTGTTGCTTGTTCTTACAGAACCTTACTCGAGGCTAAACTCAAGGAAGATGCCCTTGAAATAAAACGATTATTGAGTAATCTCTCTATTCAATACATAAGTCATTATGTGAAGTCCGTCATACCAATCACTTCTGACTCTGCTATGATATTAGAAAACGTGGCTAGTTCTAATCATGTTTCTCTAATGAACACAGCTTCAGAAGCTAAACTTCAAACCCTTCCTATAGCTAAATAAATTCTTGGTTCTTCCACTGATCATGGTATTACCACGTCGCATGGATAAGGGTGCACAGGAACCGAGCCGGACCGACGGACCGAACCGGAACCGATGGAACCGTACCTGATTTTGGACCGAACCGAGGTACAAGGTAAAAGTACCGGTCCCAAAAATAGGAACCGAGCTCTGGGGGTACATGTACACGGTCCAACACATGAACCGTCTCGTACCGGACCGAAGTCCCGAATAATCCTGACCGTTAGATTTAGGGGATAAGGGATCTGTCTCAGCCATTGGATTAATAGGGGGTATATAAGCTCACATTATTAGATTAGGGTTTCAGTTCCCTTAGTTTTTTCTCGCCTCTTCTCAGTACTTCTCTCTGAGAAGGAGAAGAAATTCTCCCCTTCTTCTGATCTTCATCTTCTCTGTTAACCTTCAATCAAACGATTAAAAGTTCAAACCGTATTACTTCGTCTGTCTCTTTGTTTTTAATTCCGGTGTGAAGAAAATTAGAAGAACAATTCCGGTGGTAAGTAATTTTTAATTTTTTGATTTTAATTTTTGTATGCATGTCTGTGAATCTGTGATTGAGATTAACGGATTTTTGTTTTCTCTAGCGAGTAGCGGCTTAAAGGATTTTCTTCATCTCCCACCAAACCTTCATAGCGAGTAGCGGCTTAAAGGATTCACTGCAATCACCGTAAGATCTTTTTCTTCTTCATATGGATGTTGTTTCTTTTACACTTCTGAAACTAAACCTAGGCTTTTAGTGTTCTGTCACATTTTTGGATAATTTTTTTTGCTTTTAGATCTTTGATTCATGAGCAGTAGTTTAGTCGTGAAGATGGAAATGCTATTCTAAATCTAGGGTTACCTAAAAATTTCATTGACGAGTATGAAAGAGTTGATGTCAAGGAGTAAGAGGTTCAAGAAAAGCCCAAATGATGATGAGGGAAAAACAGAGTTGGATAAATATTTCATTGACGAGTATGAACAAGGTGAAGGAGAAGATGATGAGGGGGAGTTTGACTTATTGGGTTGGTGGAAGACCAACAGTACAAAGTATAAGATACTTGGACATATGGCTAAGGACATATTAGCCATTCCTGTGTCTTCTGTTGCCTCTGAGTCTGCTTTTAGCACAGGAAAGCGAGTCTTAAGTCCTTGTAGAAGCTCTTTATCTGCAAGGACAGTTGAGGCATTGCTTTGCACACAAAGCTGGCTAAGGAAGCCAATACAACTTGATCTTCTATCTGATTACATACCAGATGATGATGTTGAAATTGAAGAAGGTAACATATTACATTATTACTTGTGTTTGGAAGTAATAGATATAGTCTAATGGTTACTAACTGCTATTATTATTTTTTTGCAGTGTTACTTGGTCCTATCAACAATGATGACACCACAAGTGTTGCTGACATGGATTAGAAGATCAATATTCAAGGCTACTGCAGCACTGCTAGACTGCTAGTTGTTCTTTTATCAGATTTTCTCATTTTCAAGACTTAGTGTGTGTCTGTGACTACTGCTACTTCTTTTTTAAGATTTTCAAGACATTGTTTGTTTGGTTTGCTATTAATATTGCTACTTATTATTTGTTGCTTTGAGATATTGAAAAATAGGTAAAAAAACAGGTAAAAAAGTAAAAAACAGGGCAGTAGATTTCTGTTTTTTTTTCCCCTGAAATGGAACCGGAACCGGTACCGACCGGAACCGAGGTACTCGGTACCGGGACCGGTCCATTTTTTTGGTACCGAAGGGTGTAAGGTACAGGTACTCGGTCTCGGAAAGAACCGAGCCGAACCGTACCGTGTGCACCCTTACGCATGGAAGGAAGAAATCGTCTAACGATATGTATAATGCTACACACTCTAATCACTCCGGTGATCAGAAAGTATGTCTTTTTTGTGATTCAAAAGGACATGTTCAACGAAAGACCAAACTGAAGAATGACAATTACTTTGGTCGACTTCAGCACACCTTAGATTTAATACTCAATGGTGTAACTGAAATTCGGATGTCTAAACCTATTGGTTTTAGTACTCTCCCTGTGAATTATTCCAGGAAAGTCAGTTCAATATGCTCATCGAACGTTCGAACCAATTGTGGCAATACCACAAATCGTTCAAGGATATTTCAGAAAGGTTCTTCTCAACCTAATGTGAAGAATGATGTTCAAGATGTGAAAAAGGTACCAGTAGGTGGAAGCAACATTGGAGATATGAAGGACAACCTTAATCTGATAATTGAAGGATACAAGGATCTTATCAACAGACTGTGAAAATCCTTCATACAAACTTCTTTTGGTAAGAATTCGAACTTAGTCTCATACTTTGATGATAGTAAGTTTTATGATACTTTCTCACATCACAAAGGATTTCCTCCCAAAATTAGAAAAAAAAAGAGGATCAACCATGGAAAATATTCATTTGATGAGCTTAAAGCTCATAGGTTTGAATTCTTACTCACAAAAATCTTGTTGAGTAAGATTTACTAATAATCAAGTATACTTATTGGTAAAATGCTTTCTGCTCAGTTGAGCTGTTTTCTTATCGTCCATAACTAAACTATTGTCTACATATAAGGAATAATCAGGTATACTTATTGGTAAAATGCTTTCTGCTTAGTTGATTTTCTTATCGTCCATAGCTAAACTATTGTCTACAGATAAGCTTTGCCTAAGTATTGTTTGTGTCTCGAGAATCTCTTCGATTGCCTTCTTTTTATTTTGAAATTTTTTTGTTACAACTAAGTTGCCTGCTACTCTTGTGCTCTAAATTTTTCTCTTTTTGGAAATATAAAATTTATTCAGCCAAAAATTGTTAAAGAAAATCTTCACGTAGCAAAATTTTGTTGTATTCGTTTTACCTTGTAAAGGGTACATTACGGTTTTAGTTTTTTTTTTTTTTTGGTTTGAGTTGTGTTCGTACGGGTACCCATGGTTTACTTGTCACGAATTTTTGAAACCTTAAAATTCACCATTCCTAAGAAACCATTTAAATACCAAACCTATCGAGTCACGTACGCGTAATCTAGGTTATTTTGTTTTTGTCAAGAATGTCTTCACCTTCTTGCACTTGTGATTTTGCAAGAGGTTTTATTGATAAAGGTATTGGTTTCGAGTCCAAAGGGAGGAAGAAAAGAACCCTAGTAGAAGTTGATGGTAAAAATCCCGATGCCTCATGCTACTATGCCTATACTCATCAAGATGTTGAGAATCATGAGATGGTTTCGGCCGAAGTGGTTCATGATTTTCTTAAATACTTTGAGGAAGCAAAACTGCAGCTCGTTGATACTATGAAGGGTCTTGATGTGTTAAGCACTGAGTTGAAAAATGTTAACTCTGACCTTGTTCTCACGAAAACACAAGTTAAAGATCTTCTCAATGAGGATATCTTCTCCGAAGAAGCAGTGGACGTTATCAATCACAAGCTCAAAGGTCTCAAGACTCGTGAAGGTTCCGGAAAAGCTCTTTGATTTCAGTTCATGATCGGTTTTGATGGTTTAGGAGTCTTTTGGTTTTTAGCTTGTTGGTTTTTATTTTGTCTAGGAAACTTCTTATGAGAATTTATTCTTGTGTTTTAAGAAGGATAACTAGGGTTTGGAATAACTTATTTTGTGATTACACATTGTTATTGCCAACGATTTTCATCTTGCAATATTTTTAGATTTATTTATTTAAATTCTAAAGTTTATTTGGAAGATGATTTTGCAGTATTAATCTTTATTGGTTTTATATATTGCAAAAATTATTATGGGATATGTGTGTTTGCGTCCGTGAACTATGATTGTCCCATATATGTCAAAAGTTAAGCCTATTATGTCATTATGCAAATATTGATGGAAGATAGGATGAACTTTTGGTTGCAAAGATTAAGTCTATGATATCATTATGCAAATATTGATGAAAAATAGAATGAATCTTTGAATATTCTGCAGTATTGATCTTTCCCTGATCCACTTCTATGTGAAAGTACCGTATGGCTCTGTAAGTTCTCTTATGTTGAGCATTTTCGATTAAATTAATCATGGGTTCTCTTGTGGTTAATTTAATTGAGTTTTCTGGATACAAATTCATGTTTCATGTGATTTGTTAATTCGCAAGAAATCCTTTTTTTCTTGTAAAAGTAAGGTCGCTCTTGTTGTTCCTTTCGGGAATGACATTTTATGGGGGAGAGTTCTTAATTGAGCTTGTGCTTAATTGTCAAATCTTTGTGGGGAGTGCAGCTATGGAATATTGTTGGAGTTTCCTTGTATCTTTATAAACTCCTTGATGACTACACTAAGTTTCGACTATGTGAAATTATCGAAACAAAGTTGATATGTTCTCTTTTAGTCATGAAGTATCTCTATGAGAATTTCATTATGATCCCACTAGTTTTCGTACCCTTGCCAATTTATATTGACAAAAAGGGGGAGAATTAATGTGTAGTTCACGCTACAAATACATGTAGTTTACGGATCATTATGTAAGGGGGAGTGGTTTTCATTGTGAGATGAAGTATTGACTAAGGGGGAGTGATACATATCACCTAGTATTATTGTCAAAGTTGTGATACAATTGGACTTTGATGTTGTGTAATAATACTATGATACTGTATAACAATAATTGAGAACAATTGTTTTCTTATTGGTATGGCTACGGATCTTCAACAACTATGATGCTGAGTTGAACACGTTCGGAATCACTGGAGTACTTGGAAGTGACGAAGATTTCGAGTAATGTTGAAGAACCAAGGAAATCAAGCATTTGCATGAGAAGCTACAAAGTTTATTTATTTTGTAATCCATATGTATTGATAGTTTCGTCACTAAAATCGACAAAGAGGGAAATTGTTAGAGCACTACTCGTTCGAACTCGCAAGTGTTGCTATCTCAAGCTTGTTTGTCAATTTTAGTTGCCAAAACTGTAAGTCTTGATTTCTTTTCTACTTATATCTATGTCTCGGATTAGGATAGAATGTATAGTTGAGCTTTAGACTTCACGGCGTTCATCGATTGAAGAAGAAGAACTACTAAGGGAAGATTTTGGAACTTCATCAACAAAAAGTACGTGGAGACTTGAACTCATCTATCACTCAGAAGTCTATTTCTATTTATCTCCTATTGAGACAAAAGTCGTATAGCTATATTGTAGCGCCCCCTAAGCTAGCAGCTGAGTAATCCAAGAGATTAACTAAATTAGAGGCACTAAAATCTAAATCATTTACTTAAACATTCAATTAAGAAATTTGCTACAAAACTTAACCCAAAACTTGCCCGGTCAGAAATATATATATATATATACAGGAACTCCTCTCAAATGATACATATACAATAGTCATTTGGTTTACAAATACAATATGCAATATAATAAACATAGTAAAAAAAATAACCAACTAACGAAATCAACTCTTGAAGCTTTCGCTGCGCAACTCTGATCTGTCTCTGAAACTGAAAGTGGGAATAAATGAGCACATCATCCCTAAAAGGGGTGCCCAGCAGGAATAACATTAACTTTAAAGAAATCATGAGCAAAATTCGGAAAACAATACATGTTTTCCCAAACATCAAAGTGACTAAGTCACTGGAATGCACAAATATGTATATGGACAAACTCCTTCGTCAAACAATGTATAATATTGATGCCACTTCCACACCGAATACTAATATTGATGCCAATTCCACACCGAATAAACTTATAATAGGTATAAATGTGAAGGAGCGCATCCTATATACCACATGTGGAAATTCTCATTTCCCATAACAGTTCTTGATGACAACAAACATACAAGTCCTTTCCAAATTGTGAAAAGATTCAAAGAATCAACAAAACAATCATAATGCAAACTAACAATGCATGGAATGCACAAACGGACAATGCATGAGTTTGTTAAATAAAAATTTTTATAAAAGGAACAACAGTGGTTTCAAAAGAGTAAAATGTATTCCCACCTCTTTTGATGACAAGCCAAGCCTACCTCGAGATCCACGATCCACTGGTTCATCCTTTGAATCGATCGTTGTTAATAGACTAACTGTTAATCATACAAAAACTCAAAAAATCTAGCCAAGATGGGTCACACAAGAATCATACAATCCTAATTAATGGTTTTAAGCCCATTATGGTATCTTATTCTCTATCTTTAACATAACTAAGAGTTTACTAATCCAATTAGGTTGATCTTATAGTCCGTAACTAAGTTTTATAAATATCTACAACCGTGTAAAATAAGCCAATGGTCAATTCGGACCATAAGGGTATGAAACATCAAACTAGGAAGACTAATATTTAAGCATAAGCCCACCTAACAAGCCCATTAAACTAAGGTCGAGTCCACTAGTCAACTAACAGTCAACGTCAGGTCAAAGATCAAGGTCTAAGTCGAGTCAATGGTCTACTAGTCAGGTCACTGAGTCAGATCGGGTCAAATCCTGGTTACTGAGTCAACTCAGTCAGAAGACTGATTTAAGTAAATCAAATACACATTTAACTCAGTCAGATAAACTGAGTCAGAAACACTAGGTCAAGTCAGCTAAGCTGAAAGAACTCAGGCTAAGATTCTAGCACAATTCATAACTCAAATACAACTTCAACTCATAAATTCTTAAGCAAATTTCATAATGAAATTACAAACACAATTACATCTTAATTACCTGCAATTGCAGCTTTAGGCTTTCACAGCTAACACTAACTATAGTCCTACAACTATCATCTCAGTTACACCTTCAACACTCAACCTAACTCTCCAACAGCAGCATCATTATCACTTCAACCAATTCCATACAACATCCCAAACAACTTGTTCATCACTAACCCTGTGGCTTCATTACAACACCACTACCAAACTCAGTTCATGTCCCTCAATGAACTGCCAATCAAACTGATATCACTGGTTATATCCAACAACATCTCAACTCCCGCAAACACACAACATTCATCACAGCACATACTCATATCTAACACAATCCTCACCTGCACCCATTACAGTTCATTTCCATACCAACTCATCAGCACTACCAATTCAATCATCCTCAACTACCACCACCTGTTATGCACACTTTAGAGCCAACACAAACAACACCAGCCATCGACAGTACGTCTCTAACAACCACTGATATCCATTGCAACTTCAAAACATTCCTCTAAAGTATATCTTAGTTTCATTCATGTCTTCACTGGAATCACATCCATTCACTGATGTCCCCTGCAGCTTCAACATCACAGTTAACACCAACACCACCATTTCAATATTAAGATAACCACCACCACCAATCCGTAACTCCAATGAAACTTATCTCTTTTATACTCAACCTTGTTATTCCATGACTCAACTACAACAACTCAGCTAAATCTTAACTCAGATAACATACACACTGCCTGCAACATCCCATTCATTATTATTGCACAACATACCTCAATCTAACTTCTTGCTACAACCTAACAACATTCATCCAAGAACTTCAACCATTCCTTACATCATTCCAACTCAGGTCATAATCTCAACCCATGGTTACAAACACATAAGAAACAACGGAAAGAATTAACTACCAAATTCCTTGAGAAGAATAGTTACCTTAGTATAATTTCAGTTCTGCAGTTGAATTAGATTCTTTTGTTGCTTGATTCGATTCAGATATCTTCCTCTTCTAATTTCTCATTACCAATTCTATCATCACCATCTAATATTCAAACCTATGAACCCCAAAACTCTTTTTTATCCAGAACTCTAAACTCAATCACCATCGTCGATTTTGGCCTCATCTTATTACACCCCAAATCCTCAATTCCCTCATTATCCATTTCAACTCCTCATCCTAGAACGTCAATTTCATCTTCTAATCCTTTACTGAGTTCTTCTTATGAACCCTAACTTCTCAATTAATCATCAAGACAACTTTAGAACTTTTATTCAACAACAACCCCTTCTGTTCTTCATCAATCATCAACACAACAAGCTAATCTGACTCCAAACAATCTCAAAATTAGATGAAACTAACTTCATATTCAAAATAGAAACCCTAGCTCTTCAGTTCTTCACTAAAATTCCTGAATCAACATCTAATTCTTCTCCCTTGTCTTAAATAAACAAAACCCATCATCCAAAGATCGATTCCATCATCAACCTCACTTGATATCTAAAGAAGCAGCAAACCCTAATCTCGTTCTTCTCAGGTTATCTCGAAACTAAATCAATCTTCAATTGATCTTCTCCATAGATTACAATCACACCATCTTCATCATCTTAGCTTCAAAAAATAATTCTCTCAAACAATCGCAGAAAAAGAAGAACAGAGAAGAAGGAAATGAGAGAAGAAGACTGAAAAAGATTAAGAACGAAGAAAAAAAAAAGACTTATCTTCTCGACCGGGTGAAGATAAGACCAACCAGGAAGTTTACGGAACACCCGTTAAATTGATAAGGGAAATCCCAGACTCTCTAATGGCAAAAGACTATTTTGCCCTTCTCACTATTTCGATGATTCCTTCTTCAGGTATCCGAATGACACGTTCGAGTAGTCTATTTCGCATAAATTTTCGAGATCTATTCAACGGTACTATTTTAGAATCTAAATCATTGTTAGATTAATTCCTATTAACTGAAGTTCGTTTTAAAACTAATCGATTTATTATCGGCTAGGACGTCTCTTGACTATTCTAATAACGTTGACGAGCTTGAGGGTCTTTACATATATAGACTTTATATTATTCACATTTGATATTTCGAGATGAGTTTAACTCGCTTACATATTTCTCGAAATATGTGTTAGTAAGCTTTCGCTTTAATCAAGTTCATCTTTATTCTTGACGAAAGTCAAAAGATGATCATGTGAAAATCGCCTGGTAACATCTTACATGTGAGACAGTCATTTGATGTAGACCCAGAATCTTTCGTATTGATCTATTGATCACTTGAAAATTTATTTGAAGCTAATAGTTTATGTGAGACAGCTATTCCCGTATTCAAAGAATGTTTCAATGATTAACATGAAGTTTAGAACGATTAACCATTGATTGTATATAGCACAATATGCGTACTTGTATGCTAATTGTTGCAAGATATTCCAAGTCTGGGAACCATAGTATGCATACCCGTATGCGTACTGGTTTGATAGTTGAAGTCCGAGAACTTAGTAACGGCTGAAAAGTTCAAGTCCGGGAACTCAACCGAGTTTGGTCATGTACGACAGTATGCGTACCTGTTCGCATATTGGCGAACCCATACCAAGTCCGGAACTCTAAGTATGCGTACCTGATTGCATACTTGAGTGGGTTAAGTTCTAAAATCGGTTTGTTCATGAACAAATACATTTATATATTAAGGAATGCAATCTTTTGAAAACAGTGGCTATAATGTTTGTGAATTGATTCAAGTGAATCAAAATCGATTTTGCTTCAATTGTGTCTTGTATACTTCTATGAGAATACAAACAATTGAGCAACTCCATAACTAGTTTCATTTGAGTTATTTGAACTAGTTGTGATTAAGATGAACAAGGTTGATATGAAAGTGTTCATACGGCTAACTTCGGTTAACTATTGTTGAGTCAACCATGTGCACACGTTTGGGTACGGTTACTCATACCTAAATGAAGTCACATTTCATTTGTGTACAACAAGCTAAGTTCGATCTAACTATTGTTGAGCCAACCATGTGCTCACGTTTAGGTACGGTTACTCATACCTAAATGAAGTCACATTTCATTTGTGTATAACAAGCTAAGTTCGATCTAACGTTTGAAACATATTAGCTTGACTCTAATCAGGTTTTCATCTAATGGTGAATATTGAATGCTTTATTACCAAGGTAGCATTGATTGCAAACCCTGATTTGAAGAACATATAAGGGATAACTCTAGCAACTGGGGAACCTAATCCCCACACCTCCTGTGTGATACTAGTTGCGACTAGAGTCGATTATACTTTAACCTAGGTTTTTCTTAAAACCATTATAGGTTAACGACTTAAAGAATTCATTGGGATTCTGCAGAAGCCAGACCCAACAATTTCTCTGTAGTTGCATGTTCTGATCTTACTTTGTTCTATCGTGCTAAGTATTATCTTCTCTAAGATTTGCTCGAGACTTAATCTCCGATAGGTAAGATAAAAAGCAGTCACAAAAATCTTCGTCTCATCGTTTGTGATTCTATAATATATTGTTTCGCTTCCATACGATTAAGATTATTGTGAGGTGATTGATATTACTAGGCTGTTCTTCGAGAATATAAGACCGGTATATCAATTGGTTCCTGTTCACCTTGATTTATCAAAAGACGAAACAAAAACTCGTAGGTATTTCTGTGGGAGACAGATTTATCTATTCAATAGACTTTTCCGTGTGAGACAGATTTGTTTATCAAGTCTTCGACTTTGGGTCGTAGCAACTCTTAGTTGTGGGTTAGATCAGCTAAGGGAATCAAGTGCGCAGAATCTGGCGTGGTTCAAGAGGCATAAGGAACGCGACTGTACCTTAATCAGTGTGAGATTGGTTAAGGCTCAACTACATTCCAGTCCGAAGTTAACTTGTAGTAGGCTAGAGTCTGTAGCGGCTTAATACATTGTGGTGTTCAAATCTGGGCTAGGTCCCGTTTTTTTTTTTTGCATATGCAGTTTCCTCGTTAACAAAATTTCTGGTGTCTGTGTTATTTCTTTTTCGCATTAATTTTTATATAATTGAAATACCACAGGTTGTGCGTAGTTCAATCAATTGGTAAATCCAACCTTTGGTTGTTGATTGAAATTGATTGACGCTCGGATATTGGTCTTTGGTATCATCCAAGTTATTTCTCATATTAATCCGGCTCACAGATTTCTATCTGTTCATTTGCCGATTGATTTGAGAAATTGAGATATGGCTCTTTGATGTATTTTCCTTGATTGAGTCTAACTGTCTAGTTGATTCTCTTGGAAATATATTGGAGTTAGTCCATACAGATTGCCTAAACGAAATATTGGGTGTGGTTGTTAGATCCCTGGTTTTTCAGAATAGCTTTTAAAAGCGGTCCTAAAATGAAAGTGCTTCTCGCCAACAACACTTTGAAAAAAAAAATACCATACACAATTTTTGGTAAAAGTTTGTTACAAAGTGTTTTGATAAATATTATGCCTAGCGCGTTTGAATATCAGAAGTAGAAGTCAGAAGCAAAAAAACATTTTGTTTCACAAAATTTTTACTTTCTTGCTTCTAGAGTTTGTGTACCCAAACTGACTTCTGATTTTTTACTTCCAGAAATCAAAAAGCAACTTCTGGATGTGTATCTATATAACACAATGTGCCAGGCCGGACTGCTCGTCCCAATTACTTTGTTTGCCGCAACTATCAAAACTATCCGGCGCGGACATGCCGGGTAATACTGAAAAGTTAGAGGACCAAAAATGAAAATTTCAGCGATATATCAAACTGGCCTTTTACCGATTCTCCCAAACACAAAAACACGCTTCGACTTGGAGTTCCCGCCATAACTCTGTCCCTCTCCACCATTATCTCAGTGAGTCTGGCACCTTTCAGTCTTCCCTGTTAGCAGTGGACGACGATGCAAACTTGCCGAAGGATGTCATTTTAAACAGCGAGGTACGCACTTCATCTCATTTTCCTCTCTTAATTCGTTAATCACCACTTTTAGGGTAAAATCTATGCCATATGAAATTTCATTTCGCCACAAAATATTTAAATTCGTTTTTAGGGCAAAATCTTAAATTGGTTCAGAAGATAAGTTTGATGTCTCATCATCAATTTCTGATTTCATCGACGAATCTGAGGCCATTTATGGTTTCGAGTAGTGAGATTTTATACTTGGTTCCCGATAGTTAGGGTTTATTGTCTTCACAAAAGTATCCCCAAAAATGTTTTTGAAGCACTAGCAGTTTTGATTCTTCGACCTACATACCATCCTAAATTTGATAAATAGTTGTTTGTATTTCAATCTGGTGTAGAACTTTGAGCAATTTGGGCTCCTTTGGGAACCAATACCATATGGTGTGCTTTGTTTGCATAATCTTAATTCTTCACAGTGTTTTTTGATGTTGTGAATTGTATATTTTACTGGGCTACTGGAGCTGTTTCTTAATTCTTCACAGTATTTTTTCTTTTTTGTCTTACTAGATTTCACTAGATGGCAATCATATATATTCTTTTTCCCTTGTTTGGATGTTAGCCACCGCTGTCTTGATTTATTATTTGGAGCTGTCTTTTGATATTCTTATTAGTTAATCGTTCGTGTTTAATTGTTGTATTATACACAACTTCCTTAATCATCTAGCTAATTTTTACATTTTATGTTGTGTAACACTAAAGGTAGAAGAGAAGGTTGACATTATGGATGAAGGACAGCAGAAGACGGTTTCTTCTGAGGTATATTTGACTGCAGTTGTGTGTAATTGCTTAAATAATCCTTATATATTTGCTTTTATGCTTATTGGCGTGCATGACTTCTATCTGATATGATAGGTCAGGTCATGACACACACGTAGATTGTGTCTTATACTTCTATAAGCATTTTCTAACTATACTATTCTGGCCCTTAGTATAATCTTCTCATTACAAGAATAAGAGTAAGAACAGGTGACTTATGGAGTAATCTCAAAGAGGCTTGGTGGAGAGTTCCTTCCGTACGAATATATGCATTTATATGCATTCAGTTCACAGGCTCATGAAACCTCACTTCAATCTCACTAGAATTATATGAAAAGAAGAAACTTGAGAATGTTGAATGCAAACTAGCTTTTATAACTTATAAATTGGTTGTGCCAAAGTGCCCAATGAAAATCGTAAAGATATCCCACTGAGACCCAACTGCAGTAAAGTGGTCATCCCACTGCCATCGGCTTAAGAGGTCTTACTCAAGTCTTAGACTGGAGGAAGAGACAGATTTTATCTGTAAAGTGCATTTACCAGGGGACCTATGCATATTATTAGCTAGTTTCTGGTTATGGAGAGCCATTGGGATTCGTGATTGAATCATACCTTTGTCATGTCAGCTTTGAAACTTGAATAAATGATTTAATAACTTGGACCCGTAAACTCTAGGATTACTAACTTGCTTAGGCAGACCTACCAACAAAAGACAGGAAAAAGAAAAAAAGAACAAAGGGGTTTTATCTTTTCCTTCTTAATTCATATTTCAATAATCTGTTCCGAGTGTTATCATGTTGTTATGGCTTGAAATCATGGGAATTATTAGCTATTAGAAGTGAAGATTATTGGTGAATTTGGTTGCATGATCTTATCCCTTCCTCGATGATCAGCTATTTATGATGAAAAAAAAAGACACCTTCATTATGGTATTATTAAGTTTTGTTGTTTTGGCCTGCTACTTTGTCTTTCAAAACTATGCATCAGAATTCAAGTTACGAAAAGTTTAATTAAGAACTGTGGAGATGGCCTATGTATCTTGTCCATTTGGCATTAACTATCAACATTTTCTCTTTCAGGTGTTAGAAAGTCGTATGCATCTGATCAACCAACTCAGGGATTCAAAATTATCTGAAACGTCTGAGTTGGCCTCCCTTTTCGAACGTCTTACAGTATCCAAATGTTGTTTTACTTCTTTATTTTGAATTGTCATGCTTATTTTCTGAATATGCATTCTCAGTATGTTAGCATGTAATATCTGGAGAAACTTTTTGGTACAAATCTAGTTCAATTACCAAGTCTATTTGTTCATTTTTGATAATGAGGTGAATTACATCAACAGGATGTACCCTGATTCCATGATCACAAGGACGAAACAAGCCAACAAGAAAAAGATATAACAAACAAATCCTTGAATGCTGTTTTTTTTTTCTTTAGTTTAAGAATTAGAGATCATCTGTTTGCATGAAATTGGTATGCTATTGTTTTTTGTTCAAAAGTGGCCTAGAAGCTTCATGTGCTCCACTAAGCCCCGTGAAGACATTAGACAGCTAGTTTCTTTTTGTCCAGAACTATGTATACCAGTTATCTACTAAACCTTATTGAGGTGCAGGACTTAGAACTCAGTGACTGTATTTAAAGATATTAGACAGCTAGAGACAAGATGTTGCACTGCTTTAACAATCCTCTGGGACTATGTATCGATGACCGCAGTAAATGGATTGCGAGACTTACCTTCCGGACAAATGTTACTATGCAGTGAGATATGTGACAGAATGTTCTGAAGGAACAGCTTTGCATATTCTATATTCTCTAGCAAGCTTACAGTGATTAAATTGTATTTCTGATTAACTCAATATGTGGTAAGACGTGTATTTGTTGAAGTTCACATTCCCATTGTTTTTCTTGCACGGAAGTAGACATCTCTATAATTTGATAGTACTAATATCCTGAGAAGAAGCTTCAATAGTTTCGTGTTCAGAAAGTACTGGCAAGACCATTCTGGTGGAACTGATACAGGTTGATAGAATATATCTTGATTGCAGAATACTCCATTTAATTTTATGTCTGTACTCAGGCTTTAGTCTTGTAATGTTTCTTACCTTAACATCATGATAGATGCTATGGGAAGATTCCACTTGCTTGGATATGCCACAGTGCATATTAAATAGAAGTATTTTGCATGTTGCTGCCAAATATGTAGAAGTGGATGTTTCTGGATGTCTTGAACAATTTGTGTCTTTTGGAATAAAGGTATTTTTTACTTTTGCACACTTTTGTTCTTATTAGTTGTTTGAAACGGTAATTACAGTACTTTTCAAGACTGGATTGGACACTGATCATAAATTACGAATTTTGTAATTTAGGCAAGCGGTTGGTGCGGTAAGCATCTGAACCTGATACTTATATTAATAGAAGAATCTCAGGAAGAAACCGGTTCCAGTGTGTATATTCAGGTATGTGATATGTATTATACAGTTTACCTGTACTTGTAAATGTGTAGTACATAGAGAATAGATAAAGGATACAAACATGAGTAGAGAGATATGGTCTGGAGCCATAGCCACATTTTTTTCTCTCAAAAGCTTAATTGTGAATGACTGTGCGCTCAATCATATGTGGTTTTCTATGCACAGTACAAGGATATGGGGATTTCAGGAGAGGTTTTACACGAGCTTATTTCCAATTTCGCATTAATTAAGTGTTGTACTCGAGTCTCGAACCAAGTCCTAACACTTAGTTTTGTTTCTTACATTAAGTAATTACGTTGTCCCGACAGTGTGCAGTAATTTGAGGATGATTGCGGGTCACCTATCATCTTAAGCACCTAGTTCTTCAACCTGCATGCTAATTAAACCGAATAAAGTGACCTATGTGGTATCCAAAATTAAGAACATCGTTACATGATCTTACTTTCTGGTTTATGTAATGTCTCATTTGCTAACCTGGGGCAAAACAAGAATCTTACAGAGTCCAGAAGTAGCAAATAATTACTAATGCTTTATAACATAGTAGAAAATAATTACAGACAAGAAGCAAGAAATTAGAGGAGGTAAATAAAGGAGGTAGTTAAAGCTGTTGCACCCAATCACATTATGCACTTCAACTCATTTTTTACTATGGGACACTTTGAGTTTAATTCCAAACTTCGAGGCTATTTTTAGAGTTTTCGACCCCAGATTGTCCAGTTACTCAGTTAAAGACTTTGGATGGGAACATCCGAAGCAAATATCAATCCTTGCTTCTTCTCCATGCGTGACCCACTGGATACTGCCAACTTAATCTCTTTTATAATTCTTTTGTTTGTTTGCCTTATCGTTACCGGACTTTGCTGTTTCACTTTTTCTTATTAAACTCCCACCAGAAAAGAATGGAAGACGTTCATGTGTAAGGTATATCTATGAAATTTCTTTTTGATACTGTGGGTTCTTAGGTACAGTATGCTGTTTGTTTAATTATCTATGCTTCAGGGCGTCGTATCACTGGCTATATTGTGAAAATGTCCTGACAGTTTATATCTTTCTAATGATCTGTTGACGGTTGAACTTTTGCAGTTGATTATGGACCTGTTAAGCTTCTTTGTGGCTGCCTTTTCAGCTTTGACAAGATCACCCATAATTGAGAGGAACGTCTTAGTGCTTGTTGAGAGATACATCTCTGAGTGCTTAATTGTAACCAAAGTTTCAATTTCAGAGTTCAAGGTACTTTGCATTTTAAAAATCCATTCTAGTCAATCAGTTAGT
Organism: Papaver somniferum; assembly: GCF_003573695.1. Taxonomy (NCBI): domain Eukaryota; kingdom Viridiplantae; phylum Streptophyta; class Magnoliopsida; order Ranunculales; family Papaveraceae; genus Papaver; species Papaver somniferum. Next base: position 32,335,842 of record NC_039364.1, read on the forward strand.
AAGTTGTTTCTGCAATGCTCCCGGAAAATAATTTTTGATATTTAAAACTATATTTTGTTAGTGTTACACCACCAGCTGCACTCATCTTACTTGATAAGTCTATTCCGTCGTGATTCACTCCAATGCTGTAGATATCGTAGGAGTTGGGATTGAGTTTGGATGTTTTTTGTGCTTTATCAAGTATCAACTTTATCATTTAATCTGAATAATTTGATGTGTTCTTATTCACCACAAAATGAACCTAAGTTTATTATCGTATTTTATTTTGAAGCAGAGAATCCAATCACCTACATCTTCAGAAGTATTGAAGGTGACACAGCTAATCCTCGATGCTTCAGTAAGACTCTGTAGAGCATATTCCCAAGCCCTTAATTTAGATTCATATTGTGATTTAGTCATGAGAACTGTGGATGAAGAACAAAGCTCCGTGGAAAGGGAAAAGCTTGATAATGTGAATCTCGTTATTAACTTAATAAAATGTACGGTAGACCAGTTGGGCGAATTGGGTCTCCTTGCAGCTGTTGGTGATGGGAGTCTGGTCGCAATTTTGAATGTATCATGGAAAGGTGTGGTTGGGCTGCTGCAGCTGGGTAAGGGGGTTTTAGTTTCAAAGATTAATGTCTCAGATATTATATTGAAGCTAATTTCACTTGCCACTGAGTTGCTGAGGTGTGCATCTGAGTCTTGGTCTTCTTCTAAAGCCTGTCCAGAAGACATAACCTCAGCTGAAGCAAAAAGGATATTTTATCCTGTGAAATTTTACTTACTTAACGTCGTTCGAATATCCTCCCTATACGCATCTGAAGCAGTCAAAGTCTACAGTGAGATTGGTTTATTTGTATTGAGGATTTCAGCTTTCGGCATTTCATTGAGCAAAGAGACCTCTCGTCTCAGGGCTCCAAGTGAAGCATTGGCACAATATTTGGAGCCAGCTTATGTGCTTCTACTTTCAAACCTACTAGATTCAGCTGCAGTGAAGCAGGATACGGTTCTCCGAGTTTTAGATTCATTGTTCCCAGATGAAACTTTTCCTTCAACCTCTTTTGATTTTGAAGAAAATAATATGAATCTAAGAATTCCAGGGGATGAAATATTCACTGTAAATGGTCAAGCTATGCCCAAAGCAAGAATTTTATTGCTTGGGCGAGTGGCGTTATTTCTTAATCTTCTGAAACATTCTCCTGGCATCAGAGAGGATACAAGACTTGGATATTCTAGAAAGCTTGGATGGCTATTTGACTCTTTTATAGAAGAAGAGGCCTACTCCTCTATTCTTGCTCTGCATATTCCTGTACTACGCTGTTCTGGAACAGTGCCACAGTTAACCTGGCAGCCCATGTTCTCTTTTATTTTGCATGCGCTGAAGATCTTCATGATTGTAGAGTGCTCATCAAGTTTAGGTTGTTGGGAGGTGGAATACTTCCTTCTTGAGAACTTTCTTCACCCTCATTTTATTCTCTCAGAGATTATAACAGAACTCTGCTGCTTTATTGTGCGTCATGCTGATATAGAGATAGTGAACGAGATCATGGATAAACTTTGCGTGTTATTCAAGTTCGTTGCTTCATCATCCGAACCACGCCTAATGAAGTGTGACCATCCTTTGAGGAAGATGGCTAGATCTATCTGTAGGATTCTTACTCACACCCCAAAAGGTACTACTGATCGAGCATACAATTACATGATCAATGATAGATCGCCAACTTTGTCATCTTTCATGTACATGACCCTGCTCACTGAAGGATTTCCCCTGCATTTGCTGACGAATGACCTGAAAAAACTTGCTATGGAAAGAATTGTTACTGCATATGTTGGGTATATTGAGGAGAACAAAGAAAAGTTACTTCTGGTAGATAACATGTCAAAGTCATATTCCAGTTCTTTTCTTCTTGGGGAACCTGTCTATGCTATGTCCTCCGCGTTACACTGTCTGTAAGTAGTGAATCAACTTTTAAGTGTAAATGAATGCTTAAATTCTTGCTGGTTTGAAGAAAGAGGACTCTTATTTAATTTCATAACGGATGAAACTGACAAGATACTTATCTTTCTGTTTTTTTTTTTGGTATGTCCTTTTGTGTGTGCAGCGACAGCCAAATTAGTAATGCTGATTACCTCAAGACCTTGAATTTTGCTAGTTCTGTCGTTCGTGGATACCGGAATGCTAAGACAGATAGTTCAAAGGAGGATTATTGTGAGCTTTTAAATCAAATAATAGGGATCATATCAAGTATGAAACACCTAAATGCCTGCAACCAGATGAAAGAGTTCATAGTGGAACTCCATTCCTTGTTTGTTTCCACCAGGGGTGCTGGTTCTGCTGCAGTAGCCTCATTGTTGGAAGATGGTAATACTAGTGGTTGCTTGTACCGATGCAAACCAAATTTGTCTCTTTTAATGGCAGGCCTAGGTGATATCGAAATTGTTGAAAGTGAGGATAGCAAAACAAGCACTGCTTTGTGGGAGCTATATCACATGTTACTGAGGGAGGGGCATTGGGCATTTTCTCATTTGGCGATCACTGGATTTGGACATTTTGCAGCCCATACTTCGTGCAATCAGTTATGGAGATTTGTTCCACAGGAAGCAGCGCTTTCATTCGATATAGAGACTGGAAATGAAAAAGATGAGGATAGATTTATGTTCGAGCTGAAGGCTTTTCTTGAAAAGGAAGTGGCTTTGTTAGTGATCGAACCATGTACTGTAGAGCAACTTGCTATGCTTCTGAAGGAAGGATTAGTGCTGAAGGAAGCAGTTAGGAGGATCGTACTATGTAATATTGAAAGAGAAGAAGATACAAAAATTATGATGGAGATTGACAATGCTGATACTGGTGGTGAGAAACTAGCAAGCACGAAAAAAAGGAAGCTTCTTTCTCTCCCCGACGAAATTGGTGAAGGAATGGCGTTGCTGCAAAGGGGTTTGAAATTTATGGGCGATGGTCTTGCTCTGTGGCAGCAGCAACAGCAGCATATCTCTACCATGAATCACCACGAACAATTTTTGGTTCATTTCTCGCAACTTGAAGATGTGATCACTAGCTTGATCGGTTTAGCTGCAGGTGAAGGAAACAAGTAATGCATAGCAGTGCACTTCTTGTTTTGTATCAATTCTAGCAGTTTAGCTCTTGGGAACTACCAATCCGGAAGTCGTTTAGCTTCCTTCTGTATCTTCCTGGTTCTGGATCAAAATTTTGTTCCTAATTATTTATTGTACAGTAATAATCAAAATGAAATAACCCAAAACAAAACAAAAATGGATTGTTTCAGTGGGTGTGTTCCGGGGACGGTAATGGTCAGCTCAAATTTTAACCCTTGATTAAATCTCAGTAAAATGATAGGGGATACATAAGTAAATTTTAGAGAGAATGATTTCTTGAAGCGTGGTTCAAAGGTTTTTGCATCATTTCAGGCTTTCAGCTCACCAATTTCTGTTTTTCTTGAAGTGTGGACTGCCCCAATGGTCCAAGTTTTTGCATCATTTCAGTTCAGACTGTCAGTCGGGGACTCCCTTTATTTCAAAATCTGCAGCTCAATGTTCCTTTTTGGCAAACTTCAAACAAAATACTAGAATTCTAAGAAGTAAACTTGCATTACCCCACACACAAAAAAAAAGTAAAGTCAAATTTGTTGGTATACCATTTTTTTCATTGTAAATTGGTGTAAGGTAAGTTTTCTAGGCCTGGATCCCAAAGGGGGTTCTCAAAACCGCTCATTTATTCGATTGAAATCCCCCCTTAGAAATGTCAGAAAAAATATCAACTGCACAATATTTGTATAATAATATTAGAATCCAAGACACGATCTTATTTGATCTGACCTTTCATAAATTTCTATTTGCCTGCTGAAGAACAGGGCGGATTTCATCTGCAATTCCCGATAAAAGAACTGGTTTACGAATTACTCCATTCATTCCCATTTCCAAACATTTTTCTGATAATTCTTCGTCGCCACTTGCTGTAAGAGCTATGATCAATGGCCAGTTACGACTGCGGAACTTTCTTATTCTCATTGCAACTTCAAAACCATCCATCTCGGGCATGTGAAGATCCAAAAGAATAATATGGAAAGAGGATCCTGGTCGACCCAAAGAACTCAAGCAATCAAAACCGGATGAAACAGATGTCACGTCGCAGCCGAGCTTTTCAAGTAATTTTCGAGTAACAGCTCTGTTTGTGTCATCATAATCCGCCAATAACACTTGGAGACCACGGAATAAAGAATTTGAGGGCGGTGCACTCTCGGAGGATCCTCCTGGTTCAAAATTGCTACCTCCAATCGACATTTGGAGTTGAAACCGGAGGACAATGCCCATAAGTTGAACATGCCCATTGCAATCTGGAATAGCATATATGTTTCCTTGCATCATCTGCAAAATATTAGAGTATTTTTAGCAAGAAACAGATCATCGATCAGAAGTTTTTAAGATCAGTGAATATCTTCCTTGAACTTTAAATCACAAAGAAACCTCCAATTATCAATTCCAAAAGTGAATATCATATAGACTATAATTGTATTTGAACTCTTCAAAAGTGAAATAGCAAATTTTATACACACAAGTAAAAGAAAACTTTGGTATCTACGCTTAACAATCACATGCTTACAGACTTAAAGAGTAGATAAATCTTTATGGTTCTCATAAAAACTTTGAATCTGGAATAGCATATATGTTTCCCTCAACTTTTTAATGAAATTGTTCAACAGATGAATTTGAAAACCATGCAAGTTCAGAATTATTCATTTCTACACATAATAAATAAATACGTGAAGGATTAAGCATTCTTACCCGGACAAGTTTTTTGCACACACTGTAGCTCAAACTCCCCTCATGTCCCTCACTGCTGTTAATCCGATTGTTAAGCTGTGCTGATGTGACCAAGTTCTCTGTCGATGTTGAAGGACCATCACTATTTCTCCCAATTTCAAGTTTCATATAAGCATATCCATCAGAAGAACCTGACCTCCAAACTGCCCATCTTTGATCGTTCCACGAATCATTTCCTCTCACTGTTGAAGCCCTAAAAGTTACAGTATTTCCTTTGTCACACACGTTCAACAAATTCCCAACCATATGTAGAATAACCTGAACAATCCGTCTTTCATCGCCAAGTACCCGATCAGGCAGTGAACTATCAACCTCTAGTCTGAAACCAATATTCTGGCTAACAAACAAGCATTTCGAAAGGCAAGCTGCTTCTTTAATCATAGAATGCAGCCCAAATGGTCGCATCTCTAATGGCATCCGATTACGGTCTCGATCAGAAATCTCCATTACATCATTAATCAAAGTTGAAAGAACACTGCTGGTTTTCGCCATTGCATCAACAATTATCTTCTGTTCAGTACCTAGATTTTCTTGCTGTAATATTGACAATAATCCCGAGATAGTATGCATCGGCCTTCTCATGCCATTACTCATCACTTTCTGAAATGAATTCTTTGCCTGGCTTGCCATTAGTGCATCTTTTCTTGCCTGTTGTAATGCACGATTCTGTTCCTCAAGTTTCACTCTCATCAACTGAGATTCTTCCAAAACAGCAGCATGAGAAAGAGCAACAGCAACCTGATCAGCAACTACCTCGATAATTTCTAATTCATGGCAACTCCAAACCCTAACTTCTGTACTCGGAAGAACCAATACGAGTATAGCATAACAAGCCTGGATTAGTTCTGGGGTTCCTCCTTTGAAGTTAGAAACTCTCAGCATTGGCATTCTAATTGCAGCCACTGCACCTGGTTCTCCATCTCCCCCACAACTACCCATTCCTAGAGCTGAATCAGAACTCAAAATCTTCACTCCCTTGTTGTCTTTGATTTCCCTAACATCCTTATTAGTAGTTGGGATTGCAAAATGAGATACATTTGCTGAATCCCGGTTCTGCTCCAATTCATGTGTCAAATTCATGACAGTCTTATCTTCATTAGGCATCCAAACGGCACAATTCTGCAAATCCAAAGTCTTTGAAAGCTCAACCAAGGTAGAATACAAAATAGTATGCCTATCAAGGGATTTCCTAATCTCCCTGGTAAGCATTCTAACATGTAAGCTTGTCTCTTTCTGTTGCTTCATCATTTCAACCTCTCGATCGAGCTCCCAAGCTTTCTTCTTCAAGAAAAGCTCCCTGACTTTGACTTTGAGAAGCAAAGGAATAAGAGTTATAAGGGTAATTGCAGTAGCACATGAGACGAGAGCGGTTAAAAATTTGAAGATGGTAAGGGCTAGCATCAGCTGGAATGTGTGTGGTGCATAAGTCCATCCGTTGAGCAAATGTGTTAATCCACAGAGGACTATGAATGCTATGAATTGAAAAAGTACCCATTTGAAGGGCAGATTTGAGCAACTCAGGAAGTATAGGAGCTCAATGGGTATTGAAAAATACGCAATCGCAATCAAAAAATCACTAGCCTTCTGGCATTGTAAAATGTTCTCCACACTCCAGAGTCCTTCATCTTCCTCACAATTACACCTATCCAGGGCATAAACCGATACAGAACCCGCTAACAGTAGAACCGAAATCAATAAACCAGGAGCAATTACTTTTAACATTGCATCTGAACAATGCTTATTCTTCTTCTTCTTGTTTCTCCCTTCTCCTCCTTGTTCAATCCATTTGAATAAACAAAGAAATCAAACTCAATCTCTCATAAACCTAATAATGCAGAAAGATGAAATCAGAATAAACCCTTTTTGCTTGTAAGATTCATATTTTCAATTAAAAATAGTAAAACCCAAAGCCCATTAAAAAAAAAACATTTGCTAGATTTCAAGATCTAACATACCCCCATCTATCTGAAAATCTTCCATATAATATTCAAAATAATAATTCTCTTTTTATCTTTTTTTTACTCCTTATCTCCCCTACTGTTATCTATGTCTGTAACTAACATGATATCTTATCAACTAAACAGAAGAATAATATAAACAATAAAATCCAAAATAACCTCCATTGTTAAAAATGAAAAATGGAAAGAAAGAAAGAAAAAAAAAAGTACCTATTGAAACCCCAGAGCCAGATTCGCAACAAAACCACCAGGTTCAGATCTCATCTTCCTCGCCAAACTTTTTTTTTTTTGGGTACTGTTTGGAAATACCGTCTGCGAAAAACCAGCTTTCTAACTTCCAGCAATAAAGCCTAAGATTATTACTACCATAATTATAAAGCCTAAATATATTCCCCTCCCTCCTCTTCCTCCATGAAATCAATTATATAAATGGAAACACAAAAAGATCATCAAAATCCGGCCATCTAACCCCGTTAATACCGCTTAAACAGTATGATACTATTTCGCGTATTGGGTCTCTGATACTAGAAATCATATTGCTGCTGCTGCTGTTGCCATACTTGAAGAGGAAAAAGATGAAAGGGTGTGATGATTTTTTTCTTTTTGTTTCTTGTTTGGGTATTTCAAATTTGCGAATGTACGTTCAGAGGAAAAAAGTGAAAAAGAAAGGAAAAAACTATGCCATATGGAGAGACTGAGAAAAATGAGAAAAGAAAGACAAGTTGAGAGTGAGAGAGGGCCCACAGTGTTATATTCTTTTAGTACATGAAGAGAACCTGGACGTTCTTAGTTAACTTAGTAGCACTTGCTCAACGTCAGAAGAGCAAGCTGTAAATTAAACAATTTTCCTCTCTTTTCATTACATTGTTGGAATTAAGGGATCTCTCTCTCTTTCCATTTTATCTGCTAATCCTAATCACTTTTAATCACTTTTTTCTAATGGGATAAGATCTTTTTTTGACATGTCTAATCATGACTGCTAATATGGGTACTAGTGGACAGGTTACCAAAATTCATATAAGACAAATCGAAAAATCCTGTCTTATATGAATTTTGGTACCTTCCTCAGTAATTCGCCGTTCCTCGTTAGCAATTTTGTGTCTAGCATGGGGAAAGAATTGATAGGTAAAGATATCCCACGTCTCTTAAAACACTTGAGGAGGTTAAGACTATGGACCTTTTATTCCATACTTGACAAACTGAAAGTATTTATTTTGGATATGACTGTAAGGATTACCAAATCTTGGACTTCTGGTTTGTAAGGTAAATTTCTGATGGGTAAGTTGAGTGTCAAATTGCTTAGCCGTTCTGTTGATGGTCAAGTAGAAAATTCGTTAGAAAAAATGGTCAAGCGTGGCCGCTTGCGTTGACTAAGGACAAGGAAACTAAAATCGCATATCAATTATGTAGGGTTAGTGTTTTTGTTCTAGTTCTGATTCATTGAAGACTGATTGTTGCAAAAAGTTCAACATCAACAATATCAATTGATACCAGTTCTATCATTTTCCAAGAAACACCTCCAAGCTCGAATTTCTGTATTTGTGGATATATCAACCTTCACCCAGCTCCCTCAACCAAAACTGCTCATCTATTATCTTATTATTTTCTCCACTTTCTTCTTTTACCAATGGCTGAAAAATCACCGCCTCCTCCCATCAATGCATGGATTAAGAACTCATTCAATCAAAATAAAACAACCACAACAACTCCTCCCACGCCTGAACCCCTTTCGCGGAATTCTAAGAACCCATTAGAAATAACACGCAATGATTTACATCCTTCCAACACTCTTTCTAAAGCTTGCTCAAGTGATTTTAATAATCAAGAAGCCACTTCGATATCATCCACACCATCCCCATCCTTCCTCTCTACTGCTTCCAACTTCTCAAAAGAAAAAAAATCTCTACCCCCGTGTTTGCTTAGAGAATAAAGTTCTAATAATCTTCGGCATCAATCACAAAAGCTTCACAAAATCATAAAAATTTTCACTAAAAGTTAAGGAATCAAAACCCAAAAAAAGACAATTAAGAGTCTCATATTTTCCAGTTAACGGAGAGAATGATAGACCTCATGTATGCCCACCAAAACAAGTGTCTAGCACTTCATGTGCTAGCAGGTAACCTCTCATACCTAACTTTGAAATCTGCCATAAAGAGACACTGGCACCCTCTCGCGTACAAGCATATCCAGACGGTAACAAACACTTCTGAGTATCAGGTTTTCATGTATCATGAAAGTGACAAGAAAATGATACTTGAACATCAACCATGGATCATAGGTGATGTTACTTGAAGATTGAAGTAAGTACCAAGAAAACCCTAGTGCATGTTTCAAAAAGGATGTTTTTGGATTCAAATGTTATATCTTCTTATATATCTTGAAGATAAAACCGCAATAGAGTAACTCATGGCTGAAACAGGTAAGATTCTTGATGTGGATCTCAGTGGAAAACCTGTTAGAGATAAATTGGAAATGGATTTATCAAAACATTTCTTGTTGGGCATCTTCTTAAATATTATGGGTCCTAGTTGGGTGCAATTTGCTTATGAATATATTCCAACACTCTGTTATAGATGTGGATTCATAGGTAATGTAGAAAAAGATTGTCCAAATTTCTGAAGCTATGAACATGCTCTTCAAGACCTCAAATACCATGTTTTCCCATATCAGAAGCTCAACAACAAGATGAGAGCCCAAAACTCTAGACCAAAGCAAATCAGTTTCATCTCATTCTCATCATCCAACCCAAAACCTGGAGGTTCATCTTCAACCCACCATTCATGCTCAACCCAGAACATACAACAACAGAACATGCATGAAAAAAATTGGGTAAAAGAACATGTGAAAGAGATGAGTCAACGGAACGAATCAAAGAACAACCAGGTCCGAGTGAGCAACCACAACATTCAGTTTCATTGAATTTGGATGATTCACCTAAAGAAACAAATAAATAGATAACAAGAGAAATACAAGGATAATATGGAAGAAATCTAACTAACACAAGCATGTAATCTGAAAATGCGGGGGTACCAAAATACACCACCAATTTTTTCTTAGGCAATGTACCAAACTCAAATACAATTCTGAGAGTTACAACTTAATGTGTTAGACCACTGCTCAGTTAAACCCACCAAGCGTTGGTATGTCAAGATTGGTTGTCATATTTAGTTCCAAAACTCGAGTCGCTTAATTTGTAAACTACAGTCAACTTCGATAGGTTAGACTAGAAATGATAGAAGTATTGTGCTCCAGTTACTCACAAAGATATGAAGATGGATTGAAGACAACAAAGACATTATCCTTCAGTTTGAGGTTAGTAAATTTGACTTGACTTGTTCCATATGTATCTTATGTCTTTCAAGTCGTGCATATTGAAAACAAAACTGCGAAGCAGGATTACACTCTAGTTAGACATAGTATTAAGGAATACAATAAGAGGTTTATTGCTTAACCATTAAACTTTGTAGATAAGACATCGACATAATCGTTTAAATGTTATTGTGATTATGTATGGGTATGAGGTGAGGATTTCATCCCAGGAAACAATGTTTTACATGTGTTTTAAGGAAGTAAGTTCATAAACTTGTTTCTGAATCGAAAAGGAAATCATGAGGCGTTATTGGTATTGTTATTCATTGCATATCTTGTGAACAACCAATATGTGTGATTTAGTATAACCGCTCATGACTTGTTTGTGTTCTTGGTAAAACTATTCACAAAGGCCTGACTTATGTATTGGTATGACTTTTATTAATCGATCTTAAGTAATCACCTAAGATGGTATGATCGAGTTTGTGATTTGTGTATGACCAAATCTGGGTAAAGGGGAACCGATCCTAGTAAGAGGTGCAACACATCACAAAGGGGAATCGATACTTGTATGAGGTGCAACAAGTTTGTAGTAGAAAGGGGAACCGATCCTATGGACATGTGCAACACATATAAGTTAGATACCATATATATGTGGGGAACCGATCCTAGTACCTAGTAGACCGAATTTTGGAAATCTAGTGTGAGTATGCACAATACTCACATGGAGGTAGAACCGTTAAACCCATGATTTGTGATTGAGTGTTCTTGATCAATCACATAGTTCTTGAAAGTCAGATGAACCAATTCTAAACTTGTTTGGAAGTGTGGAAAATCGGTTTCAAGGTTGTAAGTATGAAAGAGGACTTACAAAGTAAGGATGTCGACACACTTTGAACACAGGCAGTAATGTTTATCTTTAATTGTTCAAAGTTATTCCTTAATAGCTACAGGAAGAAAATCCCAGGATCGAAACATAAATAAGTTAAGAATCTTTTAATTAAGGTCTTAATTTTATTTTAGGAAAATAAGAATTAGTAATGTGCATTTACTAGTTAAAGATTTTCCAAAGATATTTTCGGTCATTATTTTGGACAGAGCATTTCCAGGAATTATGGAAACCGAATTTGGAATTAGAGCTGGCAAACAAGTCGAAACCCACGGGTTAATCCGTGCCCGGCCCGTGAAAACCCGAACCCGGACTGGCTGGTTTCTAAACAAGCCGGGTTCGGGTTGGAGAAATGGTGACCCGTCGAGAAACGGATTAACCCGGCCCGGACCGTGAAACCGCGGGTTAACCCGTTAACCCTCTCTTCTATTTATGACGCGTGTCTCTTCTCCTGCCATAGGTATAAAAACCTGAAAACCCTAGATTTCTATTTCTTTCGTCTTCTCCGTCCGCACTCCGCAGCCGTAGTTCCCACTTCTCCTCCGTCTCTTCTCATTTTTGTTACATTCTTTCTTTCTTTTTTTCATTTAACTTTTTTTTTGCAGTACAATGAAATCCTTGGGAAAGGTGCTTCAAAGACAGTGTATGAAAAAATCTCTAGGCCCCTTTCATGAAATTTCTAAAAAGTCTGAAACTTTGGGGATTTTGGAAAACTGGAGCTTGTTAAATTTTGATTTTAGTTGATTTTTGGTTTTGTTGATTGATTTTAGGTATAAAGGGTTTGATGAGTATGAAGGGATTGAAGTTACTTGGAATCAAGTCAAGGTATATGATTTCTTACAAAGTCCTGAAGATCTTGAGAGATTATACTGTGAAATCCATCTTCTCAAGATATTGAAACATAAAAATATCATGAAATTTTATACTTCTTGGGTTGATAACTTGATACAGCAAAGAGGAATATCAATCTTGTCACTGAAATGTTTACTTCTGGGACTCTTAGACAGTTAGTAGTGTTTAAATTGGCATTCTCATCAATTTTATGATCTCATTTATGTATGTGATTACATGGGTCTTTCTCCTGATTCTCAATTGGCTTAATATACAGCAGCATAATTTGTTCCAACTTCCAAGCAATTATGCTTATTCTATGTTCTCAATTGGATTACATGGGTCTTTCTAATGTGACTGCGTTAAATAATTCTATGTACTAAGCAATTATGCTTATTCTTTCTGAATTTAGATGTTTATATGTCTGATTTTGATTTATTTTATATGCAGGCGAGTTTATTTTACAAGCTGGGGAAGTTGACAACAGGGAGGAGAAAATTAAGAGTAACTATGTTTCCTGGACTTGTTGATCAGGCTTTGATTGTTGCTCTTATTGTTATATTTTTCGACTGATTTACCGGATTTGTCGCCATGGTAGATAGATTGATAGATAGATCGGAAAGTGAAATTACAAATATGTATAACAATTGGCATGAATTAAGTTGTAGAAAATTTCATTAGATTTGTCTATCTAGAATGACCAATTATCTCATATCATTTTTTATGCCTAATTAGTATGTTTTTCAGAAACATTGCTGCTAGCTGAGTAGCTTACCCGATATATTGGACAATTTCCAATTCTTGAAATCGAAACAGAAAGGATCTGACCGACATACTTGCCGGTGATATACCACTATGTTGCTTATGTAATTTGTTGGATCATTCATTGTCATGTTAAGTGTTGGAAACCATATGAACAGAAGCTATTTCCTGTCTTATGTGCATTTTCTCTTCTGCAATTTCTGTCTTACCCAATTTAGAAGTAGAAAAAATAAATGTACCTGCGAACTGGTTTCACCTTCTCTGGATCATATGCAGAAGATAAATGGATCACAACTAATCTCTGCCGCTGCGGGATGTTTCTATGACTAAATAGAGTGGTCGTGATGGAAAAGAATGGCACATGAAGAACTTACTGACTTGTTGTTCTTCACTATATGAAGAGAGAAATGCAACTGAGCTAGATAGTAATACACGTTCCCTGCTTCTCCATCTTGCGCTGCACTCATCTTTCTACGCTGATATCGAATTCAAGAGAAAGTGGAAGAATTGAGGAAGATGAAAACTATGAGGTACTGAATTCCAATTTCAATTTGCATTTCATTTTCCTTTCATAGTTTCACCTTATATATCAATAAAACTAGCACCTTTTATAACAAAACAGGATCACAGATAAAATGGGGAGTTTTGAATTGAAGTAATGAAAAAAAAAAGTTTATCAGAAAACAAGATGAATTGATGTTTGGGGGACCATATGATTGATCCTTTTCTTAAATGCGCCAAGACCCAGTTATTACAGCTCGATAAGCAATATGAGAATTGACAGGACCATTCACGGTCTGCCATGCCTAACTTAAAAACACTTTGTGGGCATCTTATAAAAGCTACTACTCATCATATGATAATATGTAAAGTTTTAGTACGTTCGCATTGATCATGTAGGGATATGGCGTGTGTAATCAACGCAGGATATCTAGTTCACAGTGCTAGAGAAGTAGGTAGGTGACTTTTTGTTTAATTTGGCACCTTATGAACCTTATGTGCGTGACAATTACCAATTGATAGAGGTAACAATACCAAGAGTTTGCTATTCACTGGGTTAACAATACAGAAATGTTACCGACGAGTGCGAACTTTTTCTTGCAGATCCAGTATTGTTAGAGAAAATTGTGCGTGAAAAACATGTAGCAACATAGTGGTCTTATAATTTATATGCTTATTCTTTCTGCATCAATCTAAACATAAGTTGTAAAAATTTTACGAGAAATACGATTAACCCTGTAAAAGTTTGATTCCATTCATTAAGTTTTGGCGTGTGACAGTCTGAATCTGTCACTGTGACTGTTGAATCTGTTGATTGGATTGGTTCATAATCAGAGGAAACTCTGTCAAATCGATTTCTGGCGAGTTGACTCACCATAAACGGGTTAACCCGTGAACCCGCAGGTTTAACCCGTCACGGGTGCGGGTTGAAGAAATGACTACCCGTGAAGAATACCAACCCACGGGTTTTGACCCGTAATAACCCGAACCCGTAACAAGCCAGACCCGACCCGCCCGTTTGCCAGCTCTATTTGGAATTATATTGCATATCTTGAGAATATTTTCGGTTTTGGAAATTCCTTGGTGTTCAAACTTCCTTGTCTTTAAATACTTGAAGTTAGCATTTCTAGCAAACTAATCCTTCGTGACAACAAACTTCCTCAGTTGGGTTGTTACTGGTGAAGCCACCTATTCGGAGAGGAGAGTAACCTAATTAGGCGAAATCTCTTACGGCCGCTCAGTTTAAAGTCTTTTTTGGGATTTAAACTCTATTAGTACCGTTGGTGGGAAACTAGATAATTGCAGTTTATCTTTTGTTTTCAATTGATTTGATTGACTAACGGTTGTTGAATCTTTGATTGCACCTAGTTTGTTTATTCTTGAGAACCTTCTATTCTGATATAAGGCTCACTCAAACTAGATCAAAGATTTAACGTTTCTACGGATCTAAGTTTTTCTAGATCCGTAAGATAGATTTATTGATTTGCTATTGTTAACAGACTTCGTTCTGTGCGAAAAATCAATAAGGAATCAAGTTTGTTTTTGCATATAGTTACTTTGAAGATTAAATCGAAGATTTAAGATTTTGAAGATTTGAAGAAGAAGTTGTTGTGAACCATTAAGAAGATATATTAGATTTAGTCCTAAAGAGAACGCCTGTTCTGCTAGGATATATGGTATCAAATATCTATTGAGAACTTCGGTTCAGTTAGATATTATCAAATCAAGAATACTGCTGAAGCTGAGTAACTAGGATTTTTGTTTACTTATTATTGTCAACACAGAGTTGCAAGTTTAATTTTTGTAGCGTCTTAATTCGATTGATCGTATTCAAAATTGGACTAGGTCCCGGGGTTTTTCTGCATTTGCGGTTTCCTCGTTAACAAAATTCTGGTGTGTATGCTTTACTTTATTTCCGCATTATAATTGTTTTTATATTATAATTAAAGTAAATACACTTGTACGTTAATTAGGCACTTGATATTTATCTTATAAGATTTCGGTTATCAAGTGAATAACTGTGTTGTTGTATTGTCTCGATTTCATATCCATCGACGATCACACAAAGTGTATTGGATTTCTCCACTTGACTTTGATATTCTCACTTTGTTAGACCAGTCCGTACTAACCCTATTTCAAGTGGACACCGTGTTGAAATATTCCTTGAGTGAGTGTTGCTCCAAGAGGTTTATAGACGGTAGAAATTGAATAAGTTGTGATCAAACAAAAAGATTGTGGTGTGTTTGGGTACCCTCGTCTTTTCAATTGGTATCAGAGCAGGCAAACACGAAAAGATCTAACAATCTGTGTTTGGCGTGATCCAACCTATAAGTTTTGAATCAAATAGTTTATTTAGTTAACGTACCTCCAGGATTTGATGGCTCAAACTATCTATGGTGGAAAATGGCTATGCAGTCTTTTCTTCAATCTCATGACTTTAACACTTGGGTTTTAGTTATTGATGGGTATGAATACCCAAAAGTACTGGTCAACAACTCAACCACTAAGTTTAGACTAAAAGAATTCAATGAATTCAATAATGAAGACAAATTGCTTTCGAAGCAAAATTCCGATGGATTGAACGCCATTATCCATGTTGTAACTCGAGACCTTCATCATCATGTAACCAGGTGTAAAACATCAAAGGAGGCCTGGGATATTCTTAATATCGTATTTGAAGGGAATGCCTCTGAAAAAGAAGCTAGGATTCAAACCCTATCCTCTAAATGGGAAAACCTTCCTATGGATGAAGACGATACTTTTGATGAGTTTGATCAAAAACTTTCTGAAATAGTGAATGCCTTTTACGCTTTAGGAAAAACTATTTCAGATAAAGATATTGTGTGTAAAACTCTAAGGTCTTTACCAACAAGATACGAATCTAAAAAGCGTGCCATCATGGAAGCAAATGATCTTTCCACACTTTCTAGAAGCGCTCTAGTTGGTAAATTAAAGATCTTTGACCTTGAATACCAATTCAAGAATGAAGAGGGTATTACCCTTAAAGCTGTAATGAAGACTTGTTCATCGGATACAAAAACTGAGAATTGTAGTGTTGATACGACTGCACGACAATTTAGAAAGTTATTAAGACAAAATAAAGGAGTTCTTCTCGTTCTCAAAAATCACGGAAATGTGTAGAGAATAGAGAACAAAATAATTTTGATAGCTCTAATTGTTCCAAGGATCAAGAGAACAAAGCTTTTCATGCAACTGTTGAATGCACACCTGAAAAGGATACTGAAGTAACTTTAGAATCAAAAGCACTTGAATGTGATAAACTTTGCAAAGAGAATAAAAGTCTTAAAAGGTAACTTGATATTCTATATAAGGATATAGAACGTGTAAGCAATGGTCAAACTTATCTTGAAGTCTTGGAAGAATACAGAAAACAAAAAGGTGATGATCGAGAAACTCCAGAGCGAAAGGCACTCGACTGTGATCTTCGTGGAGAGAATGAAAGATTGAAAAAGGAACTTGATGATCTGTATGAGGATATAAAGATTATCAGCAATGAGCAAGATTATCTTGGAGCCATGAGAAGTT